>NW_026526743.1:6721821-7029361 GCF_024362965.1 Panthera pardus
GAGGTCTGGTGCTGGAGGGTGTGCGTTCCTGGCGGACGCTAAGGCCATCTGGTTGTCCAGGTCCAAAGTCATGTCGGCTTAGGCCGGAAAGGTTCTCCTCTCTGAACGCGGTGAGGGAGACTCTGGGTCTCCGAGGAGGCTGTGGACACCCAGCGGTTTCTGGTGTTGGCTTTTCTCTTGGTGCCGGCCTTGAGCTCCCTTACGGTAGTCGACTCCGTCCTGATGGCTGGCTTGGGGCCTGGGTCAGAGGCTGGGGGTGAGGATCTGGCTTCAGGCTCTTCCAGGCTTACTGGTCGGGCGTTTTGTAGGAGGCCCCTCGATCTGGGTCTGGTCAGTTTTTCTCCTGGTCGGACTGGGGTCCTGGCGGACTTCCGGGCGGGAGGACTGCCCCGCTCAGCACGTGAAGGTCTCCTTCCAAGTTACAATCAGTGGACTTCCTGTCAGGTCAGGCACCAGAAAAGGAGGAGTCAGGGATTTGCGTCTGAGCTGCTGGAGGACCAGAGCCACCGCTGGTGGGGGCCGGAAGGCTGTGGCGGGGCAGGCTTGAGGGCTGCGGGAGATCGCAAACTTTCTGTGGGCTTGACGGGCTGGGGTGGCTGGGGAATGGGTCCTGGCGGGCCAGGCCGGAGTGGGGTCTACCCCTGTCCACCCCTGAGGTGAGAGCGGTGGGGGCCGTGATGGGCAGCCCCCCCCCCCCCCACCGGCCCTGGGGTTTCCCCAAGGAGGGGGCACGTGCCCCCCCCCAGGAGAGGGTGGACACTCCCACCGTGGTCCTGAGGTCCCGAGGCAGCAGAGGATGAACGGATCCGCGTCCCATGAGTTCCCTTGTGGAGCGTGTGAGGGACAGCGGGGCCCAGGGGCGGGCGGGTAAGCCACACACATCCACGTGGTCTGCACCGTGGCTGCTTGTCCTTCTTCAATCCCTGGTTCTTGTCATTTTTCTAATTTTTTTTTTATGGCCGTATTGAGATTTAATCCACACAACACACAGGTTACCCACTTATCCTTTTTTTTTTTTTATCTTTATTTATTTTGAGAGGGAGTATGTGTGCACGCAGGGGAGGGGCAGAGAGAGATGGGGAGAGAGAGAATCCAGAGCAGGCTCTGAAGTGTCAGCATAGGGTCTGATGTGGGGGCTCAAACCCATGAACCGTGACGGGAGATCATCATCTGAGCTGAAATCAAGAGTTGGACACTTAACCGACCGAGCCACTGAGGCGTCCCCCGAGGGGAGGATTTAAAAACTATTCTTTATCTCGGGTGCCTGGGTGGCTCAGTCGGTTGAGCGTCCGACTTTGGCTCAGGTCATGATCTTGAGGTTCGTGAGTTCAGTCCCCGCGTCGGGCCCTGTGCTGACAGCTCGGGGCCCGCAGCCTGCTTAGGATTCTGTGTCTCCCTCTCTCTGCCCCTCCCCCACTCATGCTCTCTCTCTTTCAAAAATAAATAAACATAAAAAAAAAAAAAGATTAAAAAAAATATATTCTTGATCCTGTCCTGGGCTTCCAGGAGGCAACATCATTCTGGCCTGTCGGGACATGGAGAAGTGTGAAGCAGCAGCAAGGGACATTCGCAGGGAGACCCTTAATCACCACGTCAGCGCCCGGCACCTGGACTTGGCCTCCCTCAAGTCCATCCGAGAGTTCGCGGCGAAGATCACCGAAGGTAGGAGGGAGGACGCCGGCCTTGAGGGGCGCGGTGGGGTGGCCAGGCTTTGAGGAGTGAGTTAAACCAGCCAAATCCTAGGGCTACCGTGGGGTGTTGGTAGACCGTGGCCCGTGTTTTCGGACAGGGGCAGACGTCTGCGGGCGAAGATGATACGCTTTTTATCTCTTCTGGTCATGTTAACGTATTTTACGTGTCAACCGTTTACGTAAATGGTTGGAAGAACTCAAAAGAGTGATCTTTCTGGATATGCGGACATTGTATGGAGGTCAGATATCAGTGCCTGTAAATAAAGTTTTATTGGCACACAGTCGTGCCCGTTAGTTTACGTATCATCTGTGGCCGCGTTAGTCCCGCGACGGCGGAGTTCAGTAGAGACAGACGGTATGGCCTGCAGAGCCAAAAGTGTTCAGTCTGGTCCTTTACAGGAGAAGCTTGCCCTTCAGAAAACGAACTCCTTCGGCATCAGATCCCCCAGACGCAGAGGCCCGGATGAGGTTGGAAGTACCGGGGGATGAGGGATGAGTTAGCCTGGTGAAGGGCAATGGTGCCGACTCTCCACGGGTTCCTGAGGCTCCCTGGCTCTCTGGGGTGGCGGGTGACGCCCGGGACGCAGCGAGGAGTCGGATCCAGGCTCTGCGCGGGGTCCTGTGTGGGGCCACGGCCGCGACGATGGGCACAGCACAGGGTACCCGGCCCTCACGCTCTCTTTGCTGGGTGTTTCTGCACATCCGGGGACTAGGCTGACATTTTTCTGCACCGCATCACACTCGTGACTCTCTCGTCTTGCTTCCCACCCGATGTCCTCAGAACTGGTTTACGTCCTTATGTTTGGGAACAGGAATGACATTTACGGGAGGAAACGTTCAGAAAGTACAAACGGGGATACAGCCAACCATCTCCCTGCCGCTAGCTCCCAGACACCTTCTTCCTCAGACGTATTCGGTGCACCCCTTCTTGGGTGTCCTTCTGGAGACTGTGCTTTTTTTTTTTTTTTTTTTAATTTTTAATGTTTATTTTTGAGAGAGGGAGACACAGAATCCGAGGCAGGCTCCAGGCTCCAAGCTGTCAGCACAGTGCCGGATGTGGGGCTCGAACCCACAAACCATGAGATCATGATCTGAGCCGAAGTCGGACGCTCGACCCACTGAGCCACCCAGGCGCCCCTGTTAGTGCGTTTCTGAAGCAAGCAGATATATATACCTGCCCTGGGCCTTTTTGATATAATCGGAGCATGTCATACATGTGGTGCTTTTTCTCCCCTGTTCTACCCAGCAGGTTCTAGTGTTTTCCCTTTTTAGAGGGGGAAATGAATCAGAGCAAAGCTGTGTGCCTTGGCCAGGGTAGAGCCAGGGGATTTGAACCTTCATCTGATGGTTCCAGGTAGTTCTGTGCTACCCCATCCACCATCAGATAAAGAACGAAATAGAGGTTCTGTTTAAAAGGTGCTGGATAACTAGTCTGTTGTTTCTACTGAACCTAAAAACCACTTTGAGAGTGTTGTGGGTTCCACTGTGTCCCCTCAAAAGAAGATGTGTTGGGATCACAGCCCCCAGGACCTCAGACTGTGACCTTATTTGGAGACAGGGTCTGTACGGAGGTATCCAAGTGAAAGTGAGGGCAGCAGGGTAGACCCTACTCTGGTATGACTGGAGTCCTCATAGAGAGGGAGGTGGGGACAACAGACAGATGCCGAGGGAAGAGACAGAAGGCGGACAGTTGTTTACGGGCTGGGGAGAGAGCCAGGAACAGATTGTCCCTCACGGTCCTCAAAAGGAGACAATCCTGAGACCCGCTGATCCCGGACTCGCCGCCTCCAGAGCTGGGACGCAGTATGTTTCCGTGGACCGTTGTTACACGGCCCTAGCTGACTGATACAGGGAGGAGGGTGCTGTTATTCGTCCCATTTTACAGACAAGGAAACAGGCCCAGGGAGGGACGGCCGCTTGTGCCTGTGGAGAGGCAGGGCTGGGAATCGGCTGCCTGCTGAGCTGGGATTCCCACGAGTAACCCCCCCAGTTTCAGGCCCCGAGGCCCCTGCAGATGTGGCCTCTTCCCTTTTCAGAAAACGTCTCTGAGCTGCAGGTGGGGCGTGTCTGTTTTCAGAATATAGCAAACTGGTTTGAGGCCGCAGTTTCTTCACAGTTGTGGAGGCCAGAAGTCCAGGATCGAGGTGTCAGCAGGGCGGCACTGTTCTTGAGACAGGACAGCCCCTCCTGCGTCTTCCAGATTCTGGAGGTGGCCCTCGGTCCTCGCAGGCGCATCGCTCAGTTTCTGCCTCCGTCCCCACAGCACATTCCCCCCGCGGGTTGCTGTCTGAGTCCTGTTGGTTTAGGGCCCCAAGATGACCTTATCTTAACTGGATAACTTTTGCAAAGACTCTTTGCAAAATCAGGCTGTGTTCCCAGACTCCGGCTGGGCGTGAATGTCTGGGGGACAGTGGTCAGCCCAGGGCAGGGGGTGCTGTCCCCCCAGCTGCGCTCGTGCTTCACGCAGGCGTGGGACTGACGCGTTTGCCCTCACCCCTGTCCTCCAGAGAAAGAGCGCGTGCACATCCTGATCAACAACGCGGCTGTGATGCGGTGCCCCCACTGGACCACCGAGGACGGCTTCGAGATGCAGTTTGGCGTTAACCACCTGGGTGAGGCCTCAGGCTGCGGGCTCCGTGGGGTCCACGTCGGCCTGGGATGTGAATGGGATCCTCTGTGGGTCCTCCTCACTCTCAAGGGCAGCTGGGCGGCCGCTTGTGGGGTTACCAGCAGCTCAGGGAGTTGCCTGCTGACAGCCAGGTGCTCTGCCAGTCCTTCAGATCCATCATCCGTCTCGGCCTTTTGACCCCTTGTCTGTCCTCCAGTCTGTCTGTCCTTCAGTTACTCTGTCCACCTGTTGTCACCCTGAATGCAACAGGGGTTCCCTTAGCAAGGGTGAGGAGGAACTAGGTACTGGGCAGGTGCCAGTCACTGGATTAGGGCCCACCCTCATGACCTCATTTTCACTTGATTGCCTCTGCGAAGACCCCTCTCTCCAAATAAGACCACATGCCGAGGTCTTGGAGGGTCGTAACTCACGTAACTATCACTCCGTGTCCTATTGGCTGGGGCCCAGTCACATGACCGATGCTGGTGCAAGGAAGTCTGGGAAATGTAGTCCTTCACCGGGCAGCCCTGGGCCGGGCTGAAAATTCTATTGCTGAAGGAGAAATGGAGGAAGGATTTGGGGAGATGGAAGGCGGTCCGTCCCCCAACCGACCTCATAGGATTCGTGCAGAGCTTGATGTTGGGCTGGATCTTTCTTTCCTGCGGGGCCGCCCTGCTCACTATAGGACATTTATTTAGGAGCGTGCCTGGCTGGCCTCCACCCACCTGATGGCCAGAGCACCTCTCTCTGCAGTTGTGACGACCACAACCTCTAGGTGTTGCCAGAGGTCCCCTGGGGGATGGATCTGGCCCCTGTCCAGAGCCACGGGTTCCTGGGAGGGTCACACAAGGTAATGTTTTCAGTATGGTCCTATGTGCCAGGTAAGAATTCAGGGAAAATTGCCTTTTTGTTGTCCTGCATCCAGGTCACTTTCTCTTGACGAACTTGCTGCTGGACACACTGAAAGCCTCGGCCCCTTCGCGGATCATCAACCTCTCGTCCTTGGCCCACGTCGCAGGTCACATGGACTTTGATGACTTGAACTGGGAGAAGAGGACGTACGACACTAAAGCGGCTTATTGCCAGAGCAAGCTGGCCGTCGTCCTGTTTACCAAGGAGCTGAGCCGGCGGCTGCAGGGTACGTGTGTGGCGAGCCTCGCCGGCCTCTCTCTTCCTCTAGCTCTGCGCCTGGAACAGTCCTCCTGTGATGCTGGGCCCATGGGAGGTCAAGCACGGGTCCCAGAACAGAGTAGGTGGAGGCGGGACACGCACGGCACCATGTTCACCGGTGCCCGAAGCAGACGTCACTGGTCCGTCGTGGCATTCTCCCCGGCTCCTCCTGCACCGGCACCTAAGCCTTTGGTGCTCTGGGCTAGCGGTCCTCAACCGTGGGTGAGTCGGCACCCCTGGAGACATTCGGCAGTATCTGAAGACCGTTGGGGCAGTGGAGGTGGGGGGAGCGTTGCTGCTGGCATGCAGCCGCCCAGCCTGCCACGGACAGGATGAAGAACGATCTGACCTCAGCGTCCAGGGGGCCGAAGTCGGAAGGTCCGCCCTGTGCCCTTGCTTCTCAGAGAGCATTCGTGGACCAGCCACGTCCATTCAGCCAGGAGCTGGCTGTAACTAGCCTCTCAGGCCCCACCCCGAGCCACCGCCTCAGATTTCTCAGGGGTGGGGGGTGGGGGTGGAGCCCGGCAGCTGGGGGCTCTCAGGCCCTCCGGGGGATTTTCACGTACGTTCAGGTTCGGGAGGCCCTGTTCTAGGCAGTTACGTGACAGAGCTGCTTTGCAAGATGAAACCACTTGCTGTGGAAGTTTCCGAGCAAGGGGGGGGTGATGTGGATTCAAGGGGAGGACGCGGAATGGGATGGCCCTGGAGCCGAGGGCGGGCGGCATCAGCCTTCCAGGTGGGGCGTGAACCTGGTGTCTGCTCACCCCCTCGTCCCTCTCCTTCCCTCTCCCGTCAGGCACGGGTGTGACTGTCAACGCTCTGCACCCCGGCGTGGCCAGGACGGAGCTGGGCAGACACACGGGCATGCACAGCTCTGCCTTCTCCAGCTTCACGCTCGGTAAGCCCCCTCCTGGCCTGCGGGCCCTTAGCCGAACCCCTGCCCGCCCCGCCTGGGGCCCAGCTCCCTTCAGCGTATCAGTCAGACCCTGCAGAGAAACAGAATAAGATATATGCAGATGCTCGGAGAGACCTGTCTTGAGGGATCGGCTCGTGCATTTACGGAGGCTGAGAAGTCCCCGTGATCTGCCCTCTGTCTGCTGGAGGCCCAGGAGAGGTGGTGGTGTATGCCGGTCCAAACCCAGAGGCCTGTCAACCAGGGGAGCCCTGGTGTCAGTCCCAGCCCGAAGGCCAGGGGCCCTGGTGTCTGAGGGCAGGAGACGGATGTCCCAGCTCAAGCAGAGAGAGGGCAGAATTGGCTCTTCCTCCAGCTTTTTGTTCCGTTTGCACCTTCAACTAATTGCACGGTGCCCACCCACCTTGGTGAAGGGCGATCTCTTTACTCCTTCAGAGAGTATCTCATGCCCAGAGACTCTCTCCGGGGCTTGGCTCTGCCCCCTCCCTCGTATCTTCCGGGGTACTGAGAACGAGTTACTGGTACATGTGGATCCAGCCTGCCATCCTTGGAAATAGCCCCAGGAAACAGGCCAGATCCTGCTCGATGAGAAAACCGGGTCTCAGAGAAGGAGACCATGGAGCGGACTCCTGGTTGTGCCTGGGGTGGCTCAGCTTCACCCCAAATGAGCTTTGCCACCCAGGGAGGCATCCTCCCCTCCCGGAGCCTGTTTCCTTAACGACAAAGCGAGGGCCATAACAGCACGCTCCTCACGGTCGGGAGGATGAGATGGCCCTTAACTGGCAGAGGGTCTGACCCAGCTTTAGGCTGAATAATTAGAACTTTAGAGCTAGTCCTGAAAAACATTTCGTGGGTGGGTGCCGGATATCAAGGATTCTAAGTTGAGGCTGGCGCTGGAGACATTTCATAAATAAAAGTTATTTTAAGCAAGAGGAGGTAGGGTAAGGACTCAGAGCTCAAGGAGAGGAGGGAGAGCTCCCGTGTTCTTGGGGAAAGCTGGAGAGGCTTGCTGGGGGAGGCAGCTTTGGGGCTGGTCTCTGGCCCAAAGGTGGCTGGGCAGTGCCGGGGAAGGGAACCCCTGGTGGAGGGAACCTCGGAGGCAAAGGCCTGGAGGTGGGCCGTGTGGGCCTGCGGTCCGACTTCTGGCCTCTGTGGGCCCTGGGCATCGTGGTGGAGGCGTTGGGCTGTTTGTGTCCTCCTCCCAGAACGTGTGTGGACTGAATGCCCTGTGGGCTCCTTGCAGGGCCCATCTTCTGGCTGCTGGTCAAGAGCCCCCAGCTGGCAGCCCAGCCCAGCACGTACCTGGCCGTGGCAGAGGAACTGGAGGGCGTTTCTGGAAAGTACTTTGATGGATTCAAAGAGAAGCCTCCAGCCCCTGAAGCTGAGGATGAGGAGGTAGCCCAGAGGCTTTGGGCTGAAAGTGCCCGCCTGGTGGGCTTGGAGCTGTCCGGTGGTTCCTCTCCTCAGTGAGGGGACAGCCCCTCCCAGAATAACCTTTGGGAGCAGGTGTCAAAAGCACGCGGGAGGCTGAATCACCTTGGATGCAGCAGCCAGACCAAGGCTGGCTGCTCTGTCTGCAGCACCCTCTAGGTGGCAGTGTTTGCCAAGGAATTCTGGCTGCCACGCCCACGTCACCCTCTAGGTGGCAGTGTTGGCCAAGGAATGTTGACTGCCATGCCCACGTCACCGTCTAGGTGGTAGTGTGGACCCCACAGGTCCAAGACCCACCAGTGCTGGCACTCGTGCCCACGGCACCCTCTAGGTGGCAGTGTTGGCCGTGTGAGCCTCAAGACCAAGGTTGTCGTGCGCGCAGCGCCCCCTAGATGGCAGTATTGCTCAAGGACCAATGGCCGATACGTCCACACCATCCGGTAGGGATCCCTCGTGGCTCTTGCCTCCTCTCAGGCACAGTGGACCCGGCTGCAGGTGCACACCTGGCCCATCGGCCGGCAGGGGCACGGGGCCATCAGACACCTGCCTTGTGCATGTCACTGGGAACTGCTGAGGGAGGAATCCGCTCCCTCTGCAGTCGCCGCGGCAGGAGAGCCAATGACGGCCACGGTGCCGAACTGTACACCCCTGGGAAAGCTGTCAGCCGGACAGGATCAAGTTCATGGTTCCCTGCGGGACCGTGCCCACCCGCAGTCGCCTGTCCGAGCCTCGGTTTCTCCCACCGTAGAATGTGCAGAATAACTTGACTACCTCCTAGGATGGTATGGTGGTGGGTGAGTTATCGTCCGGCGCGGTGAGTGGCAGCTGTGTGTTCCTTGCTGGCACCAAAAAGCTCGGTAATCAAGATACGAATACCTTAACGTTAAAAAAATGTGACATTTGAGGTACGTGGGGAGCCCAGGGATGCCGTTCCCCGTCCACAGAACAGCGAATGATCGTGCCCCCGATGCCAGCGATGCCAAGGGAGGGAGTGGAAAGGCATTAAAGACGGCCCAAAGCCTTAGAAGTACAGTTAGTTTTCTTTCTGTTACCACATCAGACCACAACAGCCGAAGGGTACGTTTGGGATGAACGGACTCCGGTTGGCACCTTCCAGCACGGACCCCAACGATCCCCACCTCCCCCTGTTCACGTCCTTCTTACCCTCTGAGAGAGGGCTGGACCTAGCTACTCACTTCCAGCAAAAACAATGCAGCCAAGCTGACGGAACAGCCGGTTCTGTGGTCAGGCTACTGATCGGCATCTGTCGTGCTGGCCCTTGCCCTGCCTCGCCGAGAGGAGCTGTGAGCTGTCCTGTGCAGACATCCCAGTGGCCGGGATGGCCAGAGAGGAGCTGAGGCCTCAGTGCAGCAATCCAGGGGCAGGTGTGAACACCAGGAGGTGGGAATCATGTTGGGGGGGGGGGCAGTTACCCTAAGAGCCTGTCCACCGCAGGGATACACCCCCCCCCCCACATACATACACATGTGTGCGTGTATCCTCATAAAATCTGTGTATTTCTCCCTGTGGGATCAGGGAAAATACTTCTTTTTTTTATTTTTAAGAAATTTACATCCTGGGCCCCTGGGTGGCTCAGGTGGTTAAGCATCCGACTTCGGCTCAGGTCATGATCTCACGGTTCGTGAATTCAAGCCCCACGTCTGGTTCTGTGCTGACAGCTCAGAGCCTGGAACCTGCTTCGGATTCTGTGCCTCCTCCTCTGTCTACCCCTTCCCCGCTCACACTCTGTCTCTCTCTCTCTCTCAAAAATAAATAAACATTAAAAAAAATTTAACATCCAAGTTAGTTGACATACAGTGTAATGATTTTCAGGAATAGAATTTAGTGATTCATCACTTACATATAACACCCAGTGCTCATCCCAACCAGTGGTCTTAATGCCCCCTTGCACATTCAGCCCATCCCCCCCTTCCCCAACACCCCTCCAGCAACCCTCAGTTTGTTCTCGGTATTTAAGAGTCCCTTCTGGTGTGTCTCAGGGAAAGTACTTCTGGTAGTCCGGTAGTCTGAGCGTAACCTCAAAACCTCCGGTTCTCCAAATATATGTGTAGGATTTGCCCGGAGGTGATGGTATTCGCTAACATAACCACAGTACAATGACCAAAATCCAGAAAATAATACTGACGATGCTAGGATCTCACATCTAATCTACAGACGTTGAAGTTTTATCAATGGTAATGTCCTTTACAGCGCAAAAGAAAACCACCGAAATTCTTTTCTGACCCAGTAGCCAATCCAGAATCACACGTTACATCACTTGTCCTGTCTCCTTAATCCGCTTTAAGCTGAACCGTCTTCCTCTTTCTTGAGTGGGACGCTTCTGAAGAGTCCTGGCCAGGTATGTTATAGAAGGTGCTTCAGTTTGGGTTTGTCTGTGACTTCTCTGTGAGTAGATCACGGGTGAAGCAGCCTCCAGTGGGGGGCAGAGCCCCACAGGGCAAAGGGCACGGAGCCGTGCTATCTGGGGACGTCACTCCCTGCGCCTCCACCCGCTCGGCAAGCGGAAGCTCCTGCACAGACTTCCTGGCTCCCTGCTGCCCAGTTTGGGTGGGTTTCTCAATCGTGGTGCCTTATCTCTGTGTATCTGGGCATCAGGCATGTGGAGGTGATTCGAACAAGACCAACTAGACCCTCTCCCTGAATCTGGACCTCGATGGGGCTGACACCAAGACCGATAAGGTTTGTCCCAAAGAGGTCTGTCGGCTCCTGGCCCCTGCACCCTGGCTCCTATCTGTACCAGCTTCGTACGGCTGCTCTGACAAACGAGCCCAGACTGGGTGGTTCACGCTCCAGAGTTCTGGAGATCAGAAGTCCAGAACGGGTCTCTGGGCTAAGGTCAAAATGTCACCAGGGCTGCATTCCTTCCGGAGGCTCAAGGGGAGGATCTGCTTCCTGCCTTTTCCCGCTTCTAGGGGCCCCCACATTCCTCGCCTCGTGGCCCTTCCTCCGCCTTCAGGGCCAGCAATGACAGGCCAAGTCCTCACACGGCCATCTTTCTGGCTCTCCCTCTCCCCTGCTTTTAGGAACTTGGTGAGGCTATTCGGCCTGCCCAGTGATCCGGGACCACCTCTCTCCTTTACACCAGCTCAAGAGCAACAATTCCATCTGCCCCCTCGATGCCCCTTTGCCACGTAAAGTAACAGGTTCTCGGGATTTGGGGCAGCCACCGTTCTCCCTGGTGCCCCATCCTCTCCAAAACCCGCTTCCTCGGCCTTTCCCAGGACCATGAGCTTCCCTGACACTTCCCATCAAGTCCTCCTGTTTCTATTAAAGCAAAATTGGCATCATCAGTGTTGCAAGGAAGTCAAGTGAAACGAGCACATGTTACCACTAACTCCCCACTACTGCCTCTTTAAAAACAAAACAAAACAAAAAAACCCAACAACCCGGGGAGGCACCCACCTGGCTTGGTTGGAAGAGTGTGAGGCTCCTGATCTTGGGGTTGTGAATTTGAGCCCCACTTTGGGCGTAGAGTTTACTTAAAACCAACCGACCAACCAGCCAACGAACCCTGGAGTGTCTTAGCAAGAAGAGTTGGAATCCAGTCTGATGCAGAAGCCCACATTCGTGGCAGGGGGCTACAGGCCTAAATGGAAGGAGCGTGAAGGCCAGCCCACTGGGGTGGCCGCTCCCACAAGAACCTAGCTCTTATGGAGACAAGTCCAACTCGGCCTGGGGTTGATTCTAGCCACAAACCCTCACAAGCAACATCCGCTTCCTTTCCGGAACTGAGAAACCACAAGGACCGTGGGCGTTGACTCACGAATAACGTAACCCCCGCTACTCCCCTGAAAGCTTTGAGGTGATTCATAACTCTAAACATAGCCCCCAGATAGATGAAAGATGATCAAAACTGGCCTAGAAAAACTTCAAACCCACACAAGTCCACAGAGAGGATGGTGGCAACGTAATAAGCAGACTGAAGAGCGAATCATGAGGGTAATGCTTTGGGGATTTTTTTTGTTTTGTTTGTTGTTTTAAAGAAACCCACGACCATGTCAGACCCTTCAGACTGCTGTTTGGGCTTTGGGGATTCGGCCAGGCTCTGTGGGCCGCCCATGCCTGCTATGAGAGCAGACAAGCAGCATGTGAGCTGGGCTGATATTCACCCCAGTCACAAGCAAGAAGGGACACTATTTCATAGCAGCACAAGTCCAGAAGTAAGGCAGGCTTTGGGCTCAGTGATGCAGCCAAGCTTCCTTCTGCCTATCTGACCGTTCGACAAAGTCAACCTCATCCCGAGGCTGGACCTCTAGCCCGTCAAAGTGTGAACCCCTGAACGATCTGTCCAAATCTGAGCTAATTTGGAAAAAGTTACGTTGCTGACAAAATGAAGGATCCCGAGATCGCTCTAGATTATCTGGGGGGCGGAGAGCCCTAAATCCAGCGACAGGTATCCTTACAAGAGATGGAAGGGGAGGGGACATAGAGCAGAGAGGAGGAGGCCGTGAGCAGACAGGGCGGTGAGTGGAACCATCAGCCTCAAACCAGGGAGTGGGGGGACCCCAGAAGCTGCCACAGGAGACACAGGACAGACGCCCCTCGAGGCTCTGAAGGTTGTGCGGCCCTCCTGACACCTTCATTTTGGACTTCTGGATGTTATTTTAAGCCAGCGAGTTGAGATTAATTTATAACGACAGCCAGAGGACACTAGTTCAGTGTCTTTGGGGTCACGAGACACCCATTTGGACCACTTCTTTCTCGTGTTCTGTTCGGTGGCACAGAATGGAGAGCTTCTCTTTGTCTAATGGGTTCATCTCTGCTTATGTGCTCATCTCAAAACCCTTAAAACCCCTCCTTCCCCCAGGGAATGCCAAGAAAGTAATGGACGAAAAGCAGGCTTCCCGACACCAGCGCTGTTAACATTTGGGGCTGGATAATTCTTGGCTGTGGGGCAGGGGGCGCCTGGGGCCTGGCACTGTGGGATGTTGAGCAGCATCCCTGGTCTCTACCCACCAGGATGCCTGTGGTACCCTGCCGCCCCTGCCGGTGTGACCACCCAAACAGCCAGATGTCCCCTGGAGGGAAGTCACCTTCAGTAGAGAACCCCTCGTGCAGACCCGTGCGGACCCCTTTCTGGGCTGTGAGCGGAAGGAGCCGCCGGCGGATGACCACGACCGTGGATCTAAGCACCAGCCTCGCACATCACAGCCACTTGCTGTCACCTGTGCTATTGGGAGGGCGTGTGGGTGAAAGGCAGGCACCGGGGGACTCGGTGGTTTTAGAACTTGACAGATCCTCATGGAAACCACGCACATGGCAAGGGGCGGTCTGTCCTGATGGCGACGTGAACCGTAGGAACAGAGTGACCGGCCTGGAGCGGCAATTTCCCGTTGAAGACGTGCCACGAAATCCAGAGTCCTCTAGAGCAGTTGGAAGGGGGCGACCCCGCTGAAATCAGGCCAGGGTCTCAGACTGACGGTGCAGGGCTTCAAAGGAGGCAAAATATGCAGCCTTGGGACCCTCTGGGATCTGGGATTCAGTCATTTGTGGGGACAAACCTGAAAATCTGGAGCCCCAAATTCCCCTGAGATGCCCTGGGAAGGAGACACCAGCACCTGTCGATCGGCGGTCACAGTTCCTTCTTACGCAGGTGTCTCCCGAGATGATGCTCGTTCCCCTCAAGACTTGGGTCTCCCGTCTTTCCTGGACTGTGGCAGATCCCAGCTCATGACGGATGGATCGTACATGTAAGAAGTTGGGGAGAGTCCGTGGACATCAGGGTCAGTCACCTGCGATGAAGATTTTTATCTAGTATTTTAGGCTTTCTGGGTAGCTGGAGACTATGGCAATTGCATAAGTATGGATGGGTCTCCCCGATGACGGCCAAAGACAGTGCAGGTCAGTATTAATACCCCCGTTTTGAGGACTGGAAGGTGGTCAACTAGGAGAATGTCCTTGTTTGCAGGAAATACAGTCAGTATTTGGGTGAGTTGAATCAGGTCTGTAACATAGTCTCAGATGGTTCAGCAAACAAATTTTTTCTTTGTATTGTATTTATAAACTCATACGTAGGGGCGGCTGGGTGGCTCAGTCAGTTGTGTCTGACTTTGGCTCAGGTCATAATCTCACGGTTCGTGGGTTCGAGCCCCGCGTCGGGCTCTGTGCTGACAGCTCGGAGCCTGGAGCCTGCTTTGGATTCTGTGTCTCCGTGTCTCTCTGCCCCTCCCCTGCTTGTGTTCTGTCTCCCTCTCAAAAATAAATATTTTTTTAAAAATTAAAAAAAATAACTTAAAAAAAAAACCTCTTCCGTGAGTTTGTTTCAAAATAAGTGGAAAAAATGAAAACAATGCAGAATGACAAAACAGCCAAACCACATCTTAGCATGAGAACAGAAGAGAATGCATACACTTTAAAACAATGCCAAGTAAAAGCAAGAGGGAAAACCTCACCGATTTCCAGTGAGCAAGCTCTCATGCTCTCTGGTTTCATACTTTCTCTATTTGAACAATGTGAATGTATTCCTAGAATAAAATTAAGTTCAATAAATAAAAGGAAAATAATGCATACCCATGGCGGGATCCTGTCATGTACTTTTTGCATTTTCTCCTTTCATTTAGCAAGAAATAGACCTTGAAGATCTTTATCACTACACAAAGATCTATCACATTCTTTAAAAAAAAAAAAAATACCTGCACATAATCTCATCACCTGGCTGTATCACGAGGATGCCACAAAGACAGTGAGGAAAACCGTGCAAAAGACAGAGGCAGGTGCTTATTGGCAGGCCCAAAATTGGGCGAAAACCACCGCTTGAAAGAGAAAGTTGTGCAAACAGTAAAAAAGCATTCAGACAGGTCAGGGCACTGACCTCAGGGCACCAACTGCAGTCTGTGAGCGGTAAAAGCAGAGAGAGGCAGCTTTTGGACATAGCATGTCGAAGGGAAAAAGGAGAAAGAGGGGGATCTCAGGGCTTTTCAAGAAGAAAGGGGAAAAACAAATCAAGGACATCACGTTTCTCCCCATTCTCCGCCTCCCAGCGCGAGCCAGCTAGTAAAAAGCTGCACTTTACTACACTGACAGCAGAGGGCGCGCTTGTACTAAAAATCTTTCCAGAAGCAACCAAGAGCATTAGCTAGGCATAGGCTTAACAGGAGCCGTGCAAATCATCCCAGAGAGCCAGCCCTGTTTACAGAAACACACAGGCGCAGACATGTATCAGACACAGCCACCAAAATAAGCCAGGAAACAAGAACCCAAAAACTCAGTTGATACGCACCTAAGAACTGCCCCACTGTTGCACCACCTGTTTCACAGGTTTACAACAGCCCAAGGGTGGAAGCAATCCGGCGTCCATCAAGAGATGAAGGGATAAAGGGAACGTGGTTGCTCTGTCCACTGGAATGGTATTCAGCCTTAAAAAGGAAGGCAGCACTAACACCTGCTATAACACGGATGAACCTTGAAAACACTATGCTAAGAAGCCAGTCACAAAGACAACCGCTGCGTGGTTTCACGTACACGTGTTTCTAAAGAAGCCGGGTTCATAGAGATAGAAAAGAGCATGGTGCTTACCAGCGGCAGAGGGGTGAAGGTCTGGAGATTGCGTGGTGGGACCGGAGCAGTAGCCATTAATCCCTCCAGGGGGAAGTGCGTGCTGGGACTGGAGCAGTAGACATTAACCTCTCCAGGCCGAACTTCGGAGCCAGCAGGGAGCTTCCGGGGGAGGCGCGGAGGCTGCTGGTCTGGCATGAAATTGGGAGCATAACCTCGGGATGCCTGGGATATCTGACCTCGTGAAGGCAATTATAACTGATTACAATCAAGAGCTTAAGTCTCCCTGCTGAAAATACGGGGAGAAATGTCTGTCCTGTTTCTTAGAGCATTTCTTTAGAAAACTTGTATGTTTGGGGGCACCTGGGTGGCTCAGTCGGTTCAGCATCTGACTCTTGGTTTCTGCGGGTTCGAGCCCTGAGTCGGGCTCTGTTCTGACAGTGTGGAGCTTGCTCGGGTTTCTCTCTCTCTCTCTCTCTCTCTCTCTCTCTCTCTCTCTCGTCTCTCCCTCCCTCTCTCTCTACCCCTGCCCCGCTCACTCGCGCACGTGCACTCTCTCTTTCTCTCCCTCCCTCTCCCTCTGGCCCTCCTGGGATTCTCTTTCTGGTGGCCTTTCCAGGATTCTCCTTCTCTCTCTACCCCTTATTCACTTGGGCCCTCTCTCTCTCTCAAAAAAAAATTATATTTCGCCAACATTATGGAGCCAGTACTTGGCTTAGTTCCCTTGAGGGAACATAAGGGTTTTGTATTCCCCCTTCACAATTTTACTGTATCAGGTGTAGGAAATTTCAATCTCCCCTCTCTTTGCTCTTTTTCTCTCTGTTTCTCTCTGTTTCTCTTTCATACCCAAGCTGTCCTCAATTTTTGTGCCTCCATACTGACCTTCAACTCCCATCCCTAATGTGGAGGGAGGGCACAAAGCTGTGACCATGTTTAGGGGCAGTCTTTCCATTAATTGTCCCCATACCTCACACCATTAGGGACCTCTGAAGAGCAGAATCTCCCTGACGATATCTCTTCAATATACAGATACAGGGGTTCCCCGGGTGGCTCAGCTGGTTAAGCGCCTAACTTCAGCTCAGGTCATGATCTCACAGTTCATGAGGTCAAGCCTCATGTCGGGCTCTTAACTGCTTAACTGACTGAGCCACCCAGGCACCCCCCAAATTACATTTTTTTTAAAAAAAGTAGGCTCTAATACCCAACATGGGGCTTGAACTCACAACCCCAAGATCAAGAGCCACATGCTGTACCAACTGAGCCAGCCAGGTGCTCCACGAAAGTACATCTTTCAATAGTGTGTATCCATTTCCTCATTTCTAAAAGATGGATAATAACAGAACCTTCAGATTTATGCTACAGAGGACCCAATAAGAAAGGAAGAAATCTGCCCTGGAACTGAAATCATGCTTAAAGATTGACTATTAAAATATTTTTAGGACTTCTACTTCTTGATGAAGTAGCCATCACCTATCTTGCCTGTTCATCAAAAAAAAAAAAAAAAAAATAGGGAAGGTGAATAAATATACAAAATAACTCTGAGATATTGCTGTACAGGACTAATACTAACACGCGATACAGGACTGTGGTATCCAAAAGACTGAAACAAACAAGTCTAGCCACATGATTGCTGATGCATTGTGCCTAGAAGTATCCTCTGGACATCTACCCAGGGAGTACAAACCCAAGCAGAACACAACAATTTCAACAAGACGTAGATGTGGGAATTCAGGAAGCTGGGTTCATGCCCTCTACAAATTCAGAGTAGGATAGGCGACTATAGGGAGCCATGCAGAAAAGAGCTCCAGAATTGCAGAAATCATGACGGGAGCTTTGTGAAATTTATGAAATATATATGCCCAGGGATGCAAGAAACTCTGTAAACCTTATCCAAGACAAACACAAAGAAAACCACACGATACTAGAAATGGATATTAGAGAGTGATAACGGATCCCTACTTTCCTAGCCATCCCAAGAAAATTGAAACTGTCAATTCACCTAAATTGAGATAATTGGACCAAGGGATGGGTATTGTTTTTCAGAATTTTTTTTTAAAAATCAGGACATAAGGGGGTGCCTGGGTGGCTCAGTCGGTTGAGCGTCCGACTTCAGCTCAGGTCACGATCTCGTGGTCCGTGAGTTCGAGCCCCGCGTCGGGCTCTGGGCTGATGGCTCAGAGCCTGGAGCCTGCTTCCAATTCTGTGTCTCCCTCTCTCTCTGCCCCTCCCCCGTTCATGCTTTGTCTCTCTCTGTCTCAAAAATAAATAAACGTTAAAAAAAAATCAGGACATAAGTTTTGGAATTCAATAATTCTGGGAAAATTTTCTTTCTCCATTTATGTTGAGTCTTTCCATGTCTGCTATTACTATAGAGCGTATGTATTTTACAAAAGAATTGGTCTTACTTCTCTAAAGAAGACACCCGGATGGCCAACAGGCACATGAAAACATGCTCAACGTCGCTCCTCATCAGGGAAATACAAATCAAAACCACACTCAGATATCACCTCACACCAGTCAGAGTGGCCAAAATGAACAAAACAGGAGACTATAGATGCTGGAGAGGATGTGGAGAAATGGGAACCCTCTTGCACTGTTAGTGGGAATGCAAACTGGTGCAGCCACTCTGGAAAACAGTGTGGAGGTTCCTCAAAAAATTAAAAATAGACCTACCCTATGACCCAGCAGTAGAACTGCTAGGAATTTACCCAAGGGATACAGGAGTACTGATGCATAGGGGCACTTGTACCCCAATGTTTATAGCAGCACTCTCAACAATAGCCAAATTATGGAAAGAGCCTAAATGTCCATCAACCGATGAATGGATAAAGAAATTGTGGTTTATATACACAATGGAATCCTACTTGGCAGGAGAAAGAATGAAATCTGGCCTTTTGTAGCAACATGGATGGAACTGGAGGGTATTATGCTAAGTGAAATAAGTCAGGCAGAGAAAGACAGATACCATATGTTTTCACTCTTATGTGGATCCTCAGAGACTTAACAGAAGACCATGGGGAAGGGGAAGGAAAAAAAAAAGTTAGAGATGGAGGGAGCCAAACCATAAGAGACTCTTAAAAACTGAGAACAAACTGAGGGTTGATGGGGGTGGGAGGGAGGGGAGGGTGGGGGATGGGCATTGAGGAGGGCACCTGTTGGGATGAGCACTGGGTGTTGTATGGAAACCAATTTGACAATAAATTTCATATTTAAAAAAATAAAAAAATAAGTAAACATTAAAAACAATAAAATAAAATCTTTAAAAAAATAAAAAAAAAGAGAGACTCTTAAAAACTGGGAATAAACTGAGGGGGAGTGGGAGGGAGGGGAAAGTTGGTGATGGGCATTGAGGAGGGCACCTGTTGGGATGAGCAGTGGCTGTTGTATGGAAACCAATTTGACAATAAATTCCATATTAAAAAAAAAAGAATCGTTCTTCCAGGTATCTTCCCTGGGTCTACTGAACCATCAAGTGTGATCTTTTTTTTTTTTTTTTTTTTTTTGTTTTTAAATAATCTCTGCACCCAACACGGGGCTCGAACCCACAACCCCGAGATCAAAGATTACACATTCCACCAACTGAACCAGCCGGATGCCCTTCAAGTGTCATCTTCACCTGCAGCACCACCCAGGTTGTTGACTGTCTCAGTGGATGATATATATTTGATTCATTTTTTTTCTGACTTTCTTTCTGTCAAAGCCTCCCTCAACTCTCCTGTGGTACACACGCAGACCATCATGGCTACTACTAAGCCCATCTCCTGAGTCACTGTCTGAATTGAAGTTTCCCGTAGGAAGGCCACAGACTGACATGTGGCCTGGACCCAGTTATGGCGGAGGAGAGCGGACAGAGCCTGACTTTGCAGAACCGGTGGTTTCCCTTCCTGTGTAGTAGCTGATGCTGTTGCCCTGTGACAAGGGCTTCTGAGCTCCAGAGAGCTCATGAGTATCATGAGTGGGTCTGTCTTCTTGTGACGACTGTCTGCCCAGTTTGCCGTGACACATCCAGGAGGCGTGGACTGAGACACTACCATGCCCCTGGGGATCATTTTCCTTCTTGTACTTGGTGAGTGCGGCAGGGAGAGTTGGTGAGGTTACAAGGGGAAGAGAATATACTCAGGTTCATGTCTTGGGTTCCTCTCATGGGACTCTTCCTCTGTGAGGTCCTAGAGCCATTTAACTACTGAGGAATCACCCATCTGGTCACTTTTACTCAACTTGCATCCAGGCAATGCCCTGATCTCAGGTGTTTGGAAATCACTGAGTTATAGAGTAGACATCGCTTACCAGGCATATCTCTATTTCAGTGTGTTGTCTGGACCAAAGGATTTGGGCACAAAATGGTGAGTGTTTCTTCCCCTTTCCACCTAGTCACGTTGAGTCTGACTGAGTGCACTGTGGGATAAGTCTCAGGAGCCTTGAACTGGTTCCAACCGTTGACCCACACCATCCCTCACCCACAGTCTTCATTTTGTTTATTTATGTTTAAAAATTGTGGTAAAATTGGGGCGCCTGGATGGCTCAGTCTGTTGAGCGTCCGACTGGCTCAGGTCATGATCTCACCACGGTTGGTTGGTTTGAGCCCCGCGTCGGGCTCTGTGCTGACAGCTCAGAGCCTGGAGCCTGCTTCGGATTCTGTGTCTCCTTCTCTCTCTGTCCCTCCTCTGCTTGCACTCTGTCCCACTATGTCTCTCAAAAAATAAATAAATGTTAAAAAATAAATAAAATTGTGGTAAAATACAGTTAACAAAAGTTTACCACCTTAGCTGATGTTAAGCATGTTTCAGTAGTGGTAAGTACATTCACATTGTTGTGCAATCAACCTCCAGAACTTTTCATCTTGCAAAACAGACACTCTATACCTGTTAACCAGCAACTCCCCAATTCTTCTCTCCCAGCTTCCAGCAACCACCACTCTATTTTCTGATTCTATGAATTTGACTTCTCTATATACCTCATACAAGTGCAGTTAGACAGTGTGTGTCTTTTTGTGTCTGGCTTATTTCATGGGATAATGTCCTCAGGGTTCATCTGTGTTGTAGCACATGCCAGAAGGTCCTTCCTTTTCAAGGCTGAATATATTCCATTGTGTGTATAGAACCGACCCTCGATACCTGCTCTGGTCATGATCTTATGGCTCATGAGATGGAGCCCTGCACTGGAATCCATGCTGAGTATGGAACCTGCTCGGGATTCTTTCTCCCCTTCTATCTCTGCCCCTCTCCTCTGCTCATGTGCACCTTCTCTCTCTCTCAAAAAAAAAAAAAAATTAAAAAAAGGAAAGAATCTGCCAGGGTCACTAATAATAATATTGAAGGGAAACATAGCTGAGAGTGACACAGAGAACAGACACAGAGCACAGGCCCATGTCTCCTCGTAGATAAGGGATTAATTCTCTCTGCCTGTGCCGCAGGCACTTTCCATTTGCCATTGCCTTGGCTGCTTCCAGCTTCCTGATTTACCGAGAGGCCAGCTCACGGGAGAAAGCACTCTTGCTCAGCAAAGAGACAGTAGAGAAAATCCAGACCTCAACATGTGCCGAGTCTGAGAACTTGTGCAAGCAGTTTCCTACCCCTGAATGCCAAGTTCCTTCTTTCCAAAATGGGGGTAGCAATAGGCTGTTGCATCCATGAAGACACCACACACCTGTAAAGCTCAGGGAACATCACTTTGCTCAGATTTGATATCATATAAAGTTATCAGTTGCTGGATAACATTTATTGAGATTTTCTCATGTGCCAAGGAATAGTCTTGGCCAATTGCATATATTGTCTCCTTTTATGCTTACTGCTTCTCGATGAGCTAAACTGATGCCTTCATATTCTGGATATATTGAATTCCTGCTGTAACCTCAGCATTGTTCCCCTTACTGGGGACATGGCGACATGGCTTTGAATAACCCCCTTACATGGGGACATCACAGGCAAAGAGATCCCTGCCCTTTAATGGGAGGAAAGATAAAATTAACATAATAGAGAACTTGGAATATGTGCTATGTTAGAAGCTTTTTAATGCTCAAGAGAGGGGCGCCTGGGTGGCTCAGTTGGTTAAGCATCTGACTTTGGCTCAGGTCATGATCTCACAGTTTGTGAGTTTGAGGCCCCCATGTCGGGCTCTGTGCTGACAGCTCAGAGCCTGGAGCCTGCTTCAGATTCTGTGTCTCCCTCTCTCTCTGCCCCTCCCCTGCTCACACTATGTCTCTCTCTCAAAAATAAATAAACATTAACAATTAAAAAAATGCTAAAGAGAAATATTACTAAAGGGCAGTAAGGGGAACAAGGATAGCAGTGAAAGTGATGAGGAAGAGACCCTCAGGGTTGATTTTCAGGTTGAATGTGCGTGGTGGAGAGGAAACCGCTCAGTAATAACACTAAGGAATAAGTTGCTCTTAAATTGTTGGTGGAGAATGAGATTGGATTAGGTATTCCGGAATATTTCTGGAGCTCTATTTTGGCCCTAAGGAGGGAATGTCCCACAGGAGATGACTCACCCAGGTGAGCAGCTCACAGCTGGGTGAACTAGTCTAGACTTTAAGTGAGGGGCATGTGTATGTGTGTGCGTTTTGTTCACGGTGACTACACAGGGCGAGTGTATAGAGAAATGAGACCTAGGTTGGAGCACTGAGCCCAGAGGTTTCCATGCATAATTTTAGGAGTTTGAGGTTGAAGGAATATTCAAGGAAACCATAGGAAAACCAAGACCGTGAGCGGCTAGAAGTCAAGCGAAGGTCATTTCTTAAAAGTTTTTATTTATGTTAAGAGAGAGAGAGAGCGAGCGAGCACCAGTGCAAGCTGGCGAGAGGCAGAGAGACAGAGGAAGAGACGGAGAATCCCGGTCCGGCTTTGTGCTGTCAGCGCAGAGCCCGATGTGAGGCTCAAACTCATGAACCGTGAGATCATGACCTGAGCTGAAGTCAAGAGTCGGACGCTTAACTAAGCCACCCAGGCGTCCTGTGGAGGTCATTTTTAAGCAGGCTGATGTCCGTTGTGAAATGTTAATGATTTTATGTAAATATAGAAATGAGCTCCTTCTTACAGATGAAGAGACTGAACCTCTCTTTTCATCTAGAGATGCGGGGTTGAGGTGGGGGCACATCTGGGACTCATGTGCTGGACCCACACCCACATGGTGTTTTGCTCCAGGGCCTCTTAAGGAAGTGGGATGCTGGGTTTCTTGTCATCTCAGACTGTTTCTCCTGCAGTGACCACTTCCCAGCCTGACATCTGGGCAGTGCCCGGTGCTGTGATCCCCTGGGGCAGCTCCGTGAGCATATTCTGCAGGTGCAGTTATCTCCCATCTGCAGAGACAAAGACCCTCTGCTCTGTGGTATGACAGAGTACCACACAGTGCTCTGCAGGTGGTTGAGTTCCTAATCCAGAATGTGACCTACATCAATGCAGGGGTATACTGCTGTGTGCACGGGAAGCAAGGAGTCTGGTCAGAAGTCAGAGACACACTGGACCTTGTGGTGACAGGTAAGGGACACCCCAAAGGACACTGTCCCCCAGCCTTGGTCTGGGCTGCCCATGACACTGGACCAGCTTTGCCCCTATCACAGACCCCTGCCCTCCCACTTTATCCATCTGGTCCCGGTCTGTGTTCTGATGTGATCCCAAATCCCTTCAGGGAGACGGCTGGAGCCCCCAAGGGACCGCACATCATGGGGACAGACGCTCATCTTTCCCTATATGACCACTCTCTGGTCTTGGGTCATGGGAAAGTAAGAAAAGCGGGTGTTTTGTCCTGGCAAGGGGTGAATTTCCCCTTGACTTTGTCCTTCCTTCTCTCAGGTCAGACCAAGAGAATGATGGCTTTGGGTATGGCTTCCCTCTAATAACTAGCTCTACTATGTTCCAGGAGTGTACACGAAAGCAGCCTCCCTGACTGCTCATCCAGGCACCAATGTGACCTCCGGAGAGACTGTGACCCTTCTTTGTCATGTACATAACTATGACATCTTTCTCTGCAAGAATGGAACCGCTGTCTGTCCCCAGGACTATTTATATCAAGATCACAACACATTCCTCATCTCCCCTGTGACCTCAGCCCATCAGGGGACCCACAGGTGCTATGGTTCTTTTAGCAACAATCAGTTCCGGTGGTCACTGCCCAGCGATCCCCTTGAGCTTTTAGTCACAGGTGAGGAATGTCCTAGACCGGTCACTTCCATGTCTGTGTTCTGGGATGTCCCACGAGGTGACTGGGGAGGGAGCTCCAAGGCCAGCTGTGTGAGGTGTTTCTGGTGTTGCAGAGCGTGTGGGGCCACATGGAATGCAGCTCCATCCACATCAGGGTCACTGTGGGAATCTCTGGGTCATGTTGAGAAAGCGGTCTCAGGGCACATGTGCCTTTTCTCAATTCATGCAAAGTCGCTATAGGTGCTAGGGGATATCCCGGGAACACTGAGCACAAAGAGACTGGACGCTTTTCATAACCCTCCTCAAACCCTTCCCAGATGTTGGTACCTCCAGAGGTCATGACACAGAAGTCAGGGGAGGTCATAATGTCAAGACTCTTTGTGTCAAGCTTTCTGTCTGTCTGACTGCAAGCTGATGATGCTGGGTTGTGAAAATGACCTCTAGTAAACTGAGTCAAGTAGGGGAGGACCACAGAAAACAAGAAAGCAGTGTCTATGTGATGGGTTATGTTCAAGACTTCACGTGAACAGGCAGGGGTGCCGAGCCCATTTTTCTGTGGGGGGCTCAGTACGCTAAGCCAAGTATTCCATTGGAGTGGAATCTTGGAAGATGAACAGGTGTGTTGCACGTTGGTAAGCAAATGGAACTATATATAAGAAATCAAGGTGATCAGAGTCGGGGGGGGGGATATGAGAGGAGGCAGCAGGCTGAGGCTGGGATGAGGAGGGGACACAGCGGGGCACCGACTCAAATTGGTGAATACACTCAGAAGACTGGCAAGGACGCCGGGAATACGGAAAGTTAAATGTGCAAGACTTCCAGCATCTGCTGATGAATGTTCAATATATTTATGAAGCCCAGAAAGCCCCTCTGAATTCCTGAGTAGCATATGTGACTTTATTTATACACACACACACACACACACACACACACACACACACGTACTAGATTATGTCCAACACAAAGTATATATAAAAATATAACTCACAACATTATATATTATCATATTTTGTATTTAGCATATACATTATACGTTATATAGTAATATATTATACGCTATATAGTAATATATAGTTATATATTATATTTTGTATTTAGCATATATAATATACGTAATATAGGGAGCATATAGATTCACATTTATATCCTGAAATGCATGTCTTCCACATCTGTCGCCTCTAAAGTTAGGACGTGACTATAGTCTGACTGGCTGACTCCGTTCTTTTCACCTCCTTGTAAAACAATGGTGCGTCTTACGTCAGCAGTCTTCCATGTTGGTTGAATCGCACCAAACGATATCAAAAATTCCATTTCTACAAAGCGCTCTCGATCAGCACAACCTGTGACTAAAAACCCTGCCCTCAGACCACTTCTCCAGCAGTGACATCCCCGTCTTCCCTTTCTTTCCAATGGAATATTTTTGTGCCAATCTCGATTCCCCTTTCTTTCCCATAAAATCCACACCTAATGGGTGAACACTTTCTGTTGTTTCTACTTTGGAAAGTGATTATGAGTTTGCAGATTTTTCTCCACACCCTCAGGTGTTCTCAGGTACCTTCATATATCGCTGGGTTCCAGTTACATCCCCCCTACGTGTCTTCATCTCCCACCACTGCCCGATGCCGTGCTCCCTCCTCACCCCACTTGAAGCCATCCTTTCAAAACCCATTCCATTGCACCATGAGCCTATGCAAGTGCTTCAAAACCTTATTTTTTTGGCACTTTGAGTGAACAATTCAGCTATTTCTGCAGACTCCAGTTCCAGTTTGTTCTGACCCCTGCTTCAACTTCCACTTCACCCGCTTCTTTCCAGCTATACTCCCTCTGCTTTTGCCCTTAGTCTAGAATGTTCTTTTTGCCAGTCTTTCTCCCCTTTCCACCTCTCAGAATGTAACCCCAAAGTCTCCAGCTTTCAAGTTCTTTCCCTGATGCCCAATGGAGAGTAGAATCTCATCGCATTTTCAAACCACCTCTGGCTATATGGAAAGTATACTGAGAGTACAGGTAGAAACAAATCTTTAACGAATGGGGTTGGAAGGTGGACCTTCAGTTTCCAAACCCCTTGTACCCTGTGGGACTGGGACATGCAGAACAATTCCATCCTATGCCACGTTAGCCTCAATATCCTTCCTCCCTGGGACACTGTAATCACCTCTCCCCTTTTCACTGGGCCGGGGTGGGGGGAGGGGTGTCTCTGGTCTCAGATTGAATGTGGCATTACTGTGGTTGGAGCTGAAGTTTGATGAATTTCTCTCTACCAGTTAGGTGGCCAGGCTCCCCTTCTATGCCGTCCCTGGTTGAGTGTCTCCTAAACCATGTGACCTTGAGCCACATGTTCTTACCACTTCTGACAGAACACAGACAGCTGCTCATAGCCCTGTGATACTAGACATTTATGGATGGTAATCTGTTTAGCAACTCTTTGTACCTCTCTACCATTCTGAGGCTTTCATGGGCTTCCCAGGGTCATGTGACCAGAAGTTGAGCTCATAGCAGGGAAGTGGAGAACGTCTCAGGCTCTGATGACCCCACCTTTCCCTTTGCTTCCCCCTCTCTTGGCCATGCCCCTCATCATGGCACTGAGGTCAGGGTCAGCAGGCAGGTGCCATGTCTTTGTTAGGATCCTGAACAAATTCTGTATTACGTTTTACATCCTCTGTGTGACCACCACCCCACATCAGCACTCTTGACTTGGGGAGAAGACAGATTGTGGTTTGAGTTTTACTGTTTATGCCTTAACCCAGCCACTCTTGTTCAGGGAACCACCTGCAGCCTCACATTTGATCAGAGTGAAAAAAGAGACTTTCAGGTCATAAGAGGGGTCTGACTGAGCCTATTTGAATTTGGATGATGTGTGGTTTATGTGTGATCTTTGTATTGTTGGGGTTGAGGGGATATGCTGTTGGTCCCATATTAAATTCTTTCTTTTTTCCACAGAATCGTTACCCCGAGATTACGGAAAAGAGAACATCCCGGATTACACAACAGAGAACATCATCCAGTTTAGCCTCGGTGGCCTGCTCCTCTTAGTTATGGGGCTTCTACTGCTGGGAGCCCAGAAGAGCAGAGAAGGTCTGCAAGGTGCAGTTAGGGAGCCCCCAGGCTGAGCAGTAACTCTTCATAGCACCTCATCAGAATGAGGGAATCTAGAGATTCTCAAAGGACTTGGGCTCCATGAACTCTGCATGCCACGGAATGGTGTGGAGTCCCAGCAACTGTGCCAGAAGGAGAGACTTCCCAAATCCCAGATCATATTCTCTTTCTTTCTCTTTCTATGGCTCGATGTGACATCTGACTTCTGCCTCAGTGTCATTCCTGAATCCTTTTTCTTTGCGGATGTTTCTCCATAGGCCTGTTGTCCCTCCTCAGCTCCCGATCCCTCAACATCCACTGGCATCCCTCCTTTTCATGACCACACTCCTCTTATCCCCATCAACCTGGGGTAGGTACCACACCCCTTCCTTCAGCCCTACCTCTCCTTGTCAGATGATGACACCAATGTTAGATCCAGCCTGTGTTTCTCTAACAATAGTTGATTTACTAGTGATTTCTGGATATCTTATCCACAAGGGGAAAGGAAATGATACAAGGTCATTGGCCCTCCCCTTTGCAGTCTTGATTCATCATACTGCCTGGGCATTTTCTTCAATAATGCCACATGCCACGGTAACGTCCCCAGAATAAAGGCTACCACCTCACCACCGTCCATAATATCCACATTGACCTTCACATGTGCTCTGCCTCCCGGGGCTGGGTCATGCTTCCCTCAGTCCACTTGATTCTACTCCATTGTGGCAGCAGCTTTATGACTCAGGGATATCACTGTACCCTACACTTATAAGCACAGAACGACATCGCTTCTCAGCCTTTTGGCTAAGATCAAGTATAAGCACAGAACGTGAGCAATTATATGGCCAATCTTGTTTGTTTCCGTCTTTTGGGCATCATCATCCAACACTGCATGTTACTCAATGCCTGAAAGAGTTGTTTTGTAAATTTTAACCTCTATTGCTTTGTTGAAAGGCAAGACTAGTTGTGATCATGCACTTCATGAGGTTGTAGTAGGAATCTTAAACTTTTTTTAAAGTTTTATTTAAATTAATTAATTTTATTTCAATTTAATTTAAGTTTTATTTAATTAAATGTTTATTTATTTTTGAGAGAGAGAGAGAGAGAGACAGAGCGTGAGCACGGGAGGGGCAGAGAGGAGGGAGACACAGAATCGGAAGCAGGCTCCAGGCTCTGAGCTGTCAGCACAGAGCCCGACATGGGGCTTGAACCCAAGAACCGTGAGATCATGACCTGAGCAGAAATCAGAGGCTTAACCATCTGAGCCACCCAGGTGCCCCAATCATTCACACATTTTGAATTACAGACACAAAAATAAACTGTAGAGAGACAGTGTGTGTGAGCAGGGGAGAGAGGCAGAGGGAGAGGGAGAAAGAGGGAGAGGGAGAGGGAGAGAGAGACCAGAGAGAGAGAGAGTTCCAAGCAGGCTCCATGCCTAGCACAGAGCCTGATGTGGGACTCAATCCCACAATCCTGGGATCATGATCTGAGCTGAAATCAAGAGTCAGAAGCTCAACCAACTGAGCCATCCAGGTGCCCCAAACCAGATTATTATACGAAATCATCTTGCTATTAAAAACATCTTAAGAGAAGTAAAGACATATACTTTCCCTTTTATATAAAAAAAGGCCGGGACGCCTGGGTGGCCCAGTCAGTTAAGCGTCTGATCATGACTAAGCTCAGGTCCTAATCTCACGGTTCGTGAGTTCGAGCCCCGCATCTGGCTCTGTGCTGGCAGCTCAGAGTCTGGAGCCTGCTTTGGATTCTGTGTCTCCCTCTCTTTCTTCCCCTCCCCTGCTTGTGCTCTCTCTCTCTTAAAATAAATAAATATTAAAAAATATATAAAAAAGGCTGTATAAGATATCAAATGCCTAAGAATTTACATATTTCTCAGATTAGAAGAAGGTCATTGACCATTCCAAGCAAATTAAAATAGTCCTTTCAAGTGAACTGGGATGATTGCCCCCTCAGAGATTTCATTCTTAGGTGCAGTAATTCAGGAAAAATTTTCTCCATGACTTAGTTGACTCCATGACTTTTCACACACACGATCACTACAGAGAAGCCACGTCCACAAGTCTCCCAGACATACTCCCTGGCTCTACATTACCCTCCACCAAATTTTCAAGACTGATTTAGGTCTGTAGCTCCATCCATAACAGTTTCACTGACTTCCACATATTAGATTCTCACTTCTGTTTTTTTGTTAAACCTCCTTCAACATCTGGTAGCCGAAATACGGGTCACTGTTAGGAGCATTACGCACATCTCCAATGTCTTTGCGGTTGTTGAGATTACAGCAGGAAACCCACAGAGCAGCTCCTGCCTGAGTCCAGTGTTCCGGTGGAGGGTCAAAAGGCAGAGCCATGTCTTGCAAAAGCAGCAGTTGCTCTTTGTGTTTAGCAGGTGCACATCATGCTGTGTGAAGGCTCAAAGCCCCAGGCTGCTCCACCCGTGGGTGGGTCCTGCTGAGAACACTGTGGGTCCAGTGCTATGTCCCTGGGGTTCGCTTTTCTGCTGGGACTTGGTGAGTGTTGCAAAGGGGGTTGTGCGGGAGGTGGCAGGGGAAGAGAATGCCGACACGGAGGTCCCTTCCATGGGATTCTTCTCTGGGAGGTCCTGGGCCAGTTGGTTATAGAGAGATCACCTGTAGGGTCACCATTCTCCTATTGAACGCAGGTCTGGTGTCCAGTATCAGGTGTTTGGGGATCACTGGTTTCTAGGGTAGACCTCTCTCACCAGGTCTCTCTCTCTGTTTCAGTGTTTTGTCTGGAACAAAGGATTTGGGCAAAAAATGGTGAGTGTTTCCTCCTAAGCAGTTCTGACATGGGCTGAGCTTAGGCAGCTTTGGTTGAGTCCCAACTTTCAACCTGTGTCATCCCCTCACTAACCCTCTTCAGTTCTAATTTTTAAATTCGCATCATCACACCCATTTTTGGCGGAAAGTCTTTTTCCTTCTCCAGAAAGCTTCCGGATGCCTGACTCTTCCCTATCAGCACGGCTGAGTCAAGAAGGGGACCTCCAGGTCCTTTAATAATGCTGAGAGGAAACACAGCCAAGGCTGGCACTTAGAAGGCAGACGCAGAGAGCTGGGGAGCTTGCCTCACGTCCCCAGTGGATCTGAGGCTGTCGCCTACTGGGTGTGTTGGGTGTCCTTTTCCATTGGGCAACCCCTCAGCTGCTTCCGGGTCCCTTCTTTAAGGAGGGGTCAGCTCACAAGGATGGCACCCTTGCTCAGAAGACAGACCTGAAGCAGAACGAAGACCGCAACGTTCGGTAGTCTTGTGACTTTTTGCAAGTAATTTCCTGTACTTGAGCCCTGAGTTCCTCCTCCTTTGTAACATGAAATAATGACAGAGTGTGGCACCAGTTAAGATACAAGGCATGCCAAGTTCAGAAAACAGCCTCAGATGAGGTACCATTGTGTAAAATTAATAATGGCCACATAAAACTTATTGGGGTTTTGCCCCTGCTGAGTGTTGTTCTCAGCTTTTGCATACATTATCTTATTTTAATCTTAGAACTCCTCCAAGAGGTAAGTTAATTCCTTCATATTGCAGATATACTGAGCCTTTGGTGTGACCGCCACATTGTACTTTGTGTCAGAGGAAAGGGCTTTGAATGCCAAAAAATGTCTTTGCCCTCCAACTGAAGGGAAATAATGCTAATAAAATAGATAACCAAGATCTATAACATGTGAGGTGTTTAATGCTAAAGAGAAACATGAAGAATGAAGGGGCGCCCAGAGAGTGTGTGTTTGGGGAGAGGTGCATTGGAGGAAGGCATTCCCATGTGGACACTAAAGTCTGGAGCGGGGAAGGGAGGCAGAAGCTATCAGGGAGAACACCCTTACATGCAGGAAACAAATGCTGATGTGGTTGTGCTGACGTGGAACTAACTAGGCTGGTCATCTAGATGCAGGCCAGTGGGTCTGGAGGATGGGCAGCGAGTGAGAATATTGTGTGTGTGTGTGTGTGTGTGTGTGTGTGTGTGTGTGTGTGCGCGCACGCGCATGTGTGTGTGTGTGTCGGGGGGTGAGATCAGGGAGCCAAGAGCTTTGTAGAGCAGGGCAAGAGGTTACTCAGAACGAGATGGGGCTATTGGGGCTGTGAGTGGAGAACTGAGTTAATGGGACTTATTAAACAGGATCATAGCCTTTGGTGTTTGCACGAGGGCATGGGGAGCAGTTGGGGAGTTTTGTAGAAGAAGGGGACAAAGTAAATGCAGTGATCTGATGAGAAATAATGGTTTCTCAACCCCGGGGGTGCTAACAGCAGGTGATAAGAACATAGACCCACAGCGTTCATTTCCAAATAGGACACAGCAGTGGCAAGAAACCAGTCAGCAATGATGCCAAGGAATGTCAGTTATTCTTAAATTGATGGGGAAGACTAAGTTGGATTGGATCTTTGGGGGATATATCAGGAACTCTAATTTGGATACAACTAGTTGAAAATTCCCAGTGTACATGAGAAGTTCACAGTTGGATAAATCAGTCTAGAGTTCTGGTGAGTGGTTATATTGTGTGTGTGAGACACACAGGAATAGTACACGAGTATCTATGGGTATATAGATGTCTATGTGTAGACCGATGACAGAAAGCCACGTTGGGACAACCCAGGAGTGAGTACATACAGAAAGGAAAAACAGATTGAAGGACCAAGCCCAGAGGCATCCCAAAGTTTAGTGGCTTGGAGATGATGAGAAACAGCGAACCAGACTGAGAAGTGTGTGCAGGACAGAAATCAAGAGTGTGGGGTCCTGGGAGACAAATCACCTTCATCAGGCAAGGATTTCAAATATTGGCTCCGGGGGTCCCTAAAAGACCAGGTTCAGCCACTCACCACTGACAAACTCCAAAGGCAGAGACATAAGCAGTGGTGGACAGGGATTTATCTCAGGGAGGCCAACCCTGAGAAGACAGTACACTAACATGTCACAGACTGTCTGCAGGGCACTGAGAAACTTCCAGGTTTATATAAGGAAAGTGGGGGCAGAGGTTGGTGGGGCCACGCAGCTGGGCAGTAAAGGCCGGGTTGATCACTGCCTTGGGGTCAGTCATACAGGGTCTTTATTGCTTGAGGAGATAGTTTTTGTTTCCTTCATGGGATGCTTTGCCCACCCGACCTTTTGCCTGAGTTAAGAGATAAGCCGGAAAGAAGAACTTAAATCAATTAGAAAGTACAGACTGAGGTCAAACTGGAGTTGTTAGAACTCGTCTCTCGCCTCCTGGGGATGGAGAAAAGGTGTTTCCTGACATCAGCATGTTTGGGGTTCGTGTCCCGTTTGTCTTCCAGGATTATTACCCCAGCCCTCCATCTGGGCACTGCCCGGGACTGTGATTCCCCAGGGCAGTTCTGTGACCATCCACTGTAGGGGACCTCCAGGAGTGGTCAGATGGCAGCTACTTAGAATAGGAACTTTCATCTCACGGTACGACAGAACCTCAGATGGATCCGAGGGAGTTTCCACGTTTTCCATCCAGTCTGTGACATACATCAACGCAGGAATTTACTACTGTATATACTGGAAGAAAGGAGTCTGGTCAGGACGCAGTGACCCATTGGATCTGGTGGTGACAGGTAAGAGACACCCCCAAGGGCACATCCTTAGCTCCTAGCTCTGCTGCCCACCACCCTAGGCCCGATGTGTCCCTATCATAGGACCCCTGCCCTCTGTCTCTGCCCTCCCACCTTATCCATCTGGGTCTAAATCTCTGTGTTCTGAATGTGGTCCCATATCTCTTCAGGAAGGTGGCTGGAGTCCCCAGGGGACTGTCGTCATGGGGACAGATACTAAGCTCCCCCTCCATATATATGGCCACTGCCTGGTCTCTGGTTGTGGGAAAATGGAAAAGTGTTTGTCTTGTCCTCATAATCCCTGTAGAGGAACAATTGTTGAATTTCAACCTACTTCTCCCTTCTTTCTTTTAGGTTCCAACAAGAGAATGGTGGTGTTGTGTGTGGGTCCCTGATAATGTTAAGAGGCTCTCTTCTCTTCCAGGCGTATACAAGGACACACCCTCCCTGACTGCTCTTCCAGACCCCAATGTGACCTCAGGAGAGAACGTGACACTCCTTTGTGAAACATCTCAGTACTATGAAATCTTTAATTTGACTAAAGATGGAAGGAATGTCTCTCCTCAGGATTTTTTACGTCAGGACCATAACACCTTCCTGATCTCTCCTGTGACCCTTGCCCATGGGGGTATCTATAGATGCTATGGTTCTTCTAAAATCTACCCTCACAGCTGGTCACTGCCTAGCAACCCTGTTAAGCTTTTGGTTACAGGTGAGGAAAGAGGCTGGACTGTTAGCCCTCTGCGCTCTGCTCAAGGATGTCCCTTGTGATGTCTGGGGTGGGGAATCTCTCCCACGTTGCCTGTAAGATAAGCTGGAAAGAAGAACATATTCAATCGGAAAGTACAGACTGAGGTCAAAGTGGAGTTGGTAGAAGTTGCCTCTCACCTCCTGGGGATGAGGAAAAGGGGTTTCCTGTGCACTGTATAAAAGGACCCCTGCTAAGATCACTCCATTCAATGTAGAGACCCTGAAACTTAGTATTTATTAGGACAACTTGGCATAGATATAGGGAGATTTTCCTTGGGAAGAAAGGTCTTTAACCATCTACACGAAAGTGCTCTGTGATCTGGGGTGGTGGTTCTTGAGAAGCAGAGTGCGTGGTGGGTGTGTGGGCACGTGGTCATCCTTTACACCCTCCTTGATCATTTCCTCAGGCAGTTCCATCTGCAGGTGAGTGGGTGACTGAGTATCATCACTAGGCGATAGTGACAGAAAAGGGAAAGGAAGGGCCATACTGGTTTCTTCATCCAAGACTATTTTCATAAGCCCTGCATCATCCAAAAAAGATTCTGGGACCATAGGAGTGTCTCTCATCAGCCACCAACACAATGGAGAATGCAGAAAATTTACAGAAGAATGTCCAAGATGGGCTTATGATCAAGATCCTACAAGGCTGTGGGTGCTGCAGACAGGGGCAGCTCAGCTGTCTTGGTGGATGGGGGTGGAGTTCTGTAAGCCATAACTTTCCTGGCTGGCTGACACTTTTCAGGGTTTCAAGGGAGGGGATCACGTCTGAGCATGGGGAGCAGAGGGGATAGACACACAGGTGTGAGACAAGCATGCCTGGTGCCTTCTGGGAACTACAGGTTAGTTGTGGGAGGGTGCATGAATTAGGGATGGACAGATGGACACAAGGAGGCAGGGACCTGAGAAACAAATGGCAGGGATAGAGTAGAGAAGGGGGTAGTGGTGACTGGAGAAGTTTGTGCATGACCAGCCTGCAGGCAGGGTGCTGTGTAGCATAAAAATAATACATTTTAGTTGTTCAGTATCTGCTGATGGCTGCTAACTTATCACTCCCATCAAAAATGCTCCTCTGGGTTTCATATCCATGGATTATTGTACATCTACTCAGATACCTATTAAGCATCTCAGGAAGGCTCTTAATCAGTAAATCTCAAAATCTCCTCCTTATACTGGTCTTCCTATCACAGTAAGGTCCATTCATCCTCTCCAATGATCAGGTCACCAATAATATTTGATGCTCCTCTTCTGCTCCCAGTGCCCACATACTCCATCACCAAACCTCAACTGCCATCATTTCTATCCTCGAAAACTCCTCAAGTCCCTTTCCTTCTTTCTCCCACCACTCCCACCACCCCATTGTTAAAACACAGCCACACCCTGCAGCACATTCCCTGATGCCTTATCTTTCCACCTGGCTCCTTAAATCCATGTGTCACACAGAAAAATGCAGTATTTAAAAAATACATAGCTCTTTGCTTGTCAATCCCTTTGTGGTTCACTATTACATTTAGACCTAAACCCAGACTCTTCTGAGCCACTCTTCCCGTCCTTCTGTGTATGGGCTCTTTCTCACCTCTGAGTTGGGTTATGTTACACTGTTCCCTCTGTTTAGAGGCAATTCTCCCTGCACTTCAGAGATCTGGGTGTTTCTTATCTTTCAGGGCTTATCCCCAAAGAAACCCTTTTATTTAAAAATATAATTCGGCATAAATGGTTTTGCCCTATAATTTATCTCTATGTGTAAAAATACTTCTAGACCATAGATTCTATTGTTGGGAGTGTTTACTATGGTTTCCCAAACATCCAATAACTTGCCTCATGTAGGGAAGGCACACGTTAAATGTTTATTAAATGGATAAATTAATCCAGCAAGAGCTCAAAAACAGACCTTTACTGTTTCCTAATTCCTAGATCCACCTGCTCCTGGAAATGGACACCTTCCCATTGTGACTGGGATCTTGGCCATCGTTGTCTTACTTCTTCTCTTCCTCCTCTTTCTCTTTTACCAATGTTGGCATCGGGTCAAACACGGTATGTCCTGATGGTGGGAGGGTTAACCTGAGAGGGCTTGGTGGATCCCCTACCGAGACTCTGATCACTGACTCTCCTTAGGGAACATTGATTGTGAGACCGAGAACCAGGTGAAGTATAAGAGGTAGGAAAATTTGGACTCCCCCAGTAGAAAACCTTCCGCCTTATTTCTCAGACTTGTCTTAATACTTCTATCTTTTCTTTCCCAGCTCCTTCCCAGTCATGGATTTCCAGGAAGAAAATCAATGTAAGGGGGAGTGAGAAGGAGGAACAGCTGGGGTGGGGAAAGGGTGTGTTTGGGGAAGACAGAAGGCAAATTGGAGGAAGCAGACAAGGTGGGGGCATCACCTTACTGGACATGACATCACTGCCCTTCCCTATTTCAGTCAACCATCTCTGAAATAAATAAATACACACACACACACACACACACACATATACATATTATAGGACTGGGTAGTTTTAAGGCTCTTTCTGGAGGCTTACCCCCACATCTTTCCTTGCAGATGATGTCTTAGACGACATCCAGCCTGAGAAGGACAGACAGATGGCTATGCAGGTGAGTCTCTCCTTACCTACCTACTCTCCGGCCCCAGTAACCTTCCACAGGTGCTCTCTTTTCACTTTGTACCTCCATGCTGACAGGTCCCCATAGTGGAAGACTCTCAGGAGGTGACCTATGCTCAGCTACACCAGGAAACCCTTAGGGGGAACGTGGACACGCTACTCTCCCACACCCATGAGGATTCCTCTGGCCAGCCCTGTGTGTATGCCACCCTCAACTTGTCCTGAGTTTAGAGCCAGGACTGGCTGTGTAGACTCCAGTGTTCAAGTGCTCCTTAAAGAAGGTCAGCTCCATGGGGTGTCCTACTCATGTTCCTCAACATCAGCCATCACCTTGGAGCTCCCCAAGGACTTAAGACTGGAGTCAACTTGTCAACTGTCAAGAAATTCTGGGTCCCATCAAATAATCTCTCAACAGATTCCTGGTCCCTTGTATATTTACCCATTCAGTTGCCTATTCAAGATATGTTTACAAAAGTCAACTCTTTCCTTGGATCTGTGATGGGGATATACATATTATGAAGATATAGTTTTTAGTCTCAAGGACTCATGATTTACTGAGTGAGGCAAGCCCATGATCTGACCCTTGGAAAGCAAAGGGGGTGACCCACTGGAACAGGTGTAAGGATGCTTTGGGTCACTGAGCAGACACAATGTCTAGGAATGTTTAAAGAGCGCTCATTGGTATAAAATACAAGGAGAAGTCAAGAAATAAGAGTCAGTTTGGGCACAGAGGACATTCCTAATGGCATTTTGGTACAATGTTCTAGGTGTCGCTGAGAGTTGAAGCCTTCAAAATACTGAAACTGAATAAGGAAGCTTCTTTGTGAGGGAACCAAGTTGCAACCAATTTGGCCACAGGATGGGTGGGTTCCTCCTGGGGAGGGGAATGGTGTAGAGGGCATTTGGAGGGGGGATTCATGGTTTCCACCTGATTTTGATGAATTCCTCTTTTTCAGTTATGCAATTAAAATAAATAGGACATAGTTTTTAAAAAGATGTGAATGAGAAGGAGAGGCCCTGACGCTGGTATGAACAATAACTTTTTCAGTAACTTTTGACAAAAGGAAGTAAAGTAGAAAGCTAACAGCAGGTGTGGTGAGAACCGGAGAGGTGGTTTGGAGTGAGGGGTACGAGAAGTAGTGGGGGATTGAGCATGTGTGTTCGTTGATGGAAATAACCGAGGGGAGGAAACAATGTGGATGATGCTGGGGAGGGAGGGACGGTTGACACTTGGCGGGATGGGCTATCAGGTAAGAGTTTAGACTCTGGAATAGATGAGCTCACCTGGGTTCAGACTCTCCTTTGGCAACCACCAGCTGCATGATGGTGCATACATTTAAACATTCTTCTTTAAGCTGGAATTTAATTTAATTTAAGCTGGAATTTTAATTTACAGAAGGGAAACTCCAAGCTCAGGTGAGCAGGCGATGAGATGCTTCACCTCTTTAGCCATTAGAGAAAAGAAACTGGCAAAGATGAGGAGGCTGGGCCACCTCAGGTTTTGGGCGTGTGGGCACCTTCTTGTATTGCTGGGAGAAGGAACTGGTACAGTGAGTCTGAAGTGCCATTTGGCCATGAGTAAAAGATTGGGCAATTTCCTGTTGGAAATGTAAACATAATTTAAAGATATTCTCACATGTGTCCATAGGGGCGTCTGCAGAATGATATTTAGCTCAGCATTGTTCACAGCAGAGATATTTGGATATAATGTGTCTGTCCCTTATTAGGACACTGTGGGGATTACTGTGTTGAAGCAAGTAACTGTGCTGTAGACATATGAGTGGTCCATAAACCCCGAGTGTGCAGTGGAAAGATGAATGACTTCCACAGCATTAACATTTGCAAGACGCAAAATAAAGTTCTGCAAACACGAACAAATTCGCACAGACTGTGATTTCAGAGCTGCTCCTTGAAGCTGGAGAAACGAAATGAGAACCACAGGGCAGAGAAAAATCACAGAAGATGTCGATTACATGGATGCACGTGTGCATGTGCTAAGCCGGAGGTGATCGATCGATTACTCAGCTCCCGGCATCCACGCTTCAAGTAGAAAAATACGTTTTCTTCTAAGCTCACGTTTTCCCATTTGAGTAGGACTAAAGCTGTATCTGCTTCTCAGTCTTGTGTGAGGGTCAAAGGAGGTGGTGTCTGAAAAGTGAGTCAGGTTACAAAGAAATATTTGGACACCCAAGTTTCTATCTTTTTTTAAAAGATGTTTGTTTATCGGGGCACCTAGTGGCTCAGTTGGTTAAGCACCCAACTTTGCCACAAGTCATGATCTCACAGTCTGTGAGTTTGAGCCCCGCGTCGGGCTCCGTGCTGACAGCTCGGAGCCTGGAGCCTGCTTCAGATTCTGTGTCTCCCTCTCTCTCTGCCCCTCCCCCGTTCATGCTGTCTCTCTCTGTCTCAAAAATAAACATTAAAAAAAATTTTTTTTAAATAAAAAAAAATTTTTTGTTTATTCTTGAGAAAGAGACAGAGCATGAGTGGGGAGGGGCAGAATGAGACAGGGAGACACAGAATCCGAAGCTGTCAGCACAGAGCCTGACATGGGGCTTGACCCCACGAACTGTGAAATCATGACCTGAGCTGAGGTCGGACACTTAACCAATTGAGCCACCTTGGTGCCCTTATTTATTTATTTTTTAATGTTTGTTTATTTTTAAGAGAGAGAGAGAGAGAGACAGAATATAAGTGGGGGAGAGGCAGAGAGAGAGGAAGCACAGAATCTGAAGCAGCCTGCAGGCTCCGGGCTGTCAGCGCAGAGCCCAACGTGGGGCTTGAACCCATGAACCACGAGAACATGACCTGACCTGAAGTTAGATGCTCAACCGACTGAGCCACCCGCGTGCCCTGTGCACCTAAGTTAATCTTGCCTTTGGAGTCCCTGAATGATCTAACCCAGTGGTTCTCGACAGGGCGTGATTTTGTCCTCCAAGGGACAGGTGGCAATGTCTAGATATTTGCAGGTTGTCACAACTGGAGAGGGTGTTGTGCTGGTGATATCTAGTGGATGGAGGCCAGGGATACTGCTGAACCTCCCAGAAGCACAGGACAGCCCGTCCCTACATCGACAATCACCTGGTCCAAATGTCAATAGCACCGAAGTTGGGACACCCTGTATAACCTCTATGATAACCTCATCAGCCTCAGCATTTTGCACTCTTGATTCCAGCCACACTGTTCACTTCCTGGTTACGCGAAAATGCCAAGCTCTTTGCCTCATCGAGGCTTAGGGGCATGCTAAACATGCTGCTATTCCTTCCTGAAAACTTCTTACCGCCGGGGATAATCTCAGATGTCCAACGGAAAGCTCCATGAAACCATCCCGTGAAGGAGATCCTTTAGCTAGCATTCCATCTCAACGTCTCAGGAGGCAGACACAGTACCACCTTGGGCTGGTGGGAGAAGATAAACGAGCTTCTGCGAGCTTGTGAGCAAGTCACGCTACTGAGGGGACGTCTCCAGCTTCATGAGCCGCAATTAGGAAAGGCCAGGCTGCTGGGGGAAGGGAAGAGAGGGTTCTGGATCCTCACCACATCCTGTGTCTCTGCTCCCACTCCCTGCAGCCTCCCTCCTGGGCTACAGAGCTCTGGACGGGCTGAAGGACCATGGCCCCGTCCCTGTCTGCCCTTCTCGGTCTCGGTGAGTCCTGAGGGCTGTTCTGGGAAATGCCGCGGGACAGGCAGTAGGCTGTGAGACTCAGAATGTTTTAAAACATTGGATCGGAAATGGATTTCAGGGCAATTCGGGGGACCTATAAGGTCCCTTGTTGGGTGGGAAAACAGGGCCCCAGGGAGGTGGTGTTTGTCTGTTGCTCTGTTATATTCTCTTCATGGCTCGGTTGGGAACTGTACGGGTCTTCGGCTTGGGGTTCTAACTTTGTCTCTATGTACCATGTTTTAAAAATGGACTTGGTGACATCAGGACTAGATTCTGTCAGCAAACCCTGCAGCACTGGAGGAAATAATCTGCCATTCGCAACAACACAGATGGACCTTGAGGCCATGACGCTAAGTGAAATAAGCCAGGCGCAGAAAGAAAACACTGCATGATCTCACATATATGTGGCACCCCAGAAAGTCTAGCTCACTAAGGCCGAGAGAGTAGACCAGTGGTTGCCGGGGGTTGGGTGGGGGGGAAACGAGGAGGTAGATGGACAGAGAACAAACTTCCAGTTATAAGATGAATGAGTTCCTATTTCTCCAGAAGAACATTCTTGCTAAAAGGACAGAGGCTCCAAGGGGCCAAGCAGGAAGGAACAGCTGTGTTCTGGGGATAAGAAAACGCCATGAGCGCAAACTGCCTGTCAGTCATTCGTTAACACACCCTCATGTAACACTTACTATGGGCTGGGTGTTATTCCATGGGTTTTTTTTTTTAATGTTTGTTTATTTATTTTTGAGAGAGAGAGAAAGCACAAGCTGGGGAGGGGAGAGAGAGAGAGAGAGACAGAGAGAGAGAGAGACAGAGGGAGGAGGGCAAGCAAGCACGGAATCCAAGAACCACGAGATCATGACCTGAGCCGAAGTCGGAAGCTTAAACAAATGAGCCACCCAGGTGCCCCTCGACTAATTTTTTTTTAATCAGTTAGCTTAACAATTATATTAATGTTCACCTATCTCATCTTTACTCTGGTATGTGTTATAGCTCAGTAATTTTGCTTAACAGAGAACAGCTACCTTTGCCCTATCCCGATGTTACCTCACTTATCCTCTCACCGTGGCCGCTGCTATGAGCTTACTACAGAAGCTTAGCACATCTCAGGTGGACTATGCATTAAGATTCTGTTTTCCTCATCCACCGGTGTCTCCAATTCTTTTTTTTAAATTTTTAAAAATTTTTATTTATTTTTGAGAAACAGAGTGTGAGTGGGGGAAGGGCAGAGAGAGAGAGAGAGAGAGAGAGAGAGAGAGAGAGAGAGAGAGACGGAATCTGAAGAGGCTCCAGGGTCTGAGCCATCAGCACAGAGCCCGACGCGGGGCTCGAACTCACGGAGTGTGAGATCATGACCTGAGCTGAAGTCGGGCATCCAACCGACTGAGCCACCCAGGTGCCCCCGTGTTTTGTTTTGTTTTGCTTTGTTTTTTTAAACAGACATTTAACTCACCTCTTCCCCACAGCACTCTGAGTAGGTAGGGGCTATTATTACCTCCATTTTATGGAGGAGAACACTGAGGCCCAGAGGGATTAAGGAACTTGTTTAAGGTCGTGTATCTAGAACTTGAATAAACTAAAGAATCTGGTGCCACGTTCACATTCTTTACCACTAAAATATGCTGCTGGTGTTAGAATCTACCTCCTACTGGCTGCAGGACAGTGGACAGGAGACTGTCTCTATAGGCTGATCTATAAAATGGGGCTTACAGCGGTCCCTAACCGGTAGGATTGCCGTGATTCAGAGTGCATACAGGAAGCGCTCAGAAGGGCACCTCGAATACCTCCAGTCACGTTAGAAGGTTGCAGGGAAACCCATGGAGAGGCTGAGAGGGGCTTGTGTCTTGGGCAGTGGACAAAGATGTGGGTAGAGCGTGGGTATAGGGAGCAGAACCCGGGGCTCAGAGGGGGGCTGGAGATAAGCAGTCATCCGCTGAGCCCTGGAGTCAGGGATCATCCAGGTTCAGCCATTTCCCATCTGTGTGAGCTGAGAGAAACTGCGTCGCCTCTCTGTCCAGCTTCCTTATGTTTATAATCAAAACGATAACTACTCCCCCTTCTAGTGTGTGCGCATGTGTGCATGAGTGTGTGTGTGTGTGTGTGTGTGTGTGTGTGTGTGCGCGCAAGGATAAGGGTTACCAGACAAAACACAGCAAATCTCAGGGAAATTTAATTTCAGAGAAACAACAAATAATTTTTTTAAGCCTATGTATATCCTATGCATCTCATGGGTCACACTATAAAAAAATATTCACGGTTTTTCTGAAATTCACATTTAAGCGAGAGTCCTATGTTTTTATTTGCTAAATTTGGCAATACTGGTGAGACTAAAACAGGAAATGCTACCAACTCAGCCGAAAGATTAAAGGAAAAAAAAAGAGCCTTAGCTTGAGAGAAAAAAGGCAGCTGTTCAATGTAGAGAAGGTAGAAGGAAAATGGGGGAAAGGCGCCTCTAAGGGAGAAAGCGGAATTCATAGATTATACAGGTTGACAGGTGTATAAAATTACATGGGAGACTATTGGGAACCGTGTAAAGAATCAGACATTAGGCGGGTGCCTGGGTGGCTCAGTCGGTTAAGCGGCCGACTTCGGCTCAGGTCATGATCTCGCGGTCCCTGAGTTCGAGCCCCGCATCGGGCTCTGTGCTGACAGCTCAGAGCCTGGAGCCTGTTTCAGATTCTGTGTCTCCCTCTCTCTGACCCTCCCCTGTTCATGCTCTGTCTCTCTCTGTCTCAAAAATAAATAAACGTTTAAAAAAATAAAAAAAAAAAAGAATCAGACATTAGGGTCAAGGAAAACTACGAGGATGGACATAAGCCAGGCAAATAGTGACTCTAGGAAAAATATACAAGGCCAATACTACAATCCTCAGGCATGAATAATATTTGTTCACTCATAATAATGCAATTATACTTAAAAGTTTACTTATTTATCTTGAGAGAGAGAGAGACACAGCATGAACGGGAGAGGGGCAGAGAGAGATGGAGAGAGAAAATCCCAAGCAGGCTCTGCTCTGTCAGTACAGAGCCTGACACAGGGCTCAAACTCACGAACCATGAGATCATGATGGAACTGAAATCAACAGTCGGGGGCACTCGACTGAGCCACCCAGGCACCGCCCCCCCCCCCGGGATATGGGTTAAAACAGTGGGGAATCCATGATTAACACACCTCCAGATCTCTTGACAAGATATAATGCAACAGACCCCATCTGGATCTAATGCACAGCATGGTGATAAAGCCAATGGTGCTGTGTTGCAGAAAATCCTAAGGTTTCTCACCACAAAAAAAGAGAAATGGTAATTATGTGACATGATGGAGGTGTTAGCTAACAATGTGGAGGTAATCATTTTGTGATATATAAATGTATCAAATCAACACACACACACACACACACACACACACACACACACACACGCCTTCAATTTATACAATGTTATACACCCTGCACACAGCGCCCTTTTCAGAGAGAAGGTAATTCTCTTTATGGTTGCCAAAAGTGTGTGCATTAGGAGCAGGGCAAGGAATCTCTGGTTGGCTTTTTAAAAATTGTGGTTGGAGAGCCTGGGTGGCTCAGTCGGTTGAGCGTCCGACTTTGGCTCAGGTCATGATCTCCCAGCTCATGAGTTAGAGCCCCACGTCAGGCTCTGGGCTGACAGTTCGGAGCCTGGAGCCTGCTTTGGATTCTGTGTCTCCCTCTCTCTCTGCCCCTCTTCTCCTTCACACTCTGTCTCTCTCAAAAATAAATAATAAAAACACTAAAAATATAAGGATTGTGGTAAAATAACAAACAGCATAAAATGTATCATTAATAACATTTACTACATTCACAATGTATACAACCTCCACCGCTACCTCTATCTTGTTGCCAGACGTTGTAACCACTCTCAAAGGAAACGGTGTCCGTGACAATCCCCTTTCGATCCCCCCTGCCCCCAGCCCCTGGCAACCACACATCTACTTTCTCTGGGCAGATTTACTTATTCAGCACGCTTCAGGTAAATGGAACCCTACAATATGCAGCCTTTTATGGCCAGCTTCTTCCGGCCCTTAAATTATGTGTGTGTGTGTGTGTGTGTGTGTGTGTGTGTCCTCAAAAAAATAAAAAATGAGGACAAGAGAAAATGGATGCATGCAAATGTCTTACCACCTGCTCTGCAGGTGTGAGTGTGGGCTCTGCGAGGTCCTAGCGTTTGGTCCTTTTCTTCTCTGCTCAGGGCTGTGTCTGGGGCAGGTGGTGCAAAGTCGGCAGGGTGAGTCCTGGATCCCTCTGGGTTCAGCCTGCACGGGGGACGGGCGGGCGGGCAGGGTGAGGGCCCCGGGAGGAGGGGTCTGTTTGGAAGGCGCCCTCCACCAGGCTCCCCTTCCCTTCCAGTCTCTCTGCCCAAGCCCTCCCTCCACGCCCTGCCTAGCTCCCTAGTGCCGCTGGAGAAGCCGGTGACCATCCAATGCCAGGGGCCTCCGGGTGTGGACCTGTACCGCCTGGAGAAGCTGAGGTCTGGGAAGTATAAGGATCAGGCCGTCCTCTTCATACCGGCCATGAAGCAAAGTTTCGCCGGGTGCTACCGCTGCTCCTACCAGAATGGGACCCGCTGGTCTCCCCCGAGCGACCGGCTGGAGCTGGTGGCTACCGGTACCTGGATGGGTGTGTGTGGGGGGGGGGGAGGGGGTGGCTGCACCTGTGGCCTGGGGGCTCCAGGAAGGCCAAAAGGGGGATGGTAATGACAGTGAACCCCGAGTCCCAGGGGCCCGGATTAGTTAGGATGGGGCGAGTAGGGCCCTAGCCTTGCCCATGCATTTAGGGGAGGTGCCGACCGCCCGCGGTGATCCTCATAATATGTCTATGTAATATCTTTCTAAAACAATCAAAATCAACGCAAAAACATTCACGCTGAACAAAATATCATGCTTTTTTAAAACGTTTTATTTTTTGGAGATGGAGAGAGACAGAGGCATGAGCAGGGGAGGGACAGAGAGAGAGGGAGACACAGAATCCGAAGCAGGCTCCAGGCTCCAGGCTGTTAGCCCAGAGCCCGGCCTGGGGCTTGTACCTATGAACTGGGGGATCATGACCTGAGCCGAAGTCGGTGGCTTAACCCACTGAGCCACCCAGGTGCCCTCATATCATGCTTTTAAGTAAAGGCAGAACCTGGCAGTGTGTTTTCAAACCATATCTGAGCCTGATGCAAAAGGAAATGGGTGTAGGCTCTAGCCACATTCTTTTTTTTTTTTTTAATTTTTTTTAATGTTTATTTCTGAGACAGAGAGAGACAGAGCATGAGTGAGGCAGGGGCAGAGAGAGAGGGAGACACAGAATCAGAAGCAGGCTCCAGGCTCTGAGCTGCCAGCACAGAGCCCGACGCGGGGCTCGAACTCACAAACCATGAGATCATGACCTGAGTTGAAGTCAGTCTCTCAACCCACTGAGCCACCCAGGCGCCCCTACTCTAGCCACATTCTAATGCATTTTTATTTTTTGATGGTATAAAGTGTTTGCAGCTTAGGCTTTTATTTCTAATATATTTTTTAAATGGTTCTATTCCAGATAGATTTTGAAAATATCATTGATGAGTTTGCTTCCACGAAAGCCAGGAGAGTCTGATGATAATAAATTCTTTTTTTGGGGGGGGGGTAGGGGGAGGAGAGTGGTACAAATGAAATAAACTTAGAATAATTCACGAGTTTTAATAACTTGGTTTTTCAGTATTTTTTTCAACTATGTTAATAGTGTGGAAAAAATTAACCATAGAAATACACAAAAGTGGGGCACCTGGGTGGCTCAATCGGTTAAGCATCCGACTTCAGCTCAGGTCACGATCTCACAGTCCGTAAGTTTGAGCCCCGTGTCGGGCTCTGGGCTGACAGCTCAGAGCCTGGAGCCTGTTTCAGATTCTGTGTCCCCCTCTCTCTCTGCCCCTCCCCCGTTCATGCTCTGTCTCTCTCTGTCTCAAAAATAAATAAACGTTAAAAAAAATTAAAAAAAAGAAATACACAAAAGTGTTTTGAACCTTTTGCCTCAGGCTCCACTAGGCACAGTTGGAATCCTTGTTTAAAATCTTGATATTTTGTTCACTATGAATTATTTGCATTAATTTTGGTTTGACGAATGCATTGAAATATTATTTATCTTCATTGCTGAGGGTTTTTTTGGCACCCCTTTAAACTTCGCCTAGCCTAATCCCTGAGCCAGCGCAGTGGTCCGTATGCCCCACGCAAGGGTACCCGCTTTGCCTTTGGGGCTGACTCAAATGCTACCTTCTCATTAAGTATATCCCTTCCTATTCACAATTGCCTCCAAGTTTAATTTTTTCATGTTTATTTATTTTTGAGAGATAGAGAGAGAGAGAGGCAGAGAGACAGAGGGAGACACAGAATCTGAAGTGGGCTCCAGGCTCTGAGCTGTCAGCACGGAGCCCGACGCGGGGCTCGAACTCATGAACAGCAAAATCATGCCCTGAGCTGAAGTCAGATGCTTAACCAACTGAGCCTCCCAGGCGCCCCTCTGCCACTTAGTATATTATGGTTTTGGGCAAGCTATTTAGCATCGTACACCCAAGTTCCCTTTTTAAAACCGGGGTATTCATAGCGACGAATTCACTATGCTTTTGTGAGGCTTCAATGAGGCGATATGAGTCATAAGCTTGGAATGACCCCTGGAAGCTGGCATTTTGATACAGGTTTACAACATAGACTGTGTTCTGTAACACTGGCTTGCAGTGTGAGATGAGCTTCAGTTATTTTGTTACTACCATCATAGTTGGGGAGCTGGTGATCCAGTAGGCACTCTGCTAAACGCTTGATACATAATGCTTCATCCAGCCATGCCCATTTTATAGTAAAGAACACTGAGGCACAGAGAGAGGGGGAGACTCATCTCCAGGCGCCCCCCCTTCCCCCCCCCCCCCCCCCCCCCAGCTCCTCGGTGACAGAACCAGGATTTGAGTCTGGGCACTGTGATGTGACTCTGGTCACCCTCTCTTAAACTTTTTGTGAGCAGGTAGCAGGGCGAGTGCGTTCTCTAGGAGGGAAACACCTGCCAAGTTCCCTAGTTCTTAGGAGGTGGGGGGACCTTCCCATACTCAGGCCTGACACGCTGGCCACTGTCTTTAATACCAGAGCTCTCTTTTTCTTCCCCAGGAGTTTACGCCAAGCCCTCGCTTTCAGCCCAGCCTGGCCCAGCCGTGTCCCCAGGAGGGGATGTCACTCTACAGTGTCGCAGCCAATACGGTTTTGACCAATTTGCTTTATACAAGGAGGGGGACACTGGCCCCTACAAGGGACCTGAGAGGTGGTACAGGGCCGATTTCCCCATCATCACAGTGACTGCTGCCCACAGTGGGATCTACCGATGCTACAGCTTTTCCAGCCAACACCCATACCTGTGGTCAGCCCCCAGCGACCCCCTGGAGCTTGTGGTCACAGGTGAGGGAGGTGCAGACCCCGCCTTTCTTCCGCAGCCCTTGCAAACTCTGCTGGAAGTTCCAGGGGGAGGGACCAGCAGGTGCACAGGAGGTGGGAGACCAGGAGAAGCCTGAGGCGTTGGAGGGTGTATTCGTTTCCTAGAGCTGCCTTAGCAAATCACCACTAACCCACTGTCTTAAAATAGCCCAAATGTATTTATTTGTAATGTGTATTTATTTATTGAGGGGGGGGGGAGGGAGAGAGAGAGAGACAGAATGAATACAGAGCAGGCTCTGCACTGCCAGCACAGAGCCTAACGCAGAGCTTGAACTCACGAACTGTGAGACTGTGACCTGAGCCGAAATCCAAAGTCAGACTCTCAGCCGACGGGGCCACCCAAGTGCCCCCACAAATGTATTATCCCCTTCCGCTTCTGGAGGTCAGGTCCCAAATGGGTCTCACAAATGGGACAAAACAAAGCCGTCAGCTGGGTTGTGTTCCTTCCAGAGGCCCCAGGGAGGAATCTCTCCCCTGCCTCTTCCAGCTGTTAGAGGCCCCTGCATCCCTTGGCTCCCGTGGTCCCTCCCTTTATCATGAAAGCTGGCAGTGTAGCATCTTCAGTCTCTGACTCCTTCAGTCTGACTCCTTCAGTCTCAGACTCGTCTGCCCCTCTCCCCCTTCTGCTTCCATTTTTAAGGACACTGCGATTACACTGGGTCCACCTGGATAATCAGGATAACCTCTGCACCCCGACATCCTTAAGTGCACCTGCAAAGTCCCATTTACCATGCGAGGTGCCGTATTCACAGATTCTGGGGGTTAGGACACGAGCATATTTGAGAGGTTGTTATTGTCTCTACTACAGAGTATATATACTAGAAAAAATAATTCTTAATACTACAGAGAATGCCTTGTGTCTCATCTAGGTTTCAAAACAAACAAACTTAAAACACACACACACACACACACACACACACACACACACACACACACACACAAGCAAGTAGCAGCAAAAAACATAGGGAAGTGACTTAAAAAGTGTCCGTGTTCCAGGAAGGAAACTGACTCCCTTCATACAGTCACCATCCTTTCAGCCTTTCTTATTCGTAAGAGTCGAAGTGCGAGGTATCTTTACGACAAAGCCTGCCGCTAAGCCCTTTGCATCAACTGATACAAATGTAAAAACCATTGTTGATACTTTATGATCACCACTGTTTTGTGGTTATGTGCCTTTCCAAGTATCGAAGCAACTGAATTATTTAAAGTTTGTTTATCTATCTATCTATCTATCTATCTATCACCTATATTTAAATTCAAGTTAGTTAACATACAAGGTAGTCTTGGCTTCAGGAGGAGAACTCCGTGATTTAACTCTTACTTATGACACCCAGTGCACATCCCGAAAAGTGCCCTCCTTAACGCCCATTTATTAAAAAAAAATCTCTAATAATCTCAAGCCCCATCATGGGGCTTGAACTCACCACTGGGAGACCAAGAGTTGTGTCCTCTTCTGACTGAGCCAACCAGGCACCCGGCAACTGAACTGTTTAAAATGCCCCAATGTACAAAAGAGTGATGATTCTATCTATTAGCGAGGGGAAAATTCTCCTTCTGGTCCTCAGTGGATGAATAAAGTTAGTACAGGGTAAAATGAAAATGTATTTGTACTTAGACTTATTTTCATTGAAATCTAGCTAGTGAGGTCATTATTCACTACAAATTGCCTTCCATTCTTTTTTTTTTTTTTTTAGTTTAAATTTTAGTTAACATACAGTGCAATATTGGTTTTGGGAGCAGACTTTAGTGATTCATCACTTACAACACCCAGTGTGCATCCCAGCAAGTGCCCTTCTTTTTAATTTTTTTTTAACGTTTATTTATTTTTGAGACAGAGAGAGACAGAGCATGAACGGGGGAGGGTCAGAGAGAGGGAGACACAGAATCTGAAACAGGCTCCAGGCTCTGAGCTGTCAGCACAGAGCCCTATGCGGGGCTCGAACTCACGAACTGTGAGATCGTGACCTGAGCTGATGTCGGACGCTTAACCGACTGAGCCACCCAGGTGCCCGCAAGTGCCCTTCTTAATGCCCATCAGCCGTCTAGCTCATCCCCCACTAACCTCCTTCCATCAACCTTGTTTGTTTTCTATCGTTAAGAGTCTCTTGTGGTTTGATTCCCTCTTCTCTTCCCTCACCCCTTTACCATCTGTTCATCTGTTTTGTTTTTAAATTCCACATATGAGTGAAATCACAGAGTATTTGTCTTGCTCTGATGGACTTGTTTCACTTAGCATCATACACTCTAGTTCCATCCATGTTGTGACAAATTCTTTTTTTTTTGTACAGCTGTGTTATTGAGGTATGGCTTTTAGACCTAAAAGGTTACCCCTTTTGGGATGCCTGGGTGGCTCAGTTGGTTAAGTGTCTGATTGTGGCTCAGGTCACGATCTCACGGTTCATGAGTTTGAGCCTCGCGTCGGGCTCTGTGCTGACAGCTCGGAGCCTGGAGCCTGCTTTGGATTCTTTTTTTTTTTTTTTCAATTTTTTTTAATGTTTATTTATTTTTGAGACAGAGAGAGACAGAGCATGAACGGGGGAGGGTCAGAGAGAGGGAGACACAGAATCCGAAACAGGCTCCAGGCTCTGAGCCGTCAGCACAGAGCCCGACGCGGGGCTCGAACTCACGGACTGCGAGATCATGACCTGAGCCGAAGTCGGCTGCCCAACCGACTGAGCCACCCAGGCGCCCCACCTGCTTTGGATTCTGTGTCTCCCTCTCTCTCTGCCCCTCCCCTGCTCCTGCTCCGTCTTTCTCTCTCTCAAAAATAAATAAACATTAAAATTTTTTTTAAAAAGTTACCCTTTTTAAGTGTCCACAGGTTTTAGTAAGTTCATGGAGTTGTCCAACCATCACCACAACCCAGTGTTAATCCATTTCCATCACCTCTGAGGGGTCTCTGGAGCCTGTTTATAGTCGTTTTCCATGCAACCACAAATCTACCTTCTAGTTCTATAAATCTGCCTTTTTTGGGGGGGAGGGAGAGGGGAGTTTCATATATATGGGGTCCTATAACATGCAGCCTTTTGCGACTGGCTTATTTCACTCGGCCTAGTGTTTGTGAGTTTCGTGCGCATTGTGGCAGGTATCCGTCTTTCATTCCTAAAGCGTGCCTCTTTCCAAAGAGGACAGCGTAGTTCATAAAGAAAATGGGGTATATAACACACAATGGAAGAGCTGTCACGCAGCCTTAAAAAGGAAGGCGATCCTGGCATGTGCTCCAGTATGGATGAACCTGGAGGCTGTCACACCGTGTCAAGTAAGCCAGTCGCACAAGGACATATACTGTCTGGTTCCACTCACATCAGGCATCTAAAAGTAGTCAGCATCACAGAGGCAGAGAATGGAGAGGGGGTTGGCAAGTCAGGCGAGGAGAGAAGGGGAGTTAGTGTGCAATGGGCACAGAGTTTCAGTTTTGACAGATGAAAGAGTTCTGAGACTTCCCGCACGACAATGTGAATGTACGTAATACCACTGACTATACACTTAAATGTTTAAGATGGTACATTTAATCTAAGTGATTGTAACTGCCCTTAAAATAACACGAACATTCAAAGGAAGACACTTCTGCGTTTTTGCTGTAATACTCAGAGGCATTTTCTTCTAAGTATTGGTGTCCTTTCCCACCACATGCCTCCTACCACATCTTTTTTTTTTTTTTTTTTATGTTTATTTTTGAGAGAGAGACGGAATCTGAAGCAGATTCCAGGATCTGAGTTGTCAGTACAGAGCCTGACATGGGGCTCGAACCCACGAACCATGAGATCATGACCTGAGCTGAAGTCAGACGCTCAACCAATTGAGCCACCCCGGTGCCCCTCCCTTAACTTTTTTAACTAAACAAATGTAAAAATGGAGATATAAGGGACGCGTAACACTGTATAAGATGTTAGAGCAAGCTGATTTGATACATTTATATATTGCAACATGATTACCACCAGAGCATTAGCTAACCTCTCCATCCCCTCACGTAATTGCCTTTGCTTCTTTGTGGTGAGACCATTAAAGAACTAACCTCTTGGCAACTTTTCTGTAATACGGTGCTGCTGACAGTAGGCTGTGCATTAATCTCCAGGACGTATGTTTACCTACCGGTTGGGGTTTGCAAGACTTTATACCTTTGCCCTCTTTTGAGCGTTTGCCAAACCACAGCAAGAGGAATCCTTTCAGAAGAGCTTGTCAAAATCAGATGATGGTCATGCCTTTGCTTGACTCCCTGGCACTCACTCCTCTCCAAGCCCCTCCTTTGCCTGATTGCCTGACCTACTGCCCCTCCCTCATTTACTCTGCTGTAGATACGCCAGCATCTTGTTTTTTTTCAAACACTCTTTTTAAATTGAAGAATTGACATACGATAGTGTGTTAGTTTCAGGTGTACAACATAGTAATTTGATACTTGTATGCATCATGCAACGGCCACCACGATAAGTCTGGTTACTGTCTGTGACCATATAAAGTGGTTAGGATAGTATCGACTACATCCTATCTTGCTTTTCCTTGAATATGCAGGCTCGTTATGTCCTCAGGGACTTTGCACTTGCTGGGACACTTTCTCCAGATATTCTTTTATTTTTATTTATTTTTAAATGTTTATTTATTTTTGAGAGAGAGAAAGAGAGACAGAACCTGAGTGGGGGAGGGGCAGAGAGAGAGGGAGACACAGAATCCGAAGCAGGCTCCAGGTTCCGAGCTGTCAGCACAGAGCCCGACGTGGGGCTGGAACCCACGAACTGTGAGATCGTGACCTGAGCCCAAGTCGGACGCTTAACCGACTGAGCCACCCAGGCGCCCCGCCCAGATATTCTTACGGCTCATTCCATTTCTCCTTCAGGCCTTCAGTCAAAAGTCCCATTCTTGCCTCTCTGATGCACTCTGGTACCTTCTCTGCCTTAATTTTTCTCCATGGCATCTACACCTGTGCATACATCATACCGATTTATGGTATTTATCATCTGTCTGACCCCGCCTCCTGGAATGTGAGCTCCAGAACATAGCAGGTGCTTAGCAAATTGGAATGTGAGCTCCAGAAAGACAGACGTTAACTTCTGTTTTCTTTTCCGCTGTATCCCCACCCCCACCCATAGCTCCCAGAACATAGCAGGTGCTTAGCAAATAAACCACTAATCCTCCTGCCTCTATAGATTTTTTCCTTTTTTGGGTCCCTGTTCACTTATTGCTTTTTAAATTGCATATATTTCAAAAGTGCCTATGCTGTGGCTGGTGCTTTGCTGGGGACTGCTTGAAACTCTATATGGTATTTCTCTCTCTCTCTCTCTCTCTCACACACATATATACACACAGACACCTAATACTTACATATAGTAATTAGAGCCAACACTCTTCGAGATGCATCCAGCACAACATGTATAGTCGGGACTGTGATGTGCGTTATGAATTAGACGTACATGGTGCTGTTAGGAGCTAAAGAGGAAGCAATTTGGGAAGGTTTCTCTGAATAATCAATGTCTGGTGTGGATCTCAGGGCAGAGGAAGAGGTAACCAGGTGGGTGGAGTAGTGAGATGGGCTGCAGGCATATAGGGTCGTGTGAGCAAATGTCCTGGGGTAGAAAGGGGCTGTGTCTTGTTATACAGCCATCACCCTTTCTCCCTGTATCACCTCCCCCGTCCCCACATGTATCCACAGCTTCTGCCTCTTTATCTACTTTTCCAGGACACAAGAGTCAGTTTTACTCCAAGGGACGAAGTAAGGTGCAGATCACAGAGATCCAGGAAAAGGGACAGAACAGGGGTTTGAAGAGCAAGGAAGGCAGCTACAGGGGTTGTCATTATTAATTAGCCCTCCGAATGTGCTAGGTGTGCTATTTAATACCCGTGACAGTCCAGTGATGTGACCTTTCTCATATTCCTTTTCTAGGTGAGGAAACTGGGTCACAGAAATGCTTCATTATTTACTCAGGACCCACAGCTGACACAGCACAGAAGTCTCTCTTTTTCTGATTTCCTAGGGACTTCTGCGACCCCCGGCTGGTTACCCACAGAACCACCTTCCTCTGTGACAGGTAAATTCTGGAGGATTCATCCTGGTGTCTGGGGTATAGACCCACAGACCCCTTCTTTTCTTTCTCCCCTTTATCTGTACTTCTTAATTTTTAAAAATTTTTTTTAACGTTTATTTATTTTTGAGTCAGAGAGAGACAGAGCATGAACGGGGGAGGGTCAGAGAGAGAGGGAGACACAGAATCGGAAACAGGCTCCAGGCTCTGAGCTGTCAGCACAGAGACCAACGCAGGGCTCGAACTCATGGACTGTGAGATCATGACCTGAGCTGAAGTCGGCCGCTTAACCGACTGAGCCACCCAGGCGCCCCTCTGTATTTCTTAATTTAATTCACTTCTCTCTTTCACACATTTGATATATTTAAAAATTGCTTATTTCTGCCTATAAAGAAGGCGAGTATAATAATGTATGTAACAATATTAGATTTTAAAAAAATGTTTTTTTTAATTTATTTTTGAGACAGAGAGAGACAGAGCACAAGCAGGGGAGGGGCAGAGAGAGAGGGAGACACAGAATCCGAAGCAGGCTCCAGGCTCCAAGCTGTCAGTCCAGAGCCTGAATCAGGGCTTGAACTCATGAACTGCCAGATCATGACCTGAGCTGAAGTCAGACGCTTAACTGACTGAGCCACCCAGGCACCCTTCGTGGACTCTAGTTTTTGAGTCTCTGATTCCGTTGGCCAGTGGTTCTCAAAGATTAGGGGGCCTGAGAATCACCTGGAGGTGATCTAGGTTTCTGGACCCCATGAGTTCCTGATTCAGAAGGTCTGCGGTGGGGTCCAATTATGTCCATTTCTGACACTTTTCCAGGTGATACGGATGCTGCTGATCTGGGGATGTCACTTTGAGAACCACTGGATTAAAGTTTGTGTGAGCCATAGTGTGCCCCCATCTTCAAAGGCATCTCAGTGGATTACAGTGTGTAGGATACCCGCCTGTGCCTTAAGAGATTGTACATCAGGCTGTGGCATCTCTAGCATTCCCTGTGTGTTGGGGATAGACCCAAATCCCAAGGAATAGAAGCAGGCCGAAAAGAGCCAAGGAGGAGGAGAAAGTGCTGACATGTGAGGTTGAGAACAATATGGGGGCTGTCATGCCAAATGAGGCACACTGTGTGTGTGTGTGTGTGTGTGTGTGTGTGTGTGTGTATTTCTCATTGGAATTTTAAAACTTTCAAGATGTAGGTCCACAAGAAGTTACAAAGACAATACAGAAAGATTTCATGTATCCTTTGCCTACATTTCCCCGGTGGTTACATCTTGCATAATTGTAGTTCGACATAAAAACTGGGAACCTGACCCTGACACAATATTTGTATTCAGTTCTCCAGCAATGTATCACATGTGTAGATCCGTGTAACCACCACTGCACTCAAGATACAGAACTATTCCATCCTGGAAAGATATCCCTGAGGCTACCCCTTTGTAGTTACATGCACCCTCTCCCCTCCTACCCCTGGCAAGTGCTAGTTTGTTCTTCTTAATGTCATTTTGGGAATGTTTTGCATAAATGGAAAGGTCCACATAGCATGGAATGTTTTGAGGCTGCCTTTTCTCACTCAGCACAATGATCTGAGGTCCACCCAAGTTATTATGATTATCAACAGTGTGTTCATTTTTATGGCTGAGTAGCATTCCATGATATGCACATACTGCCTGTTTAATCTAAATTCAACCCAAAATTTATTTTTTTAATTAAAAAATTTTTAACGTTTATTTATTATTGAGAGACAGAGAGAGACCCAGAGCATGAGCAGGGGAGGGGCAGAGAGAGGGGGAGACACAGAATCCCAAGCAGGCTCCGAGCTGTCTGCACAGAGCCCGACGTGGGGCTCGAACGCACCAACTGTGAGATCATGACCTGAGCCAAAGTCAGACGCTTAACTGACTGAGCCACCTAGGCACCCCGACGACCCAAAATTTATTAATGAAACTCACAGGAAGAGAAATAACGGAGAACCCATAATATCCAAGCTCTTTTTATACCACAGATAGGTGAGCATAAGCTAGGCTTTGATGAGCTGACTCTGCCATAATAAAGGACCTCGGAGACTTTCCCCACCCTCAATAGGAGCTATATATTTATAGGTTGAGGGGTTTTAGGAAATATTTTGGTGCCCATGGAATCGGGAATGTCCCTGGTTAAGAAAATGACCTTAGGAGGGAGGGGAGCCTCTTATGCTCAGAGACTGATATCAGCCACTGAGCTTGCACAGACCTACTGATCCATTTCTTATGTTTTTAGTTGAGTTGTAAGTCACATACCATGAAATTCATCATACCCACCAGAATGCTAATCAATAATAATAATAATGCACAGCAGTGTTGGTGAGGATGTGGAGAAACTGGAACTCTCAGACACTGCTGGTGGGAATAAAAAGAGCCACGGCTGCCATGGAAAATGGTCCAGCCATTTTTTCAATGGAAGAACTGTCACATGACCTTATCACAGAACTACCACAGGACCCAGCTATTCCACTTGTTGGGATATAGCCCCCCCAAAATTTAAAAAATGAAAGATGTTCATTCACACAAAAACCTGTACATAAATGCTCATAGCAGCGTTACTCATAATAGCCAAAAAAGAGGAAATAACGTAATGCCCATCGATGGATGAATGGATCCATTTCTTACTAAGCCACTGATAGAAAACAACATGTTCTTACAGCCCTTCTGTGTTTGTTTCTCCTCAGTGTCTGTACAAAGTGTGTCAGAGAAAGGGGTTGCAGGAAGCCCAGATATCTCAGAAGGGGTATGGAGTGTAGGGACTCACTGGGAAGACCTGACGTGATCCACTGTCTTATTACCCTCTTGTTTAGAATTCCCAGAAGCCTCCAGGCGACTGAACATCTCATTTATCAACAAAGGCTCCACAACTGGTGAGTAACCAGGCACTCAGAGCCCAGCAGAAAAGAGTATGAGAACTGGTTTCTCTCTCATCATCTAGGGCCGTGGGCTTTTAGTCTGCTTCAGGAAACCACCTGACTTGTCCAAGGAAAATCCTCGGTCTGAGGATCAAGGATGGGATAGAAGTGGGCTCTGAGCTTGGGGACAGAGGAGCATTCTGGATAATGTGGCCGTTTCAAAGATGGCGGAGCCAAGGTTATGATGGGAAGACCATCACTCATTCCTACACACTGCTCTTCTGACTTTGCTGTGGTCCACGTGTGTAATCTTGTTTCCTAATGCTCAGTGCATCCTCTTACTAACGCAGTCCCACACAACATGCTTCCCTCATGCTGTAGTTCTCTTTCCCCCTCGCTTTTCCTGGAAAAAGTCTCCATTTCTGTTGAGACAAAAAACCTTGGCAGATCCCCTGAGGACAGGTTAGATATCTCTGCTCTACCCAACTCTAGCTCTCTGGTAGACTCCTGAGGCCAGCAAGTTCTTTCTAACACCCTGGTGAGATTCTCCACCATCCTGTTTCAAAATAGCCTTCTGGGTTCCTGAAGATGACGAGAAGGAAAAACGGGCAGAAGGTTTATTTGAGGAAATTATAGCTGAAAACTTCCTTAATCTGGGGAAGGGCACAGACATTGAAATCCAAGAAGCACAGAGAACTCCCACTGAATGCAACAAAAGCTGGCCATCACCAACACATCATAGTCAAATCCACAAAATACACAGAAAGGGAAAGAATCCTAAAAGCAGCAAGGGAAAAAAAGTCCCTACCCTACAAGGGAAGACATCAGGTTCGCAGATCTGTTCACAGAAACCTGGCAGGCCAGAAAGGAGTGGCAGTATATATTCAATGTGATGAATGCTTGTGGAAAATATGCAGCCAAGAATACCCTATCCAGCAAGGCTGTCATTCAGAATACAAGGAGAGAGAAAGTGTTTCCCAGACAAACAAAAACTGAAGGAGTTTGTGACCAGTAAACCAGCCCTGCAAGAAATATTAAAAGGGACTCTTTGAGTTGGGGGGGGGGGACCCAAAAGTAACAAAGACTACAAAAGGCCAGAGAACATCACCACAAACATGAAATCCACAGATAACACAATGGTGCTAAATTCGTATCTTTCAGTACTCACTCTAAACGTCAATGGACTAAATGCTCCAGTCAAAAGACACAGGGTATCAGAATAGGTAAGAATACAAGAACCATCTATATGCTGCTTACAAGAGACTCATTTTAGAGCTAAAGACACCTGTGTATTGAAAGTGAGGGAATGGAGAACCACCTATCATGCTAATGGTCATCAAAAGGAAGCTGAGTAGTCATACTTATATCCAACAAACTAGATTAAAACAATTTTTTTAATGTTTATTTATTTCTGAGACAGAGAGAGACAGAGCATGAGAGAGGGAGGGGCAGAGAGAGAAGGAGACACAGAACCCAAAGCAGGCTCCAGGCTCTGAGCTGTCAGCTCAGAAGCTGACGTGGGGCTTGAACTCACAGACCGTGAGATCATGACCTGAGCTGAAATCGGACGCTCAACCGACTGAGCCACCCAGCTGCCCCCAACGAACTAGATTTTAAACCAAAGACTGGGGGCGCCTGGGTGGCTCAGTTGGTTAAGCGGCCGACTTCGGCTCAGGTCATGATCTCGCGGTCTGTGAGTTCGAGCCCCGCGTCGGGCTCTGTGCTGACAGCTCAGAGCCTGGAGCCTGTTTCAGATTCTGTGTCTCCCACTCTCTGACCCTCCCCCATTCATGCTCTGTCTCTCTCTGTCTCAAAAATAAATAAACATTAAAAAAAATTAAAAAAAAATAAACAAAAGACTGTAGTAAGAGATGAAGAAAGGCACTGCATCATATTTAAGGGGTTTATCCAACAAGGTCTAACAATTGTAAATATTTATTCCCCCCCAACTTGGAAGCACCTAAATATATAAATCAATTAACAACAAACATAAAGAAATCATTGATAATAATACAGCAATAGGAGGGGACTTTAACATCCCACTTACAACACTGAACAGATCATCTAAGCAGAAAATTAAACTATTAAACTAGTCTCAAACTATTAAAAAATATATAAATGGAAGGAAAACTTCCAAACACCTTCTACAAGGCCAGCATTACCTTTCTTTTTAAATTTTTTATTTTTGAGAGAGAGAGAGAGAGAATATGAGCAGGTGAGGGGCAGAGAGAGAGGGAGACACAGAATCTGAAACAGGCTCCAGCCTCTGAGCTGTCAGCACAGAGTCTAACATGGGGCTCAAAGCCACAAACTGTGAGATCATGACCTGAGCTGAAGTCAGATGCTACAGCATCTGAAATTAACAACTCAGGAAACAATAGATGTTGGTGAGGATGCAGAGAAAGGGGAACCCTCTTGCACTGTTGGTGGGAATGCAAACTGGTGCAGCCACTCTGGAAAACAGTATGGTGGTTCCTCCAAACGTTAATAGTAGAACTACCCTATGATCTAGCAATTGCACTACTAGGTATTTATCCGAAGGATACAGGAGCGCTGATTCAAAGGGGGCACATGCACCTTAATGTTTATAGCAGCACTATCGACAATAGCCAAAATATGGAAAGAGCCCAAGTGTCCATCAACTGATGAATGGATAAAGAAGATGTGGTATATATACACAATGGAATATTACTCAAAGATAAAAAAGAACGACATCTTGCCATTTGCAATGATGTGGATGGATTTAGAGTGTATTATGCTAAGAGAAATAAGTCACAGGAAGACAGATATGTGATTTTACTCATGTGTGTAATTTAACAAACAAAAACAGACGGACATATGGAAGTGAAAAAAAGAGAGAGGGAAACAAACCATAAGAGACTGTTAATGACAGGGAACAAACTGAGGGTTGATGGGGGGGATGGGCTAAATGGGAGATGGGCATTAAGGAGGACACTTGTTATGATGAGAACTTGTTATAGGTATGTGATGAATAACTAAACTCTACTCCTGAAACCAATATATTGCACTGTATGAAACTGGAATTAAAAAAAAAACTAAAAGAAAATCCTTCTGAATTCCTAATCACCCTTAGGATATAGCTCAGGCTTCTCAGCTTAATGTTCAATGCTTTTAAATCCAATGCCATTAGATCAGCCACTGTTGATTCCTTCAGTCTTCATTCCTCATGCAAACCTCAGCCATACAGAGTCAGATGAAGCTCTTCTGGGTACTCGACATCTCTTCGTGACCCTGAACCCAAGCCACTAGCTCTGCCTTTCCTTCCATTTCCTCATGGCTTCAGTCCCTCAGGAAACCTTTTCTGACACTGGGTTATGCAGTTTCCTCTGTCCTATGGACTACCTATTACACCGATTTTCACAGTATATTAAAACATGCACCTGTCTGATGAGTACAGCTGAACACCTGGAAAGTCTCTGGGGATACTTGTGGAGTGACAGAAGGAGGGCTAGCATGTATGGGGTGCTTATGTTATATCAAGCACTGCGTCTCATGCTGTTATTGTTATTGGCTTAATTTTCACATTAACCTGTGATGCATTATAATTATTTTCACTGGACAGATGGGATAACTGACTCAAGACGTTGAGTCACTTGGGAGAGGCTCCACATCTAATTCGTGATGGATCTGGGGTTCAAATCTGGATAGCCTGACTCTGTAGTTCATGCTTTTCTTAGAGCCATGAGGTTTTGCCTCCCAAGTGCATATTTTCAGGATAGGGGCAGGAACAGGGCTAGAGGAGATGGTCTCTTTAAACTGCCCCCCCTCCCTTTTTGACTCCCAGAGCCTTCCAGGAATATCACCATCTTTCCAAAGGGGTCAGACTCTCCAATTGGTGAGTAACGGGTCCTCCCTGGACCCTCCCCATTCCCATTCCTGTGTCTTCCCCTAAAGCCGACTGCTTTTCCTGTATGAAAGCTAAGGCTCTATGATCTTGGGTCCTGGTGGGTAAAATATTAAGGGTAAATATCAGCACTTGGAACTCAGAATTGATCATTAACATTGGGGCGGGGGAGAGGTTGAGATTTTCTAGAGGATCAGAGAAGGATAAATTCCATCCATCTCTTCTTCTACCCCTTGTAACAATCTTTTCTTCTGCAATTAGCCAAATAACCAGAGAGCGACTGTGTGTGGGGAGGGAAAGTATGGGAAGAGGTGATGTTTAGAGAATAAGTATCCAGCCTTGGTGAGGAGGGGAGGGGGCTTCTAGTAAGGAGACTGGCATTGTAGGTAGCAGAGAATAATAGGATCTTAGATGAGGGTTATGGCTACGAGGAACGCAAGATGTCCCTTGAAGTGGGTCCTGAAGATGGGCTTTTATAACCTGCTCTAATGTCTCTTCTCTCCTCCAGGTCTTGCCCAGCAGCACTACACCAAGGGCAATCTGGTCCGGATATGCCTCGGGGCTGTGATCCTAATACTCCTGGTGGGGATTCTGGCAGAAGACTGGCACAGCCGAAAGAAACCCCTGCTGCACTTGGTCAGAGCTGTCCACAGGCCACTCCCACCCCTTCCACAAACCCAGAAGCCACACAGTTGGCAGGACAAGGGTCGACCAGATGGCTATACCCATGGGTGCCACAACTAGAACCCCAAGGCTTGGCTATATCTGTGAGACAGGGATTGTGAAGACCATGTGTGGAATGTAAGATCAAGAGGGTAGGGGCTGTGGCTGTGGAGAAGGAGGGCCATGGGGCCCCTCCTTGGTGCCCCATCAAAGAGCTGTTGAGCCAGTGTCTATGGCTTTCTGAGGACTCCCTTCACTTGGGATTAGAGGTATCTAGAGGATGTTACCATCTCCTTGCTCCTATCTGGCACATTGTGGATCTAACGGGACCACCACACTGACCTTTTCCTTCAACCTTTTCTGATACATGTTCTGGATTGACCTCCAGTGTCCTCAACACTCACAGCTGACCTTGTTCTATCCTCTGCACAAAACCCTCCCACATTTCCCCGTTAGCCCCTGTGCTTTCTCCGCATATCCACGAATATAAACCTATAGCTCAGATGGTTAATTCAGACTAGTACTCATTTCCTGAGCCCATCAGCCTAGCTTCTCTCCTAACCAGAAACATCTGGTCACATGTGGGAGCACTCAGGTCTTGCCCCACCATACCCATGCCTTCCCACCCTGAGATGTCCTTCTCTTTGGTCCCAAATGCCATTTCCTTGGACCTGGTCTCTGGATTCATAAATTTATGGTCACATCCTCCTCCTATCTTGCTCCATAGTTAATAACCACACTCACAGATGGGGCGCCTGGGTGGCTCAGTCGGTTAAGTGTCCAACTTCAGCTCAGGTCATGATCTCACAGCCCATGGGTTTGAGCCCCACAACAGGCTCTATGCTGACAGCTCTCTGCCCCTCTCCCACTCTCTCTCTCTGTCTCGGATGCGTGCGCACGCACACACACACACACTCTCTCTCTCTCTCTAAAATAAATAAAAATACTAAAAATAATTAAAAAAAAAAAACAACCACACTCACAGAATCTCTAACTCACAGGAGGAATGGGCAGAGCATCTGTCCCTAAATTAATTATGTACACAGGCTACTCAGTTTCTTTTCCCTTAAAGGGGGGTTGGCTAGATTACAGTGGATGTCAACCTTGGGACATCTTGCACAGCATCTGAAGATATTTGGGGGCAAGGGGAAATGCTGGTATTTAGCGGGTAGAGAGTAGAGATGCTTCTCTTTCTCTCTCTTAACAGAACATACTCTTGGTGAGAGATACACTTAAGATAACAAAGGATTATCTGGTCCCAAGTGTCAATAACGCAGATCTTGAGAAACTCTTGGCTAGCAGACGCTGAGGTTCCTTCCTAGCTTTTAAAGAATAGTATGCCTCTATTTCTTCTTCTTTTTTTTAAACCATTTTAGAAAAAATGTTTATTTTTGAGAGAGAGCGCGAGCAGGGGAAAGGCAGAGAGAAAGGGAGACACAGAATTGGAAGCAGGCTCCAGGCTCTGAGCTGTCAGTGCAGAGCCTGATGCGGGGCTCAAACTCCCGAACCGTAAGATCATGACCTGAGCTGAAGTCAGACACTTAACTGACTGAGCCGTACAGGCGCCCCTCTATTTCTTAACAACCCCATCTGCTCCTACTAAAGGCACTCACGAAACCTCAGACCCTGAGAATGAAGATGCTCTAGGAAAAACCTACATCCAGCTGAACAAGAGGCCTTGAGACAGAAACAGAAGGAAGGAAACCTGTGGGAAAGTCCAGGGGCCCACGCTGTATGCAGTGATATCACAGAGATGATACACAAGCACGTTCAAGGGCGGTTTGAAGGGGACATCTGGGAACGTGGTGTATTTGGTGAGAATGATGAACCGATGAACCCCGGGGATGAAACAGGAAAGTAGGATGACTGAAAGAGTAATTGACAAATTAGCGCTTAATAAAAAAGTGATTCTTAACAATTAACTGCCTTAAGGAATTTTGGGATTCTGTAGGTCACAATGAGATAAGGAGGGCTAGATGGGGAAAGGGCTACGCACACCATGAACTTATGTTTTCTGTAAGGGGGGAATTGTTAAAAAGTTAATAAGAGCAATGATGTGATCATGTATGTGCTTCATTGAAGTGCTTAAGAATGCTACAAAATATCGTAGGATTTGTAGGAGAAATACTCTTGATGAGGAATACCTATAGATAGCTATCCATGCAGGTCAAGAAATACCAGAGCCAGGCAGTGACTGGCAAAGTGAACAGACCGATGGGATCACAAACATTTCTGTCCCCTTTCCCTGCTGGGTTAGGTTCTCCCCAAATTAAGTATCTTGTGTCTAAGTTTGGTCAGAATCCATTAATAAACATAACCTCCTTCATGAATGCTTTCACCTTTATTTCTCTTGATAGACTCGAGATATAGACATTCCACCCATAACAGGGGTAAGTCACTTGTGTGTGCTTTATGGAAGCCAAAGGCACCCCCCCAAGGCTAAAAGAACATCTGGCCCCATACCTAACATCACTGAGAGGGCTCAGAGGAAGTTCCCCCATCACCTTGACAACCTCAGACTTTACTGGAGAACCAAGAACTCCAGGGGATTCAGAAAATGAAGTCATGTGAAGAAGGTCGGTTATTGTTTGGATCTTGCTTATCACTCTCAATGGTCAGTTGTGGGTCACTTTCTTGGACTTCTTTCAGCAGCTTCTGGATTCGAGGATCAGATTCATCTATCCTCAACCTGGAGGTGCAGCGGGAGTGAAAAGAAGGTTTCTTGTTGCTTCAAGGAGGCTAATTCCAAATGCCCAAGAGCCTGCAAGTGTCATGCTTTACAAGAGAGGCAGTCTTTATTGATTATTCTGTGCCGCAAAGTAGGGATCCATATTGATTTGATAGGGAACAAGAGATAATTCCAGGCTAACACCGTAATGGTTTTAAGATGACTGCATGATCTCAGACGATTCTCATATTATTCTTGGAGAGACAGAACTAAATCACAGACATTTCCATCAACTCCAACACCTACCTACTCCACAGTTCATGTTGGCAACTTCTATTTGGTGGACCCAGGACGAGACATACACACTTGAACCAAGTCAGTCAGACCAGACTTGTGGCAACTTCTATTTGGTGGATCCAGGACGAGACATACACACTTGAACCAAGTCAGTCAGACCAGACTTGTGTCTCCTTTGACATGACATTAGCTGATCACCACCTTTATTTGACCTGTGATAATAGCAGCCTCATTTGTAGGATTTACCTTTCGGTAACCAGATTCATTCACGGGCATGGGGAATGGGGTGGGGAAAAGGGAATAATTAAAGAAAAAATATGTATAAAAGTAAGAGACTGAAGATATTAGCTGCCATGTTTCTTGTTGGCATTGTAGTCCTGGTTTTCTTAGTGTGTGTGTGTGTGTGTGTGTATACAGGACTACAATGCCAACAAGAAACATATATGTATTTTAAGTAATCTCTATACCCAATGTGGGGCTTGCGCTCATGTCCCAAGATCAAGAGTCATACGCTCTACTGACTGAGCCAGGCAGAAACCCTTGGTTTTGCTGGCTTATTAACCAACTTTTTTGTTTTGCTGTTTAAGGGTCACAACACAATCACACAACAAGGCTTCAGTTTTATGTTCTGGAGATCTAATGTACAGCTTGGTGACAGTAATACTGTATTGTGTACCTGAAATTTGCTATGATAGATCTTAGGTGTTCTCACCACACACACACACACACACACACACACACACACACACACTCAGGTAAAACTCTATGAGGTGATGGATGTGTTAATCAGCTTGATGATGGTGATGATTTCACAATGTTTTTGTATATCAAAATCACAATCAATATAACTTTGGCTAAAGTAAGGGCCAAAATGTCCATCGATGGCGAATGGATAAAAAAGATGTGGTGTATGTATGTGTGTGTGTGTGTGTGTGTGTGTGTGTGTATACATATACACACATACATATATATGTATACATATATATATACATATATATATGTATACATATATATATATATATACATATATACACATATATACATACACACACACACAATGGAGTATTAGTAATCAAAAAGAATGAAATCATGCCATTTGCAACTATGTGGATGGAACCAGAGGGTATCATGCTAAGTGAAATTAGTCAGTCAGAGAAAGACAAATATCATATGACTTCACTCATATGAGAACTTTAAGATACAAAACAGATGAACATAGGGGAAGGGAAGCAAAAATAATATAAAAACAGGGAGGGGGACAAAACATAAGAGACTCTTAAAAACGGAGAACAAACAAAGGGTTACTGGAGGGATTGTGGAAGCGGGGGTGGGCTAAATAAGTAAGGGGCATTAAGGAATTTACTCCTGAAATCATTGTTGCACTATATGGTAACTAACTTCGACATAAATTAAAAAAAATAAATTAAAAAAAATATTTTCAACATGACCCTCCAAGGTCAAATGTAGTTGTGTCTACTCGTGAGTGTAGGAGGTTGGTCATGGTCTGCAGTTGAAGGACAGAAAAAGTTCCCACAGTCGACCTGTGTCTGGTCAAAAGTGTTGAAGGAATCAGAAACAGGGTGTGAGCCACAGCGGAATATATAAAGGTGTTGCTCTAAGAATGAGGTGTGATGACAGGGCCTCTTTGTCTCTAAGCCAAAGAAAAGGATTCCAGTTAGGTTAAAAGAGCATCTCAGAAGGATACGAGGTAGCTGATAAAGTCAAAGAACCAAAAGCCAAGTTCTGAACCCGGGGTCTCTGTGCCTGTCTAGGGTCTGTCACTGAACAAGAAGCCCCCATCTTGAATTGCTCCCCTTGAGATTCACAGACTCAGGAGAGCACGTCTGACTGGGTGGTCTCAAGAAACAGCTCAATGTCTTTGTGGGGGGCTTTACACTTCGATTAGAACTCACTGATACATAAAATGGGAGCTAGCTTGCCAGAAAGGGGCTAAAAACAGAAACAAACTTCAGACTCTACACGTTGCTTCTTTCGACTAGCAAGCGACCTGAGAGTCACATTAAGTAAATATTTCATCAGTTTCTCCTACATAATTATCATTTCGAGCCATCAGCTGTCTATGTTGCATCTGAGAATTTAAAGTTCCGCACGTCTGGGGGCGCCTGAGTGGCTCTGTCAGTTGAGCGTCTGACTTGGGCTCAGGTCATGATCTCACAGTTCGTGGGTTCCAGCCCCATGTCGGGCTCTGTGCTGACAGCTCAGAGCCTGGAGCCTGCTTTGGAACCTGTGTCTCCTTCTCTCTCTCTGCCCCTCCCCTGCTTGCACTCTGTCTCTCTCTCTCTCAAAAATAAACTAAAAGAAAAAATTAAAGTTCCCACGCACCTAAGAATAAAGAGTTGTAGGGTTCTTTGTTGCCATGGGAGCAAGTGAACAGCACAACTCAGGGACAGCTTGCTTCGACGACCAACAGAAGACAGAAACTCATTTCATTCAATGGCGGACTCACAGCAGAGAATGTGCTCCTAAGGTGGACCCACTGCCAGACCTCTGTAACCAACACAAACTCAAGAAACCACACGAGAGTCTGATCTTCCTCACTCAACAACAGACGGCCACCATGACTCTCCCTCACTTAGAGGAGCCCCCAGAGCCAGCTTCCCGGCATCAGACTGAGTTTGAGTCTCACCTTTGACTCATCTTACTCTCCAAAGCAACAGAAGGGGCCGACGGGAGAATTATCTGGCGACTAAACATCACTGGATAAAAGCTGAACGTTAGCGACTCACATGTCCCTGTGGTTTGCGCATCCCCCTGCACACCTGCTATCCCGGAGGAAACACCCTAAGGAGCAGAAGGATCATACCTGAGTGTCCGGAGGGAGGAATTCTGAAGTTTCAAGGTATTACACAGCATCTTCACTCCGCTATATCCCAAGGAATTCTGGCCTAGGTCCAGACTGATCAGGCTCCGGTTGTTGCCAAGGGCAGATGCGAGAATCTCACAGCTGAAAGGGGTGATGGCACATCCCCACAACCTGCAGGGGAGACACAAAAATTAGTTCATTCATTCAAGCAGTGTTTACGGAAACCATCCTCCGTGCCAGGCACACTCTTGAGTGTTGGGGATCCAACAGGAAACTACAGAAATCTCTTCCCTCTGAGCTCATACTAATAGGAAACAGATGTATGTAGTGTGCCATATCTGATAAGGGTTATAAAGGGTAAAGGGAGAAGCTGGGGAGGGCACTCACTACAATGGCTGAAGAGAACAAACCTTAGAGAGATCTGGAGTGGGGGCTCCCCAAGCAGAGAAATAGCTGTGCAAAGGCTCTGAGGTCATGTATCATTATCATGTAAAACAATACCAAAGCAGCCAGATTCAACAGCAAATCAAGAGAGTGAATCAGGCAGGGTTGTAAGAGATAAAGCCACAGATAACAGGGAGCCATCTCACATAGGGCCCTTAGGCCATTGTAAACTTCAGATTTTACTTGGAGTGAGATGGGGAGCCACCGGGGCTTTTGAGAAGAAGCATGATGGGAGTTACATCTTACAAGTTATTCTTAGTGCTTGGCTGAAAAACTAGTGGCACTGAGAGGGCAGAATACAGACTAGGTTGAAGGCTAGACAACAACCCACACGTTATAAGTATGTGTGTGGGGTATGAGAACAGATTCTAGATATCTGGAAGAGGGTAGCAGGATTAAAACAATGTTTACTTATTTTGAGAGAGAGAGAGAGAGAGAACAGAAGAGAAGAGAAGAGGAGAGGGGAGGGGAGGGGAGGGGAGGGGTTGGGGTGGATAGAGAGAGAATCCCAAGCAGGCTCTGTACTGCCAGCACAGAGCCCAATCCAGGGCTTGATCTCCTGAACTGCAAGATCGTGACCTGAGCTGAAATCAAGAATCAGATGCTTAATGACTGAGCCACTCAGGGACCCCAGGTAGCAAGATTTTAAAAAGGCTTGGATTTGACATGTCTCTGGAGGCAAGGGAAATAAAAGCAAAAATGAACTACTGGGACCTCATCAAGATAAAAAGCTTATGCACAGCAAAGGAAACAATCAACAAAACTAAAGGGCAACCGACAGAATGGGAGAAGAAATTCTCAAATGACATATCTGATAAAGGGTTAGTATCCAAAATCTGTAAGGAACTTACCAAACTCAACACCCAAAAAACAAATAATCCAGTGAAGAAATAGGCAGAAGACATGGGATACTTTTCCAAAGAAGACATCCAGATGGCCAACAGACACATGAGAAGATGCTCAACATTATTCATCACCAGGGAAATACAAATCGAAACCACAATGAGATACCACCTCACACCTGTCAGAGTGGTTAAAATTAACAACTCAGGAAACAATAGATGTTGGTGAGGATGTGGAGAAAGGGGAACCCTCTTGAACTGTTTGTGGGAATGCAAACTGGTGCAGTCACTCTGGAAAACAGTATGGAGGTTCCTCCAAAAATTAAAAATAGAACTACCCTGTGACCCAGCAATTGCACTATTAGGAATTTTTCCAAATGATACAAAAATGCTGATTTGAAAGGACACATGCACCCCAATGTTTATAGCAGCATTATCAACAATACTCAAAGTATGGAAAGAGCCCAAATGTCCATCGATGGATGAATGGATAAAGACAATGTGGTATATACATAAATGGAGTATTACTTGGCAATCAAAAAGAATAAAATCTTGCCATTTGCAACAATGTGGATGGAACTGGAGGGTATTATGCTAAGTGAAGTAAGTCAGAGGAAGACAGATATCATATGTTTTCACTCATATGTGGAATTTGAGAAACACAACAGATGAACATAGGAGAAGGGAAGGGAAAGTAAGACAAAAACAGAGAGAGGCAAACCCTAAGAGACTCTTAGGAATAAACTGAGGGTTGCTGGTGGGGAGGTAGGTGGGGGATGGGGTAAACAGGCGATGGGCATTAAGGAGGGCACTTTTTGGGAAGGGCACTGGGTGTTATATGTAAGTGATGAATCATTGGGTTCTACTCCTGAAGCCAAGACTACACTGTGTGTTAACTAACTTGAACTTAAATAATAAAAAAGGCTTGGATTTGATATTTGAAAGAAAAAAAGGAATAAAGGATGATGTATGAAGGATCTCATTCCGAGCAAATAATATTATACAAAGATTCAATGTGTTTGTGCATACATGAACACACACGTAAGAGTTAAGGTCACGTATTTAAATTTACCCCAGGATTTGGGAGAGGCTATGAGTAATATCAAACATTTAGCATACTTCCTGGCACAGTAAATGCATATGTATTTCATTATCATAACCAACTTTCCTGATGGACATGACTTACTCCATTTCCTAAAATGTACAACCGAGATTATACGATCAGGAAGTTATGGCTGACTAGATACTTCCCTATGCCAGTAGAGCACATGGTTAGAAGAGCCCCCTCCCCATCACCATTAACATTGTCACCTTCCTGCAAACAGGCACGTGCCATGAATCATAACAACCAGTGGTTTTCCACCTGAGATCTCCAGGATTTGTTCAGTTGGCATCCTTACCAGTGCAAACTGCAGTCATGCCGAGAGCTTTAACAATACCGTTGTCTGGGTTTTACTTGAGGAGATCCCGACTGGAGTGGTCTGAGGTACAGCCTGGGTGGGTGTTGGCATTCTCAAACCTGCAAGCATTTTTCTACTACTCAGTAGAGGCTGAACACCATGACTTATCGTCTTGTGCTGTAGAGGTCAGAAAACTGGTTACCATTTGGGGGTCCTTCACAGGTAGGGTTCCAGACCCCAGTGCATCTGAGTGAAGGTACCTCACTCATGTGGAATTGTGAGACAGAACTGAATTGAGGCCATTTATCTGCCGGTGGAGGCAGCATGTCAAATCCCTACCTCTCTGGAGGCTGGGAGCTGGGGCACCAGTGACTGCCTCTCGATGCTTTAGGCATTGCATCCTCAAAATGCTTCACTGGTGTCCTTTGGATGGCTTACACTAGAGAGTATTCCTTTAACCACACTAGTGACTTTTCTTCCCCAGATTTACTGACGAATAATTGATGAATAAAAGTTGTATGTATTTAAGGTATATGATGTGATGATTTAATATACACTGTGAAATGATCAACAGTCGAATTAATTACTACATCTGTCAGCCCTCACATAGTTGCTTTTTTTTTTTTGATAACACTAGATTTGCTGAGAGTAGATCTTATTTCTTATTGTCAAAATATAGCAGTTTCTGGAGATTTTCTTTAATCCTTGTTGACATATAATTGACACAAAACATCGTGTAAGTTTAAGATGTGCAATGTGCTGATTTGACACATTAATATATTACAACATGATTACCACTGTAGTGTTTGGCTGATACCCCCATCCTGACACACCATCTTCATTTCTTTTTTTGGGGAGAACATTTAAGATCTATTCTTTTTTAAAATTTTATTTTTATTTTGGAGAGAGAGAGAGCACACAAGCAGGGGAGGGGCGGGGGAGAGAGAGAGAAAGAGGGAAAGAGTGGGGGAGAGAAAGAGAGAGAGAGAGAAAGAAAGAGAAAAGATGGAAAAGGTGGGGGGAGAGAGAGTATCTTATGCAGGCTCCATGCTCAGTGTTAGGCTGATTGGCTCAATCCCATGATCCTGGGATCATGACCTGAGCTGAAATCAAGAGCTGGACGCTCAACTAAATAAGCCACCCAGGCGCCCCCTAAGATCTGTTCTTTTAAATGCCTGTTAACTATAGAGAACACACTGATGGTCACCAGAGAGGAGGTGGGTGGGGGGACAGAATAAATAAGGGATGGGATGAAGGAGGGCGCTTGTGTGGTGAACACCAGATGTTATATGGAATTATGGCATCACTATATTGTACACCTGAAACTAATATTACACTATGTTAACTATACTGGAATTAGAAAAAAATCTATGTTAGCAAATTTCAAGTATATTACACAGTATTATTAGCTATAATCTCCATGCTATAACGTTAGATGTCTGAAACTTATTCGTTTTTTTTTAAATTTATTTGAGAGAGGGAGAGAGAGAATGAACAAAAGCAGGGGGAGGGGCAGAGAGAGAGGGAGAGAGAATCCCAAGCAGGCTCTGCACCATCAGTGTAGAGCCTGATGAGGGGCTTGAACTTCCCAACCGTGAGATCATGACCTGAGCAGAGATCCAGTCAGATGCTTAACTGACTGTGCCACCAGGTGTCCCGGAACTTCTTCATCTTCTGGCTGGAAGTCTGTATGCTTCCCTCAGCACCTCCCCATTTCCCCCACCCCTCAGCCCCTGGTAACTATCACTCTACTTTTTGCTTCTATGAGCTCAGCTCTTTTAGATTCCACATATAAGTGATGTCTTTGTCTTATTTTACTTAGCCTACTAGCCTCGATTTTCATCTGTGTTATCTCAAATGGCAGGATTTCCTCCTTTATCATGGCTAATATTCCATGGTGTATACATATCTCACTTCTTCTTTATCCAATCCTCTGTTGATGGACACTTACGTTGTTTCCCATCTTGACTATTGTGAATAATGCTTCCACAAACATGGAGGTGCAGATACCTTTTCAAGACCTCGTTTCCATTTCCTTTGGATATATATCCAGAAGTGGGATTCCATATGATACATCAATTTTTAGCTTTTTGAGGACTCTTCTTACTGTTTTCCATATGGCTGTATATTCCTACCAATGGTGCAAAAACATTCCCTTTTCTCCACATCCTCACCAATATTTGTTACCTGTGTTCTTTTCGATGACAACCATCCTGAAAGGTATGAAGTGATATCTCATGTGGATTTGATTTCCATTTCCCTGATGATTAGTGCTGTTGAACAGTCTCTCACCTACCTGTTGGCCATCTGTCTGTCTGATTTGGAAAAAGTCTATTTAGGTTCCATTAAAAAAAATTGAGTTGTAGAAGATCCTTATCTATCTTGGATATTAATCCCTTATCAGATATGTGGTTTGTAAATATTTTTCTGTAGGTTGTCGTTCATTTTGTTGACTGTTTCCTTTGGTAGACACAAGATTTTTAGTTTGATGAAGCCCCACTTGTTTATTTTTGCTTTTGCTGCTGGTACTTTTTGGCATCATATATACAAAATCATTGCCAAGGCCAATGTCAAAGAGCTTTTGCCCTATGTTTTCTTCTAGGAATTTTACAGTTTTGTGTCCTAAGTCTTTAATCCATTTTGAGTTTATATTTTTTTAATTTAAAAATTTTGGGGGGCACCTCGGTGTCTTAGTTAAGCGTCTGACTTTGGTTCAGGTCATGATCTCATGGTTAGTAAGCTCGAGCTCCATGTTGGGCTCTGGGCTGACAGCTGGATCCTGTTTTGGATTCTGTGTCTCCCTCTCTCTCTGCCCCTCTCTCGGTTCCTCTCTCTCTCTCAAAAATAAACAAACATTAAAAAATTTATTTATTCATTTATTTTTGAGAGAGAGTCAGAGTGCGACTGGGGGAAGGGCAGAGAGAGGGTGACACAGAATCTGAAGCAGGCTCCAGGCTCTGAACTGTCAGCCCGATGCGGGGCTTGAACCCACGAACGGTGAGATCATGATGCTTAACTGACTGAGCCTCCCAGGCGCCCCATTTTGATTTAATTTTTGTGTATCGTGTATGGGTTCAATTTCATTCTTTTGCATGTGGATATCCAGGGTTTTTTTTCAACTCTCTTTACTGATGAAATCATGCCTTCCCCATTGAGTACCCGTGCCCTTGTCAAAGATCAGTTGACTGTATATATGGGAGGGGTATTTCTGGGCTGTCTATTCTGTCCTTTTGGTCTATGTATCTGTTTTTATGCCAATACCATACTGTTTTGATACCACAGTTTTGTAATATAGTTTGAAACCAGGAAGTGTGATGCCTCCAGCTTTGTGGTTCTTTGTGAGAACTGATTTGGCTATTTGGAGTCTTTTGTGGATGCCTACAAATTTGGGGATTTAAAAACAAAAGTTGTGAAAACTGCTATCTTACTTTTTTCTTTTTTTTAATAATTAGATTTGTTCCAATCTCTTACACTAGAGCTGGTGGTGGTGGTGGGGAATTGCTACACTATTTTATTTCAGATACAGATTAAAATAAAAAAAAAAACATAACTTACCACAGACATTTGAGGTTACACATTGGCTTCTTCAAAGCCTCACATAGAAACTTCAGTCCAGTAATTCCTATGTGATTCAGCCCCAGATCCAAGTGCGTAAGGCTTGAATTTTGCTGGAGAAGTGTTGACAGATGATGGCAGCCATTGCTGCTTATGCTGCAGTACCAAAGCCTAGAAATCAATCACACGGAGAAAATGAACTCTGTGAGTCCTCCCTGGTGAGATGTACCAAAGCCAGGACTGTCGACCTCAAGCCATAGGTTGTACACAAGCTAGCAGACAACGAGATGTGGAAATGACATCACGGATGGAGTCACAATTACTACAAAAGTGATTACATAGGCTGCCCCCCCACCCCACCCCCACTCCAACACATGCAAAGGTGTCTACATCCTCATCCCCGGTCCCTGTGAATATGTCACATGTAAAGGAGACTCTGCGGGTGCCATTGAGCTAAGGATGTGGAGATGGGGAGATTACCCAGGTGGGCCAATGTAATCACAAGTATCCTTATAAAGAAGGAGCATGAGAGTCATAGCCAGGAGGGGGAGGGATAAGAGGGACAGAAGGACATTTGAAGACACTATGCTGCTGGCTTTGAACATGAAGGAAGGGGCCTTTAGGAACATGCAGGTGCCTTTAGAAGCTGGAAGAGGCCAGGAAATGGATCCTTCCCTGGAGACCTCAGAAGGAACACCACCTTGCAGACACCTTGATTTTAGCTCAGTGAAACTCATTTTGGACCTCTGGCCTCTAGAACGTTAAGACAACGAGTTTGTGTTGTTTTAAGCCTCTTCGTTTGTGACAATTCATTACAGAAACAATTAGAAAACAGTCATGTGATACATCCAGGGATGTGCAGTCATAGACAGCCTTTGAGAGGAACCAACATACACCTCTTAGGCTTGGAGATTTGTGAACTGATAGAAACTCCCAGGACTATGGAATAACAGAGGAAGACCCCAGCAAGACAGACACATGAAATTAAGCTCTGACAACTTAGTAAAGTGGGGGCATGGCTCACAAAACAGAAACAGATGAGGTCCAGAAAGAAGATTTGACCTATATTTTCTAAGAGTCAAATAACTCCACCTACACCCAGTTGCAGATAGAACTTATGTTACATGTTATCAAAAACATTCATTTAAAAAACCCAAACAGGCACTTGGGTGGCTCATTCGGTTAAGCATCCAACTTTGATTCAGGTCATGACCTCACGGTTTATGGGTTCGAGCCCTGCGTCAGGCTCTGTGCTGACAGCTCAGATTGTGGAGACTGCTTCAAATTCTGTGTCTCCCTCTTTCTCTTTGCCCCTCCCCCATGTGTGCTCTGTCTCTCAAAAATGAATAAACATTAAAAAAATTTTTTAAAGGTTAAAGAAAACCTCAAACAAACCTTGAAACCAGTGACATCCCCCAAATCCCTACAGATTATTGACACTGTATCTTGTATTTTTTTCTTTTTTTAAAAAAATGTTTATTTTTGAAGGAGAGAGAGAGAGAGACGGAGTGTGAATGGGGGGAGAGGCAGAGAGAGAGGGAGACACAGAATCTGAAACAGGCTCCAGGCTCTGAGATGTCAGCACAGAGCCCGACGCGGGGCTTGAACTCACGGACCGGGAGATCATGACCTGAGCCAAAGTCAGACGCTTAACTGACTGAGCCACCCACGCGCCCCATATTGTTTTCTTTTTTTTAAAAAAAAAATGTTTATTTTTGAAGGGAGAGAGAGAGACAGAGTGTGACTGGGGGAGAGGCAGAGAGAGAGGGAGACACAGAATCCGAAGCAGGCTCCAGGCTCTGAGATGTCAGCACAGAGCCCGATGCGGGGCTCAAATTCATGAACCATGAGGTCATGACCTGAGCTGCAGTCAGACGCTTAACCGACTGAGCCACCCAGGCTCAGTATTTTTTTTTTTTTTTGTATTTTTTTCCTACTACTGCGTCTCATCAGATCTAACTGTCAGCATCATACTTGGGGTTATCAGAGGAATTAGTGAATGTTTGCATCTGTGTTGCTTGAATCCAGGATACACAAATGCACATACACGCAGTATAGACTTACACCAGCCTCTGTAGTTGACAGTCCGGGTAACTCAAGCCCTCGCACAGAAGTTTCACCCCTCCATTTCCGAGAGCGTTCTTTGCCAGGCACAGGTGTGTCAGACTCTGGTTGACGATCAAAGCAGAGGAGAGCTCCTTGCAACAGGCTTCTGTAAGGTGACAGTTTTCCAACCTGCCAAAGCGCCATACAAGCAGTAAGATGGCGAAGACATTTCCGAAGCCCGATTTTCTTGGCCATCCCCAAAGGCTCGGGGTCCCAGCTGTATACAGCTCTTGTTGGGAATCCACTTCCTCTCTCATCCTGCGGTTAATCCTCACAGCCATGAAGGACCAGGAGTGAGAGAAGAAAATGCACGAGCCACCCGCCTGGGACCAGAAGCGGAAACCAGGTATCTACATCAGGGGGAAGTCCCATATGGGTCGCCCAGCAAATCCAGGTGTTACCAATGCTGTTCCCCATTGTGGCCCCAGACCCAGTGTGGAGATGCTCCACGGGAACGGAGGCGGCACTTACGACAGCCTCTGCAGGAAGCACCTGGGGTGTCTCAGAGTCTTGCACAGCAACCTGGCACTCTCATCTGTAAGCTCATTTGCTGTCAGGTTGAGGCATGTGAGGGACTGGTTGATCTCGAGGGAGGAGGAGAGATGGGCCCATTGCTGAGCAGAGGCAGAACAAGATACCAACCTGCAGGAGAAAGGGGAACAAGTCGTTCTTGAGAACCAAACCCTGGATAACGGTCTCTAGTTGCGCCCCTCATGCCACTCCATCATGTCACGTCCTGGACTTAATTGTGTGGAGCAGCCTCTAAGTGTGGTCCCCGGGCCAGCCGCATCATCATCATCACCTGGTAAGCAGTTAGAAATGCAAGTCCTCAGACGCTCTGGATGCAGAATCCACTGATTTCTGTTTTAGGGGGTCCTGAACCACCTGGAAGATTCCTGGGCCACATACCCAGAAGTTGCTTCAGAAGATCTGGGTGAGATCCAAGAATCTGGATTTTAACAAGTTCCTAGGCGATGAAGCTGCTGCTGGTCTGGAGACCACAAGTTGAGAACTATTTACTTGGAAATCCAATCAATCAAACATATCAGGCAACAAGTCGCCCATACCCTATTCCTGGAGAGAGAGATTCTTACCATGGATGAACGGAACTTCACTGGGGCATTATGTGTATTGTGGCCTTTGGAGTGGGGTTTCTTACAAAAAAAAATCCCAGTTCTGCCATTTACAGTATATGAAACGGTGGCCAAGTTACTGAACTTCAGCAAACCTCATTTCCATCTTTAAGTTGAAAATAAGTCCTACCCTCATGCTGAGTGTTGATTAAGGTTGATAATTCACAGGAAGTGCTAAGTGGACTGTATATCATATAGCTAAAACTTACTAAAATCCAACAAAAACACTTTTTCTCTTAGAGTGTGTATTCTCATAGACTCTCTATGGAGAATGGCTATAGAGATTCCTCCATAATAGAGGAATCAAATTTAACCAGGGCACTGGAACACAAAAGAGAATGTTTAATGGCTTCCAATAAAAGAAGCTAAATTTATAGGAGTCTCCTTCTTCCATTGTGGTATTCGTTTATTCCTTGAGAATAATGACCAAATTATTATGTGAATGACCAAAGTTAATGACCAAAATCTTCAAACGGCACAATTTCTTTTCCTGGTGAATCCTCACAGGAAAAAGAAAGGAAGGTCTTAGGGATGGTGAATAGTGACAGTGGCTACTATCAATAATGCAATGATGAATACTTGCACTTGGTTTCATTCATTCCTCAAATCCTCGTGAGATGTGCACTACTCCATCCTACCGATGGGGATAAGACCTACTTCAACAGCCCAAGGTCATACCGGTAGAGGCAAAACCATAATTTGAGACCAACAGATCACCTTAAACGTCTTGCTATTGCTGCTCAAATGTGGTCAACTGGGGATCAATGGAAACCAACGATGAGTGATGAAAATCATCGCCAGAGCAATCATGTGGAGAACATCCCCAAACGGGAGATCTCTCAACCCAAGAAAGGGGAAATCTGATGCTCCCAAAGCATCCTTGCCTGGACAGAGGAATCTGGACAAAATCTGGCATTCTGAATCACGACATAAGAGAAACATAAACCATAAACAAATTCTCTCTGATAGAAGAGGATATCAAGTTTCTGAGTGTTTCTTTGGACTTGGGGATCTTATGGACAGTTACCCAGGCTGTTCAATGATCAATACAAGTGGAAACTAAACTCCCACCCCATTTTCTGTCCTGGGACATGTGCCCTGTGTAGTACTGTTTCTAAGCAGAAATAAGGGATTGCCCCCCACCCCTAATTTATACAGAATTGATATAGAAGCTTGAGACAGCTCTGTTACATACTGGGTTTTTCAGTGACGGTGAGATATACCTGAGGCATTGCAGATTACATTTGGGGTGTCTCAAGATCTCACACAATATGGGAAGCATATCATCCTGGTCATTTCCTTGAAGGGTCAGATGGGTTAGTGTCTCGTGACCACCAAAGACAACGCAGAAATCCCGGTAAGCATCCGCTGGGGAAACGTTTTTGAGGCTAGGGCAATGAGAACAGAGGTGAAATGTTGACTTTCTGTATACACAGAAACAAAGGGTGGCAACAGGTTTAAACACTAGAAATTACTGTTCCCGTTTTTTGCCTTCGTTGAGGTATTTATTGTCAAACTGTATACATGAAGGTGTATGAGTTCATGTTTTGATAGACACGTGCCTTGTGAAATCATCACCACCATCAAGCTCAATCAAGCTAGTTAACGTACCTATCACCTCACATAACCACCATTTCCATTTTTATTTTATTTTATTTTTTTTTGTGGTGAGAACCCTTGAGATCAAGCCAAGTCTCTGAGCACATTTCGTGTATCCGATGCAGTAGTAACTGTTGTCACAATAGCGTAAGGTTAGGTCTCCAGAACTCACTCACTCATTTTGCAGAAACTGGAGCTTTGGGCCGCTTGCCTAACATCTAATTTGAGAAGCCATCAGAAGCCTCCACTATTTTAGTCCTCTCAAACTTTTACAGAAGGGAAGCTGGTCACCAACAGACATTTCAGACAACAACTCTTCTTCTACAGCTTGTTGAAAAAGATAAGGAAGGGGAGCAGTCCCTTTCCCTGAAGTGTTACCAACGGGCACATTTCAGGAGCACTACGTCCTGCTGAATATGGTGCATTCAGAATCAGGATCCCATGGAAGTGAGCAAGAACTTTTCTCTAGCCTGAGAAAGAAATCTATGAACGAAGACACCCGTAGCTGGAGAAGGTCTCACTGGTACCAACGCCCCTTTGCCGCCTCAGTCAGGTTTGCTCTCCTTCCCTAACCACCCCATGCAGCCCGCCCACATGGGAGCTTGCAGGACGTTCCCTGCACAGAAGCCTCAGGTCGAGACGAGCCTCATGTCCAGGGAGACTCGGAAGTGCTCCCTCAGGTGGACAGGCGCACACTCTGTTCCAAGAACAAGTGTTTAAGTTCTGTGATGAGCCCCACCCTTTCTTTCCAACTTCGTTCAACTACACAGATTTTTGGATCGTGTTCAGATCGACATACACCCAGCCCAAGCGAATTTTAACTTTACACAGCCCAGCTCGCAGACCAGTCTCAGCATCATCTCCAACAGCGTTCCTCATCAGGGGTGATTCTGTAAACTCTGTGGGAACACCTGGAAATGTGTGGACAGGTTTTAGGTTGTCACAACGTGGTGTGTGTGGGTGCCACTGGCATCTGGAAGGCAGAGGCCGGGGCTGCTGCTAAAAATCCTACGATGCACAGGACAGCCCCCCTCCAGCCCAAAGTGTCAGCAGAGGTTGAGAAATCCTGCTCTATGTGTAGCCCTGTGGTCGTCTTAATGGGATTAAAACCTCCCCCAGGATCTGGATGTTCCTTGTGGGGTTTTGTGGACATTCAAACCATATTTCACTTTGTATTAAAATTACTTGATTAAAAAAAAAAAAGCAGAACAGAACAGTGGTTGCCAGGAGCTGGGGAGAAGGGATCCCGGGGAATTATTGTTTAATGGGGTCAAAGTTTCAGTTTTACAATGTGAAGGGAGTTCTGGAGATGGATGGTGGTGATGGTGGTGGTGGTGGTTGCCAAATACACTTAAAAATGCATAACTTTCCACTTAAAAAAATAATGGTGAGTTTTATGTTATATCACAATAAAAAAAACTGGAAAAAATTACTTCATATGATTCAGTAGAATTCCTCGTGTTGAGTACCCACTTGGGACTCTGGGAAAGAAATTCAGGGGCGCCTGGGTGGCTCAGTCAGTTAAGTGTCTGACTTCGGCTCAGGTCATGATCTCACGGTTCGAGGGTTTGAGCCCCGCGTCGGGCTCTGTACTGATGGCTCAGAGCCTGGAGCCTGCTTCGGATTCTGTGTCTCCCTCTCGCTCTGCCCCTCCCTCACTCATGCTCTGTCTCCCTCTCTCAAGAATAAATAAAAAAACATTAAAAAATTTTAAAAAAAGATTAAAAAAAAGAAATTAAAATATTACTCCAATATTAAAAATGTAAGAAGCTTGGCTGTGCCATGGGGGTCTTAATCCAGGGGTTAGCTTCCACTTACGCCACTTTCTGAAGATTATGGGTAGCAGAGGAGAGTTTTTCACAAAGAATCTTCACTGATGAGGTACTCAGGAAGGTCTGACTGATGTCTAGAAATACCAGATCCTTGTTGGAGTCGAATACGGAACAAAGGTCCATCCAGAAAGGAAGTACATATTCATCATTCTGGGACCTATTGGGAAGAGGTAAAGGAGTGAATTTACCGAATGTTGCTGGAGAGAAAACCAACAGTTTGCCATCATTGTGAAGACATTTAGGGTTGCTCTGGGCCTACATCCCTAATAAATAAGTGTAATTCTAAAAGTGAGATGATTCCATCAGTTAGCATCACTATCCAACAACCAATCGTGTCAACAGAGAAAGATAGATCACAACAGTCTAATAAGGTTGGAATAATCCAAAATTCTAAGTGGATCATTGATAAAGATTGAGAGTGAGGGGCTCCTGGGTGGCTCAGTCGATTAAGCATCCAACTTCAGCTCAGGTCAGGATCTCAGTCCGTGAGTTCTAGCCCCACATTGGGCTCTGTGCTGACAGCTCAGAGCCTGGAGCCTGCTTTGGATTCTGTCTCCCTCTCTCTCTGTTCCTCCCCTGCTCATGCTCTGTCTCTCTCAAAAGTAAATAAACATTAAAATAAAAATTAAAGGGGCGCCTGGGTGGCTCAGTCGGTTAGGCGTCCGACTTCAGCTCAGGTCACGATCTCGCGGTCCGTGAGTTCGAGCCCCGCGTCAGGCTCTGGGCTGATGGCTCAGAGCCTGGAGCCTGCTTCCGATTCTGTGTCTCCCTCTCTCTCTGCCCCTCCCCCGTTCATGCTCTGTCTCTCTCTGTCTCAAAAATAAATAAAACGTTAAAAAAATTAAAAAAAAAAAAAAAAGAAAAAATAAAATAAAATAAAATAAAAATTAAAAAAAAAACATTGAGAGTGATATACATGTAAATAGAGGATATCTGAATGTCTGATGGTGGATCCATACACATGATATTCTCAGTCTGATTTACAACTCTATTTGTGACCTAAAAGGATATCCAGAGTACCTGGGTGGATCAGTTGGTTAAGTGTCCGACTCTTGATTTCAGCTCAGGTCATGATCTCAAGGTCCTGAGACTGAATCCTGTGTTGGGCTCTGTGCTGGGCGTGGAACCTGCTTGGGATTCTCTCTCCCTCCGCCCCTGCCCACGTGTGCTGTCACCTATGCACACATGTGCTCTCTCGCTCTCAAAAAAAAAAAAAAAGTCCGTAAAAACTTGAGAAAATACAATCTTTTTTTTCAATATATGAAATTTATTGTCAAATTGGTTTCCATACAACACCCAGTGCTCATCCCAAAAGGTGCCCTCCTCAATACCCATCCCCCACCCTCCCCTCCCTCCCACCCCCCATCAACCCTCAGTTTGTTCTCAGTTTTTAACAGTCTCTTATGCTTTGGCTTTCTCCCACTCTAACCTCTTTTTTTTTTCCTCCCCCTCCCCCATGGGTTTCTGTTAAGTTTCTCAGGATCCACATAAGAGTGAAACCATATGGTATCTGTCTTTCTCTGTATGGCTTATTTCACTTAGCATCACACTCTCCAGTTCCATCCACGTTGCTACAAAGGGCCATATTTCGTTCTTTCTCATTGCCATGTAGTACTCCATCGTGTATATAAACCACAATTTCTTTATCCATTCATCAGTTGATGGACATTTAGGCTCTTTCCATAACTTGGCTATTGTTGAGAGTGCTGCTATAAACATTGGGGTACAAGTGCCCCTATGCATCGGTACTCCTGTATCCCTTGGGTAAATTCCTAGCAGTGCTATTGCTGGGTCATAGGGTAGGTCTATTTTTAATTTTCTGAGGAACCTCCACACTGTTTTCCAGAGTGGCTGCACCAGTTTGCATTCCCACCAACAGTGCAAGAGGGTTCCTGTTTCTCCACATCCTCTCCAGCATCTATAGTCTTCTGATTTGTTCATTTTGGCCACTCTGACTGGCGTGAGGTGATATCTGAGTGTGGTTTTGATTTGTATTTCCCTGATAAGGAGCGATGTTGAGCATCTTTTCATGTGCCTGTTGGCCATCCGGGTGTCTTCTTTAGAGAAGTGTCTATTCATGTTTTCTGCCCATTTCTTCACTGGGTTATTTGTTTTTCGGGTGTGGAGTTTGGTGAGCTCTTTATAGATTTTGGATACTAGCCCTTTGTCCGATATGTCATTTGCAAATATCTTTTCCCATTCTGTTGGTTGCCTTTTAGTTTTGTTGGTTGTTTCCTTTGCTGTGCAGAAGCTTTTTATCTTCATAAGGTCCTAGTAGTTCATTTTTGCTTTTAATTCCCTTGCCTTTGGGGATGTGTCGAGTAAGAGATTGCTACGGCTGAGGTCAGAGAGGTCTTTTCCTGCTTTCTCCTGTAGGGTTTTGATGGTTTCCTGTCTCACATTCAGGTCCTTTGTATTTTCTCTAAACTCAAAATGGATAATCTTTAAGTAATTACATATCCGTATACACAGACGTATCAGAGAATGTTCATTTTGTTCTGGGGGTAGGGTTTGTGTAGATGACCCGATTTCTCTATCTTTTTCAACATTGCTTTAATTTTCTTTTTTTTAAAAAAAAATTTAATGTTTATTTTATTTTTGAGACAGAGAGAAAGCATGAGCAGGGGAGGGGCAGAGAGAGAGAAAGAGACAGAATCTGAAGCAGGCTCCAGGCTCTGAGCTGCCAACACAGAGCCCGACACGGGGCTCGAACTCATGAACCGTGAGATCATGACCTGAGCTGAAGTCAGACGCTTAACCGACTGAGCCACCCAGGCACCCCTGCTTTAATTTTTTATTTATGTGTGGGACGTTCGCAGTCGGGGTGGGGGGGAACTGATTTTCAGGAAAATGGTGCAAACACTCTAAACCAAGAAGTGTCAGAAAATTAAAACATTTTAGTTACCGATGGAGAAATCCTGTGGGGCTTAAGGGATAGTCTAATATCTGAAGGTTTTCCTGGAGAAAAACAAAGGTGTAAGCGCCCAAGGAATAAAGGTAACATGTCACTGAAAGAAGCAGCTGGTACTTTCAACAATTTCAGAATTAGGCTTTTTTTTTTTTAATTTTTAAAGTTTATTTAGTCTGAGAGAGAGAGAGAGAGAGAGAGAGAGAGCGCGCGCAGGGGAAGGGTAGAGAGAGAGGGAGAGAGAGCAAATCCCAAGCGGGCTCCACGCTGTCGGCACAGAGCCTGACGTGGGGCTTGAACTCATGAACTGTGAGATCATGACCTGAGCCTAAATCAAGAGTGGGATGTTCAACCAACGGAGCCACCCCGGTGCCCTTAGAAGTAGGCATTTTAAAAAAATTTAAAAAAAAGAAGTAGGCATTTAAGGGGCACCTGGGTGGCTCAGTCGGTTAAGCGTCCAACTTCGGCTGAGGTCATGATCTCACGGTTGGTGAGTTCGAGCCCCGCATCAGGCTCTGTGCTGACAGCTCAGAGCCTGCTTCCCATTCTGTGTCTTCTTTTCTCTCTGCCCCTCCCCTACTTGTGCTCTGTCTCTATCAAAAATAAATAAATGTAAAAAAAATAAAAAAAAAAGAAGTAGACATTTAAAACCTACTACTCTCCAGTGGGTACTGTGGCTACTTGGAAATAATAGCACGGAGGCGCAGAAAGTGTCTAACTTGCCTCACATCATCACACACTAACAGAGACAGGACTCAAAGTCAAAGAATAAGATCCCAGCACCTGTGCTCACCTCTTACCATCTTCTACCTATCAGCTCGCAACTGAGTTCCACTGATTTCCAATCAAGGCAGTTGGTTTTCAGAGCATCACAATGTATCTGAATAATTAACTTATTATTTCCACCCCGTCCCTAAGCCTTTTGAGGGTGGTCACTCAGTCACCCTCTCTTTTTTAAAAAATGTTTAATGTTTATTTATTTTTGAGAGAGAGACAGATTATGAACAGGAAAGGGACAGAGAGAGAGAGAGAGAGAGAGAGAGAGACAGGAATCGGAAACAGCCTCCAGGCTCTGAGCTGTCAGCACAAAACCCGACGCGGGGCTCGAACTCACAAACCTCGAGATCATGACCTGAGCTGAAGCCAGACGCTTAACCACTTGAGCCACCCAGGTGCCCCAGTCACCCTCTCTTCTGAAGGACAATTTTCCTTCCTCCTGCAGAAGGACAAGGTTATACAAGACTGTGTTTTGGGGATGCTCTCCCAGAGGCACTAATGGAGTCCTAATTTTATTTGGGTCAATGTCAATATCTTCCTAAGGTTCAAAAGAGCCCAGAGAAGAAATAGTTTCCAAAGACGGAAGCTTTGTTAGTAGACTTGACTGAAGAGCAAGTCCTACACACAGGAGACAGTTTGTGGTTTGAAATAGGGGAAGGAAAGAGAAACCAGACAGAAGTTAGATTTGGTCAGCTCCAGGGCCCTGGCTGTTTTAAAACAAGGTTATACCTTTGGGTTTTTTAGTGGTACTTGCCCTGAATAAAGACACATTTAAAACAAATGACCTAGGGGTGCCTGAGTGGCTCAGTCGGTTAAGCGTCCAACTTTGGCTCAGGTCATGATCTCATGGTTTGTGGGTTCGAGCCCCACATCGGGCTCTGTGCTGTCAGCGTGGAGCCTGCTTTGGAGCCTCTGTCCCCCTCTCTCTCTGCCCCTCCCCTGCTCGTGCTCGCTTGTTCTCTCTCTAAACATTAAAATAAATAAATAAATGACCTATTGTAAAACTTGAGGCACCATGAAGATGAGCCATTATCAACCTAGATTTGTGACTTTTCTTTAAAAATATTTTTAATGTTTATTTTTGAGAGAGAGAGAGAGACAGAGAGAGACACAGAAAGGGAGAGACCATGTGAGCTGGTGCAGGACAGAGAGAGAGGGAGACACAGAATCTGAAGCAGGCTCCAGGCTCTGAGCTGTCAGCACAGAGCCTGATTTGGGGCTTGAACTCACAAGCTGTGAGATCATGACTTGAGCCGAAGTTGGACGCTCAACTGACTGAGCCACTTGGGTGCCCTGAATCTGTGACTTTTCAAAGAGCATGGTCTATGTGCTCTGGGGACTGAGGCGGAATCTGGGGCTGTGTAGGGTTAATGTCAGCAACTGTCTTATCAAGATAAGATAATCAAGCCACTATGAGTCAAGTCATATGATTTTTGTCTTTCTCTGACTAATTTCACTTAGTATAATACCCTCCAGTTCCATCCATGTAGTTGCAAATGGCAAGATTTCATTCTTTTTGATTGCCGAGTAATACTCCATTGTATATATATACCACATTTTCTTTATCCATTCACTCATCAAAGAGACAAAACAGATGAACATAAGGGAAGGGGAACAAAAATAATATAAAAACAGGGAGGGGGACAAAACAGAAGAGACTCATAAATATGGAGAACAAACTGAGGGTTGCTGGAGGGGTTGTGGGAGGGGGGATGGGCTAAATGGGTAAGGGGCATTAAGGAATCTACTCTTAAAATCATTGTTGCACTATATGCTAATTAATTTGGATGTAAATTTTTAAAAATAAAATAAAAAAAAAGAATAAAGCAAAGATTTGGGGGGGAAAAAAGATAAGCCACTAAGTAGAGAAAGTGATTTGATTAGAAGGTGTGTTGTGACTTAACCATTCTGCGAGTTGCAAACCAGCAATGCAATGCTATGGGGTTGCTGTGATGGGGCAGCACAGAAGGGAAAGTGGCAAACAGCATGTGAAAGGAACTTTCATGAAAAGCAGGAGTTTGCATTACAGACCAGAACGGTCATAATTAAACCTAAAGACATCCATGCTGCCTTTTCTGCGATGGGAGCTCTGAGAACCAAGCAGCCGGACTGTGGTTAATGAAATGCCGCTTAACACTGGTGCCATTGCTGGTTTTAGCCAAACCAAGGTTAAAAAGAAACAAAAAGGTGGAGGTTCCTCAAAAAAATTAAAACTAGAACTACCTTACGACCCAGCAGTAGCACTACTAGGAATTTAACCAAAGGATACAGGAGTGCTGATGCGTAGGGGCACTTGTACCCCAACGTTTACAGCAGCACTTTCAACAATAGCCAAATTATGGAAAGAGCCTAAATGTCCATTAACGGATGAATGGATAAATAAGATGTGGCTTATATATACAATGGAATACTACTTGGCAAGGACAAAGAATGAAATCATGCCGTTTGCAGCAACATGGATGGAACTGGAGGGTATTATGCTGAGTGAAATAAGTCCATCAGAGAAAGACAGATATCATATGTTTTCACTCACATATGGGTCTTGAGAAATTTAACAGAAGACCATAGGGAAAGGGAAGGGAAAAAAATAGTTTCAAACAGAGAAGGAGGCAACCCATAAGAGACTCTTAAATACAGAGGACAAACTGAGGGTTGATGGGGGACAGGGGAAAATGGGCGACCGACATTGAGGAGGGTACTTGTTGGGATGAGCACTGGGTGTTGTATATAGTGAGCAATCATGGGAATGTACTCCCAAGGCCAAGAGCACATTGTATACATTGTCTGTTAGCTAACTTGACAATAAATTATATTTAAATAAAATAAAATAAAAGCTCTGATACTCTAAAAAAAAAAAGAAACAAACAAACCAGCAAACAAACAGGAAAATAGAGCCTATTTTGACTTGGGATCTTGGATGGGATAGAGACAGGAGGTTATTCATGCAATTTTGTTTTCATCCAAAGCATTTCTTGGAGGACTCTCCTGCAGAGGAAGGACTTAAATAAACCAGCATGTGGGCCTGTCCAAACACTTGGATGAGAGAAGAAACAAAATCAGAATATGGATGAAGGGATATGGTCTGTGGACTGATGATGTTCTGGGAGGTGGAGAGATGTTCATGCCAACCTGTTGTGCTCCTAATGCTCCCTTGGCAGTGACTCAGTTTCATGTGGAAAATAGACACCTCCCCCAGGAAATCAATGAGGGCATTTTATTCTGGCCCCATGAATGTGCATGAGGGTTTCAGATACTGATTTTGGAGGACAACTTAGGGGTTAGGAAGAGGTGAGTGGATAAGATAAACATCAGTATCTTGGGGGGCCCTACACAGGACCATGAGCAGTGATCATGGATTGTGACTGTAGGACTTCACGAGCCAACGGACTTGAGTCTAATCCCACTCAAGCACCCTTTTCTGAAAACCAATATCTTCATCTCGACACGGAAGATTACACGGCACCCACGGGCACCGGGTGAGCAGCAGCATTTGGAAACTCTGTAGGAGCTCCGTGGATGTTACTCGAGCCTACATCAAGAATAACAACGCATCACAACCGTCTGGGGCCACCCTCACGGTCTCTGTCCTGTTGGGCAAGGCGCCTGTGGAAGGACTCCCCTTCCATCATGGTGGCATGGAGCCTTCCCACCCCTAGTTGATTCAACCTCTGACTTCACATCTTTAATGCTTTTCTACCCATCATGCCAAATGGGACAATCGCCCAGAAATGGGAAACCTATACAGCCCACATGTGAACTGAGACAGGCTGGGCCGTTTGCAAAAATTGCTCAGCTAAGGGAAAAAGGAGACAGGTCTCAAAACACTATCTGGTTCCAATGACCCCATTCCTAGTATGAATATAGCGCTTCCCACCTTGAGTGGCAAGCTGGCAGGAGAAATTGTGGCCAGAAGCCCGTTCTGACCCTCAGCCACACGGAGCGGGAAGCCGGCCCGGTTCCGGGTGCCGCAGGGTGGGAGGCTGAGGGCGGGGGCAATTAACAAAGTGAACCGTGAGGCTCCTTACCCGGCAGCCTGGGCCTCGGACCCCGACGCGGTGTCGTCGTCCAGGAACACGCCCTTTTCCACCCGCAGACACAGCTTCTGCAGCCGCTCGCAATGCTTGAGGCAGAAGGACGCGTGCGCGAGGTCCGTGGGGTCTTTCAAGTGCAGGGACACTTCCGTGACCTGGGCCACGGCTTCCTTCACCAGCGGTTCGTCCTGCGATTCGTAGAGACGGCACAAGGTCTCCCTCGTGTCCGTCACCGAGGAGAAGGGGCCGTTCTCGGGGGACCTCACGGTGCACGCCAGCAGCTCGCGCTTGAGCTCCGTGGACACCGGGCAGCCGAAGGCGGCCCCCAGCTCCCTGACCCTGTCTTCGTTGGCGAGGCCGAACAAGAAGCGCCCCACGTGGGCCAGGTGGGGGTTCCGCCGCCCTTCTTCCTTGGAGAGCAGCCTCCGCACCCCGCGAGCGCTCCAGCCGGGGCCGCCCTCGCCGCCGCCCAGCACGTAGAGCGCGGCCGCCAGGAGGTGCTGCAGGCTCAGGTGCAGGAAGCGGTAGCAGCCCGCGCACTCGCCGCTCTCCTGCAGGAGGCTCCGGTCCACGAAGGGGCGCAGGTCGGCCTCGCGCACGCCCAGTCTGCGCAGGTCCCGGGGCTCAAACAGCGAGGTCTGCGCCCACACGCCCTCGGCCGCCAGGAGGCACAGGGCGCGCAGCGGGGCCCGGGGGCGGGGGCGCGGGCAGCTGCCCGGCGCGGGCGCGAACCGGCTGCACAGGAAGCGCAGCAGCAGCGACGTGGCGGTGCGGCACGTGCGACCCGGGTCGTCGCCCTCGTCCGCGGGCAGCCGCAGGCAGGCGCCCAGCATCCAGCACACGGCGGGCGCCGAGCCCAGGCGGAGCAGCGCCGCGTTGCTTCTCATCAGCTGCCAAGCGCGCCGCGCCTGAGCCTCGCCTCCCAGCTGTCGCCGCAGATACGCCCTGCGCTCCGGCTCCGAGAGCCCCTCGACCTCCACCAGGAGCGGCTGCTCCACCACCAGCCGCAGCTCCCCCAGGGCCTCGGGCCGCGTGGTCACCAGGAGCGTGGCCGCGGGGAGCAGCTTCCTCTTGAGCAGGCCCCCCAGGAGCACGGGCGCCGGCCGCCGCGCGCCCCAGTCGCCGCCCAGGTCGCGCGCCAGCGCCGCGGCGGGCACGTGCAGCTCCTCGAAAGCGTCGATGACCAGCAGGAGCGTCCGCGCCCGCGCTAGCAGCCGCGGAAGGGCCCCGCGCGGGCCCGGGGCGCTGTCGGCCAGCAGCTCCGCCAAGGTGCACGGCCCCCTGCGGCTGAGCGCCTTGCAGCTGAGGTAGAGGGCGGCGGGGCGGGCGCGGGCCTGGCCGGCCTGCGTCCAGTCCAGCATGCACTTCTTGGCCAGCGTGGTCTTCCCGACGCCCGCGGCACCGTGAAGCACCACCGTCTGTGCGAATGGCCCTGCAAGCATTTTAGCATTACAGGATGGGACCAGTGTCTCGTATCTCTGGGTGACCATGTGGATGTTTTCACTGGCTTCTGGCCAAAAGTTCTTCTTCCTGCTTTGCCAGACCTCCTCTTCCAATATACTTCTATATTCATCCTGTTTACCTTCGGTGATAGGAGGTAGGGGATAGGAAGGACATAGCTGGTTATTCATTAGGGGGAAAAAAATACTGTGTGTGTTAAGTAGGAAAGGAAAACTAGAGAAGTTACGAATAGCACCAGGCTCATCCAGGAAGACAGGATACAGACCTGGCTCCTCTCCTTTCGAATCTTCCTTCGCTTCTTCTGGGTCTGTGACATCTTCTCCCTGCACTTGTGCAAGTGCTGCAAAATACAAATTAAATGGAGCTTGATGTAAAAACAGGTGAACTGCTTTTTTTTTTTTTTTTCCCAGAGATACGAGGTTGCAAGGAGTTCACATTCTAAGTTTTTTGTTCATATGATGTGCTGGGAGGTATGACAGCTGGGCTTAAAGAGGTGACTAGAGCAAATGACATTCTAAACCATAAGAGACTCTTGGATACGGAGAACGGACTGAGGGTTGATGGGGGGTGGGGGAGAGGGGAAAGTAGGTGCCCGGCATTGAGGAGGGCACTTGTTGGGATGAACACTGGGTGTTGTATGGAAACCAATTTGACAATAACTTATATTAAAAAAAAATTAAACCAAGTGACAGCCCTCTTTAGTAACATCAAACTCCCGGATGAGACACCCGGAACAAGAAATGTTTGTTCTATTTGCTCATTCAAAACTCAGTGTGATCCATGGAAACTACTTATCTCTCCCCACCGGACTAGAACATGCACCAGGATATCACGGGATAGACCTTCACCATACAGCCCAACCCATTATAGCTGCTCGAGTATCTGGGTAAACCAGTAGTGTTATGCCTGTGTGGAATGCCAGACAATTCCTAAGTATCTGCCCGAGCTAAAAGTAAACTCTGTGTACATCAAGACCAGCACATGAAGGTTCTTGGCAGCATCATGCAAGGCAGTCAAGTAGAAAAAATTCGGGGCGCCTGCATGGCTCAGTCGGTTGATCGATCAACTTCAGTTCAGGTCATGATCTTGGGGCCGGTGAGTTCGGACCCCACGTCTGGCTCTGTGCGGACAGCTCAGAGCCTGGAGTCTGCTTTGGATTCTGTCTCCCTCTCTCTCTGCCCCTCCTCTGTTCACACTCTGTCTGTCTCAGAAATAAATAAACATCAAAATTTTTTTTAAAATATATTTTAAAAAAGTGGAAAAAATTCAAGCATCCATCTGTCCATGAATGGGCAATGTGAGTGTGACTCATCCATACAATGGAATATTATTCTGTAATAAATATGGATGAGTTCACGATATATCCAACAATATGGACGGACCTCAAAAAGATTATGCTAAGTGATGAAAGAGAGACACAAAGACCACATATGTCCAGAAGAGGCAATGCTAGAGACACAGAAAGTAACAGTTGCTGGGAACTGGGCGACAGAGACCAGAGAGTGACTACATGTGGACACGAAGGGACTTTAGGGGGTGATGTAAATGTTGTAAAATTGGAGAGCGGCCATGGTTGCGAAAGTCCACATTTACACAAAATCATTAGTAGTACATTAAACTTTAGGCTACATAACATTTATGATACCTAAATTCTACTTCACTAAGGCCATTTAAAAAAATACCATCAGGCCAACTTAAGAAATTGACTGATGTTAAACTGACCACAGCACTGGTTGAGGCAAGACACCTACCTCTGGCAGGTCTTAATTTTCTCATCTGGGAGTTTGATATTACTAAAGTCTGAGCATCTGAAACTGAAAAAAAAATTATGGAAAAACTCTATACAATACACTCCTTTTCTGTGAACTAAAGAAATTCCAATTCTTTCCAATGTTCATTTCCCCGCTTTGTTCTTTTTTTTAAAAAAAATTTTTTTTTTTAACGTTTATTTATTTTTGAGACAGAGAGAGACAGAGCATGAACAGGGGAGGGGCAGAGAGAGAGGGAGACACAGAATCTGAAGCAGGCTCCAGGCTCTGAGCTGTCAGCACAGAGCCCGACGCGGGGCTCGAACTCACGGACCGTGAGATCATGACCTGAGCCGAAGTCGGACGCTCAACCGACCAAGCCACCCAGGCGCCCCTCCCACTTTGTTCTTAAGGAAGGGAAGAAGGTATTTTCTGAGAGACATTTCGGGATTATAAATAGTGGAGGGAAATGAGGTTGGAGAGAGATGGAGAGTCCAGTCAGGGTGGGTGGGGGGAGGGAGAGGAGAGGTCACTCAGCTGGCTCCAACATTGAGCGTTCTATGACCAACCTGGCTCCTCTTCTCCTGAACACTGTTGTGTCTCTTCCAGGTTTGCACATTTTGGTTCCGGAGTCCTGGTGATCCCTGAGAAAAAAAGGGGGGGCGTTTGTAGGCTTGTCACTATGTAGCATTGCAACTTCCGCCCGGGGAAGAGAGTGGGACTTTAAGAAGGGTCATGTTTGACAACTGGGTTTCAATAGTTAAGCCCGGATTACATGAACAGGATGTTAACGTGATACTGGAGATAAAACCAAAGTGTGCCAAGCCATGATGTCAGGCTTACATGCCTCTGTGGCAAGTGGGTTCCTATGCAGTTCAGAACACACAGTGTGTGTTCCATGTCAGGGAGGTATATGCAGAATAACCTCCAAAGGCAGAAGGAGCCCTAAGACTGAAGAAAAAGGCTGACAAGTCCAGTTGACAAGAAATGGCTTATTAAGAAGCATGTCGAGAGCATCCACAAGACAAGATCTTTGGAACCCTGCTTTTATAGCTCTAGAGGCTGGGAGTACATGTGGCGAGGAGAAGGACAATAGATGTGTTCCACAGTCCTATCTCCAGAGCAGATCAAGGACATTATGCACTGAGGGTGTACTTAAGGGTGTGGTTAAACAAAAGGAAAGACCGTGGACATGGGGGGGGGGGCTGGGCTCAAGAAGACTGCAGGTCACAGAGCAGTCATCATGGTGGATTTGTCCTAGGTGTCACCAGTCAAGTTCACACAGTGAGAGAAATGGGCACCTATACACCATTACTTCTTCCTGAGGGCATCAAAAACCTTCTATGCGTTAATTCCCGGGTTTCTAATAAGGTGGTTAAAGCTTCAGTGACCTGGGAGGGGCTATAGGAACAGGGGGGAGTCACGAAGGGAGAGGAAATACTTCAAACTCAACACTGGATAAATGAAGAGGGGAGTCTAGGAGAGTCTTGCAGAAATACCCAGGAGGCAACTGGCTGGAGTATCAATAGTTGTACCTTTGCTTTTCAAACCAGCCTCTGGTTTACTGTTGGCTTGAGCCCAGGTCATGTTGTTAAAGGTACTGGTGATTGATGATGTCAAGAGAAGAGAATGTTGAAAATCACAAACTCAAAAATCCTTTTGGCCAGGGTTAGCAGATTTTTTTTTTTTTTTTTTTTTTTTGCTACTGCAAAGGACCAGACAGTAAATATTTCCTGCTTTTCAGGCCACCTCTCTCTACCTCTGCCCTTGTGAGGCAAATGCCGTCACAGATAACGTATGAGCAAATGAGTACGCCATGTGCAAAGCACACTTGGTTTATGAATACTGATGTTTGAATTTCACATGGTTTTCATAGGCTGGAAAATAGTCTTTGATCCCTCCCCCCTCCACACACACACAATTTGTTCTTAGCATGTAAGATGCACAAAAGCACATGGCGGGCCAGATTTGGTTTGTGAGCCAAGGTTGGCCAATGCTTGCTGTAGGTCCGTCTAAAATCCAGACAGTCCAGATTCCAAGGCAAAGCTCACTCTTTCCAGCATCTGTGTGTATTTACTCATTTCTACTGTAAATACTGCCTTTTTGAGCTCCTTTCCCTGTGTCTTAACTCTTCACCCACCTGGATGGCAGCAGAGATGAGGGCTTGGCTTTCTTTGCATCCTTAGTGCACAGCACCACATTTTGTCTATTTAAGACAAGCTCCTAAATTCCAAAATCTCTCTCTCTCTCTCTCTCTCACACACACACACACACACACACACACACACGACTGTAAATGAGGTAACTTACTTAATGATGGAGGCTTATTTCCCAGAAAAGACTTCAAAGCTACTTCTAGGAAAGGAGGGAGAAACTGCACTTTTCAGAGCCAAACCCTTATAGGTATCCAACTCTGAGTTTCTTCCAGTTATTTCTAAATTAGTCATCTTCAGAGGCCAGCTAGGGATGAAAACCCTCGCCTATCTATTTGAAGATAGGGAATATTAAAGCTAAAAATGGATCCCTGGATGGAATAAAACTGGCCTTTTTTTTTTTTAAGAAAAATAAAATCGTAGGATAGGAAAACGATTTTGAATACCCTTGCCGAAAAGCAAGAGAGAAAATGTCCTCTAGAGCACAGTGGTCTCCAAGACAAATGTAACACCTGTCACAAAAGTATGTGATTTCGTATCTTTCTAGGAACCACTTTATGAAAGCTGTGAAGAGGTACAGCTGATTTTCATACTTTTTAAATGTAGCTCTATGTAAAATACTAACACTTAGATGTGTAGTCGGTATAAGAGTTGTTCATGAGATAGTACGTAAAACTGTGCAGTTAAAAGCTCGTGTGTATTTTATCCTTGCAGCACACCTGAATTGAACCAGCCACACCTCAAGTGTGTAACCACATGTGGCCGCTCTGTTAGGTGTCAGAGCCCTGGATGATATTATAAAACCTTGGGTGCACACAGGTATCACCTGGGAAGCAGTTAAGAACCTGACACCTGGGTGGGGGAGACACAGATCACTTCGCTAAATAATGATCTCCGGTGGTAGGTTCTGGACATCAGCGTATTTAAAGCTCCTGAGGACATTGCCCCTAACAGTGAAAGTTGACAGCCGCTAACCTAAAACACAGTTCTCCACTCAGGGGACATTTGCCAGTGTCTAGAGACCTTTTTGGTTGTCACACATGAGGGGAGTATGCTGCTGGCATCTAACGGGCAGAGGTGTTGGGATGCCAGCACCGGGGCCCCAGGGATGTTGCCAAATACCTCAAAGGAGGTTCCTAGCCCCACACGTTGTTAGTGCTGCTAGTCAAGGGGAAGGTAGGGGTTTGCATATTGAGTGTGCATCAGAGTCTATGGAAGCAAACACCGTAAGTGGGAACTGAAAGTGAAACAAAGTGTGTACGATAATTTAACATCTTGGAGGAGGTATGGAAGAATGGGATCATGAATATATTCTCTAAGGAACAGCTTTGGACAGAGCGGATACAGAGGGAGGAGGCCAGGGGAGGTATACAATACTTGGGCAGAGTGGAAAGAGCTGGAAAAGACTTGGAAAAGAGCTGAAAGATACCACCCGACTTAATGAAGGTCTAGCATTTGGGTTCAGGGCAGGTAGCCTCTCCAAAGCTCAGTGTTACTCTTGTGCATCTGAAACCTTAGAGGCTACTACTCTTTCCTCCTATGACACAGTGTGGGCTCATTTCTACTTACCCCTGAGCTCATCCTTTGCTTTCTCAGACAGATCTGTTCGGTTCATCTTGTCAAAGACTTGGATGGTCACCATCTCTACCCAATGGCTGGGGCAGCGGTTGGTGAGAATTGCTGCCAGCTGCTTCCCATCGGCTTCCTCTACCTCTGTCGGAGGGATGTGCTGTAACTCATCTTGCAGGGAAAGGGGCCTCAACAGAGACTTGAACTTGTTCAGCTCATCCTGGCTGAGCTGTTCCAGAAGGGGCTGCAGGTTGAAACCCAGCTGTGCAGCAGGTACCATCTTGTCCTACGTGAGAGATCCGAGCTTTGGGCATTAAAGAAGAATCAAGGGAGGAAATGAAAGAGAGAAAATTGGCACTCCTCTCTCAAACACCAGTTGCCTCTGTGTTGGGACTGGGCAATTCTCACTGCCCAACTGCTGCTTTAAGAAAAAACTCCCCAGGGGCGCCTGGGTGGCGCAGTCGGTTAAGCGTCCGACTTCAGCCAGGTCACGATCTCGCGGTCCGTGAGTTTGAGCCCCGCGTCAGGCTCTGGGCTGATGGCTCGGAGCCTGGAGCCTGTTTCCGATTCTGTGTCTCCCTCTCTCTCTGCCCCTCCCCCATTTCATGCTATGTCTCTCTCTGTCCCAGAAAAAACAAAAAAAACAAAAAAAAAAAAACACGTTGAAAAAAGAAAAAAAGAAAAGAAAAAACTCCCCAGGGGCGCCTGGGTGGCGCAGTCGGTTAAGCGTCCGACTTCAGCCAGGTCACGATCTCGCGGTCCGTGAGTTTGAGCCCCGCGTCAGGCTCTGGGCTGATGGCTTGGAGCCTGGAGCCTGTTTCCGATTCTGTGTCTCCCTCTCTCTCTGCCCCTCCCCTGTTTCATGCTATGTCTCTCTCTGTCCCAGAAAAAAAAAAAAACAAAAAAACAAACAAACAAAAAAAACACTTTGAAAAAAGAAAAAAAGAAAAGAAAAAACTCCCCAAAAGGCCAAATTCACACGAAACTCCCTTAGTTTTTGGCTGGATACAGTGGTTCACGTTTTTAGAACCTGAGACCCTTTTGAGAGTGTGCAAATCCCTGAGGGTAGGTAGGAAGTCCATGCTGATGGGTCTTCTGGACTTAGAAGATCACCTGTTAGTTTTATTAAATTTGGTGGACAAATGAACTAATGAGAACTACTGACTTTAGCTCTCTAGGACCCTTGGCTCAAATGCTCAAACTGTTCAATGAATAGAATTTCAAATACATGTCTCTTAAAGCCAGGAGATCACTCTTTTTAAGCAATAGTATATTGAGAAGGGGTACCACTCAACTGCCTGGTGAGCCTCTGTTAAGATGCTTTCAAAGTCGAGACCATTCTGTAGTCAAAGTCCCTTACGCCCGAATTTCCAGTTGTAAAACAAATATGCCGTCACCCACCATATTAACTGGCCTTGGGCCTTTGTCTATTCAAGTAGAAGCTCCCGCTGGGTGCTAGAAACAATTTTAGAACTGAAGGGACCACTATAAAGGTGGGTAAGAAACCTGCCCACTTGGGCTTTATGTTCAATTTTGGGTACACATACATGGTATGGGAGAAGCAGACATTTCACACATAAACAGAAACAAGTGACATCAAAATATGAAGATAGGGTGATAGAGAGAAATAGAATGAAGGGAATTTTACAAGACGTGAGCATGGACATTTTCTCAGAGGAATAGGTCAACCGCTAAGATGCAGACAAGGAGCTGCCAGATGTGGGAATTTTGTGGGAGATGAATTCTAAGCAGAGTGAACAAGGAGTATGAAAGCTCAGGGCTGAGTGGAGCTCAGCAGGTTGGAGGCAAATAATACAGATACACACTTGCTGTAGCAGATGAGCACAGGATGAAACTCATACCCTAGGGTCAGATCTCTGATTATGAAGGCAGTGGCATGGTAAATTGGGATTTTTATAATTTGATTCCAGGTACAGTCTAGCAGGGATGCCACACCATCTGTCCTATACTCAGAAGCACTTTGTCTTGTTGCACGGGTAGGATAGAGAGCCATACCAAAGAGCTGGTAAGGGAAATGTATTAATGATGCTTGAAGATGATAATGAAGGCTTTACTGGAGAGGCAGCTACAGCCGGGGTTTGGAGGCAGAGGACAGAGATGGAGCTCAGCTCCAAACACAGCAAGGACAAGCGGGTGGATCCAAGGAGGTGGGGGTCGGTGGGTGGACAGTCACCGAGAGGAAACATCAAGGCTACGGGCATTCTTGTTAGATCCATTCACCAAGATTCCTGCTGAGGGAAGACCAGGGTGAGCAGATGTCACCTGGTTGAGGAGGAATTTGATCAGATAGCAAGGGTGGGGGAATTTTTGCTAAGCTGACCCAGCAGGATTCTGGCTCAAGTTGAACTAAGTGGACCAAGGAGAGAGCCCAAGGACAAGGCCCAATGGAAAAGAGTACCTAGGATGCTGACTCCAGTTCAGTCAAGAAGACCATCTTTGTCAGTGCCTGGCTTAGGATTCTGAATTCATCCTGAGGGTGGAGGGGTCAGGTCACACGTTGGTAGTCCCTGCAAGGTGGCTGGCACTGCAATCTGCCCTTTAGACTTAGCTCATTTAATCCTTACGATATCACCAAGTGTTATATTCTCCCTATTTCAGATATTGATACTGAGGCACCAGAGAGGTAAGATAGACCATTCAAGGTCACATGACCACATGGACTCTGAACTAGATATTATAAATAGCTCTGAAGCCCGGGTGTCAATCACCCTGATGGGACGGTTGTTTGACTTGGGTGTAGTTGTGGAGAACTGAATTACATCTTTTGAGAGAAATCAGTGGTTTCTGGGCAATAAGGGAGGGAAATGAAGAGAAAATGAGGACCCAACAAACACCCAGGATAGGGGCACCTTCCACTTCCAGCTGCTTGGATTTCCACATTCCCTTCCCAGTGAGGAAGGGGCTGGGTCTAGGGTTAGGGTCAAGAACAGCCCCTCCACTGTGTTCCTGAGGTGCATGCCCACTCTACCTGCTTCTTAATTTGTCACCAACTCCATTCATAAAACCACGTTTCGGCCAAGGGTGGTCATGGGACGTTGCTGGCCCACGAAGTTAGCTTAAGCATTTTTGGTTGGGCTTCTGAGAATGTTATTTTTGTCTTGATATAAAGGTGGCAGAAACAGCTGAGTATCCTTTGACCTTTGTCCCCCGACCCTGCCAGGCATGTGGAGAAGGTACATGTGGTCAGGAAGCTGCAGTCGACCTGCAAGAGGGAAGCTGGGCCCTCTGGGAGTTAGCCTGCAGCAGCTGTATTTGCTCCAGACTGTGGTGTGAGGGATAAGGTCATCTGAAGCATCCCCAAACCACAAAGCCAGGAGATTCGTCCCAGCTTCCACATGCACCAAACCTGCTCCAACATACGCCTAGTAGTTCTGTTTGTATTGGGTTTCAAACAAATCCCGTTGACCAACATTTTTTTTCCCTCATGTAAGCATGCATATATAGATTTCATTTTTCTTAAGGTAAAATTTATGTAACATAAAATTAACCATGAACCATTTTCAGGGAACAGTTCAGTGGCATTTGATACATTCAAGTGTGCAACCACCACCTCGGATTAGTTCCAGACATCTTCATCTCCCTAAAAGGAAACCCCACTCCCCAAACGCCCCTCCCTGCAGCCCTCTGGTGACCACCAGTCTGCTCCCTGTCCCCAAGGATTTGCCTGTTTGGAAGATTCCCACAAATAGTCACACATTATGTACAAAAACTAACTCAGAACAGACCAAAGACCTAAATGGAAGGGAAAAGCTACATAACATTTTAAGGTATTTAAGGTATTTATGAGTGCCTAAAGTTTTATGCCAGGACAATTTTTCTAGTGTTTCTTCTCATATTAATAGGCAGCTGTGATCCTGCCTCCCCATCTACCTTCCTCCCTCTGAAGGCAGAGAGCCACTGCTCACTCAAAATCTTCAACACCTTGATTCCCTCCCCCCTCCTCCCCCCTTAGTTTGTAGAGTCCTTCTTGGCCCTACGATCTCCTCAAATTTGACTTCAGGTTATATTTACCAGCAGATTTCATGTGTCTTTTTTTTTTTTTTTTTAAAGAGATGGTGGCAATGTGCCCCACCAAGTGCCATTTATATGCTAGTCAGGTCAGGTGTTCAACATATAATTTAGTCCCTTTGAAAGAGTTGGACGGGGTCATTGTGTAAAATGATCCTTTAAAACATGGAGAATGGAAATTTACAGAGGTTAAATGATGGCCAGTTCTCACCCAGCTGTGAAGTGTTGAAACCAATATTCTACTCAAAGCAGTCTTATCCCAGAACCTGTGATCTCAATTCCTCTGCTAATTGATTCAAGTATCTGCCACTCTAAAGTTGCCAGTAATTACACAGATAAAATGAGGACCAGGCAGAAGAATAAAGTCAACTGGTTAAATACAGAAGAAAGTATTCTCTTAAGCCAACAGATAGATTAAGCAAAGTGTGTCAACACCTGATGGGTTTTCAAGGCTGGTGACTATTATACAGTACTCACTGTGTAATTACAGTGGAAAAGAGAAAAGTTAAACTTGCGATTTTGTTTAAAATTACAGCAGCGAAGAGAATCTTATATGGAAATAGGATATATATACCTAAACACTCAGTGGTTGCATTTACATTGCAACGCAGTGGGGGATTCTTGTTGAGCCTCTTGAACTCTCAGTCTCTAATTAGCATGCATTTTGTTTGTAGGAGGACCTATTTAATAGAAAAATGATTCAGCGACATTTCGGGGACTTGTCAGAAAGGGACCAAAAAAAAAAAAAATCCTTCGCGTTTAGCAGACAAGGTCTTAAGAAAATCAATTTCAGGAGAATAGTAAGATAAGCATCTAGAGTGTAATGAATAAAAACATGCATGATATTCTTGGGGATATGGCTGTAGAATGCTACTTGTAGAAACTCAACCCAGGAGAGAGAAACTTTTGCACAAAGAGGAGTTTCACTTGAAATCTCAATAACCCTTCAGAGGGGTGACATCCAAACATTTGAAGAAAGGGAGGAGGAATTTTTATTGTAGAGATGTAGCAGTGGAATAAAGTAAGGAGGCAGGGGTGTTACTCACCTTTCCAACACCAGGAACTCCTCTCCCACGGTGAGTGCTGCGGGTACAGAAAGCCTCCTATTAAAAGAGTTTCTCCTTCTGCCCTGAGCTCTGTGATTGGACCTTGGGACCCAATCCCATTGCAGAGAACTTGCTGGATCCACCCCAGTTACTGAGAGGTGGCCATTTCCTCAGTGTGAGTGTCATTTTCTCCTAGACCAGAGTTCCTCGATCTCAACCGCGTGCATAACCCACCTCCCTGGGCATCATTTCAAAGTATCAAGTTCCCAGAGATTCTGATTTATGAATCGGATGGGGGCTGCCCAAACTTCGGGCTTCTTGAAAGATCCCCAGATGATTGTAATTGCAGCCAATCTTGAGAAGATCTGCTTAGAGCCTTCAGCTGTGAATGGCCGCCCCTTTCTGTCACGCCAGGTATTTTAAAACCTACCCACATTTCATGTTAAATACAAGTGGCACGTTAAATACAAGAGGTACATCAATAGCCAAGTTCATCAGTTTTACACTGACAATGTTAATTTTTGTAGATATGTAATTATTTCAAAATTTTGGAGTTCAAAGTTTTTGTTTTCGAACAAATATGTATCTACATCTCACTTTCTCATCTATCTGCTCAAGCCTGAAGAGTCTCCAGACCAATATATGATATACTAAATAGAATACATTAAAATATTTTAATACAATAAATAATATAATACACATGCAACATAAGCCATGTGTATAATTTTAAATTTTCTAATAGACACATTAAAAAAGGAAAAAGAACAGGGGCACCTGGGTGGCTCAGTCAGTTAAGCGTCCGACTTCACCTCAGGTCATGATCTCAACGTTTGTGGGTTCGAGCCCCACATCAGGCTCTGTGTTGACAACTCAGAGCCTGGAGCCTGCTTCGATTCTGTTTCCATCTCTCTCTGCCCCTTGCCTGCTCACATTCTGTCTCTCTCTCTCTCTCTCTTAAATATAAATAAAACATTAAAAAAGCTTTTTTAAATAAAACAAGGAAAAAGAATGAGGTGAAATTAATTTTTACAATATTTACAATATTAATTTTCCAATATATCCAAAATATTATTTCAACATGTAGTCAATGTAATTGGCTACTGGGATATAATAATTGGGACATTTTACATTCAACATTTTGTTCTAAGGCTCTGAAATCTGGTCTGCCCTTCACACTCGTAGCACATTTCAGTTTAGATCATGTACATTTCTGGTGTTCAATAGCCATAAGTGGCTAGTGGCCATCATATGGATTAGGTCTAGACCCAAGGACAGGAAAGTGACCTCTGGTTTTAAAAAGGAGGAGGGTCAAGGGATCAAAAGGGTTGGTCTTCCAGCATTTGGTTACTTCTCTGAGCCTCTTGATATACATCTATCAAGAGTCCTTTAGTAAGAGGAGGTAAGCCATGAACCCTCAGATATAAGAATCAACCCAAGAGCTGCCTTCCAGGTCACAGTACACAGAGGGCCATTCATCCCTTTGAACCCTTCTAGACTGCAAAGTCAGTTGAGTTACCTAACGTCTGTGTCTCAGTTTCCTTATTTGTAAGATGGTGATAACAATAGCACCTGCCTCATAGGACAAGAGTATTTTATTTATGTATTTATGTATTTATTTAAAGTTTATTTATTTACTTTGCAGGGGAGGAGCAGAGAGAAAGAGAGACAGAATCCCAAGCAGGCTCCATGCCATCAGCACAGAGCCTGATGCAGGGCTGGAACTCATGAACCGTGAGATCATGACCTAAGCTGAGATCAAGAGTCAGACACTTAACCGACTGTGCCACCTAGGTGCCCCTTTTATTATTTACTTTTGAGAGAGAGAGAGAGCATGAGCCATGAGATAGAGTGACAGAGGATCCGAAGAGGGCTCTGCATTGACAGCAGTGAGCCCATGTAGGGCTTGAACTCACGAACCGAACCATGAGATCATGACCTGAACCGAAGTCAGATGCTCAACCAACTGAGCCACCCAGGCGCCCCAGGAGAAGAGTATTTTAAGTGAGTTAGTACTTGTAATGGATTTAAACAGTATGTAGAAGAAAGGCACACATGTTGCTGTTTAAAGATAAACATTTCCCCACATTCCTCAGATGAGATGAGATGTTGGCAAACATCCTCCTGACAGAAAACACAAGGGGGTAAATTTATTTTGCTTCACTCCTGTAGACTTCATTTGTACCCTGACCCTTCTCTCCCAGTCACCAAGATAGAGTAGGATGGGAAGAACCACAGACACGCGCCTACATCCCAGAGACCCCCTGGCCTCAGCAGTGCTGCTCTTATGAGGAACAGACTTTTCTCTGGCAAGTGACACAGACCCCAAGGAAGTTTGAGTGACCCCACTCCCAACATGGAGAAAATACAATCCATATCCTCTTTCTCTTCCCCCCTTGGTGGAGAGGAGACTTGCAGAATTGCCTGACATCACAAAGACGTTAATCATCTGAACTTCAAACTACACTCAGTCTAATCTGATTCCTATTTCCTATTCCCAAATCCCATATCAACATTTAAATATTTCTATATATTTCTATACAATTCAAGGGGTAAGAAAATCACAAGATAAAGAACAAGAAATAAATAATTTCTAGGCAAAGCCCTGCTTTGAGATACCATGAACTCATGGCCCTTGCTTCTTAATTCTGCATTCCCTTCTTCATATACAAAGATATATATACAAAGATACAAAGAGGGAGCAATGAGTTCCTGAAGAGCTACAATCATGAGGTATGTAAATGGTCCCCAAAAGAACTTCTAGACAGGCAGTAGCATAATCATTATTTCCCCTTCACACTCTGCTTCTGTCTCTTCCCAACACAACGTCAACACTGATCTATCCATGGGTGTTGATTTTGAACGTAAACAAGATACTTACATTAGGTTAAGTTACACCTTTGTTTTTGAGTGTTCTCGCTGACTGAACCTCCTTGACTCGCTAGGTCATCTTTTCTCTTAGACAAATATGTAGGAGTGATTTAAAATCTTCTCCATGAGGTTCCTGGGTGGCTCAGTTGGTTGGGCGTCCAACTTCAGCTCAGGTCATGATCTCACGACCCATGGGTTCAAGCCCCATGTCAGGCTCTGTGCTGACAGCTCAGAGCCTAGAGCCTTCTCTGGATTCTGTGTCTCCCTCTCTCTCTGCCCCTCCTCCACTCATACTCTGTCTCTCTCTCTCTCAAAAGTGAATAAACATCAAAAAAATTTTTTTAATCTTCTATTACACCTCCATGATGCTATCTTTGCAAAAAACCTCAAATAATTTATAATCAACCTTTTAGGAGTTTTCGTTTCATTCTAGACAGGTAGATTACATGAAGCAGGTCTGCATTTAGTCCTCACAAAAATGGTGGTAGCTTGGATTATTTCCCCCAGTTTTGTAGTCATCCATGTGATCATACAGTAGATCTAAGCCTTTTCCAGTTAGGATTCCATCAGAACACGAGGACTACCGAGAGAGATGTGGGACACAGGGCTTTATGGCAACAATTAGAACGTATGTAGTTGTGGTTGCAGATGCATCTGGTATCACTCTAATGCTACTGAAGGTCAGCCAGGATGGGTGTTGACAGGAAAAGCTGCATGTGGAGTGTGGCAGATCATGAGCACGCTGGAACCCTCAAGAAAATCAGTGTCAATTTGTCTATCACCACCTCCCACCTCAATGATATGCGTGGTGCTCTTCACTATAGACCTTCAGTAGTGCTGGTGCAGGTGCCAGTGGGCGTGAAGGTGGGCTCACACCCATGGGTGAGCCAGCAGATCCCATAAAACATCTGTGAGCTGCACCATGACAGACACTGCACTTCCCACACTCACCACCTGAGGGTCACTTCCACCTTCTATGTCTTGTGTCAATTTCTGTTGTCATCCCTGACCCAGAACCACAGAGGTAAGAAAATTCAAGGAAATTTCGTTCGTGCTTAGCTAAATCGACCTAGTGCAGAGCCACCAGTCTGCTTCCCATCACGTTGGTTTCCAAATGCAAACCTTTTAACCGTGCCTCCTTTCCAAACACGACGATGGCAAAATCATGGCTTCACTTGACATGATGCTAATACTCTTCAGACAACTAGACATGTATGATCTCTTCTCAGGTAGAGGGTACAAAGGTCTTTTATCCACCCATTGATGAAGAATCCTTTCATAGCTGAATAATCTCTTACTTTGGTAACCTGTCAGGGTAAATCACTGAGATATGACATTAAATGCCTCATAAGCCTTGACTTCAGAGTCAACTGGAAATTTAGTCAAGTCTCTTTTTTAATAAAGAAGGGTAGTGGTCCAGGAGACAGAGACAAGGCAGGAGCAATGCAAAAGATACATGGAAGACACACACCCCTTCATGGTAATCTCCCACATCTCTGGTTTATTTATACTTACCAGCATCTAACACCAATTTCACATTCAGGCAAGTCCACTTTTGCATTCCTCCTGGGGTGTGGTGATGAATTTTTCCCCCATGGGAATGGAAAATGCTAGGTGGTCCTCCCCTAGCCTCCATCCCATGAAATCGACTGTTCTGGACATGAACAGATAAGCTGGCTTTGACATGGAGTACCCATGCCCCTCGTGGCTGCAGGGTGCTGATGCTGGCACTGCCATGGTGAGTGATTGCAGTGAAACAAGGCTCCTGTTGTGGATATCACAGCAGCGGAAGCTGGAACACATTGTGGTCTGTCGTAGAAACAGCATTAACCCCATATGACCTGGCCTGTGGCGGGATTTAGGGAATAAGACTTGAGCCTCATTCATCAGCCCTATGAATCTGAAACATCGCACTGTTATTGAATACTTGTTTTAAATGAATCAATAGTGATAGATTCCATGACACGAACAAATGGAAAGATATTCCATGCTCATGGGTTGGAAGAATTATTATTAAAATGTCCATACTACTCAAAGCAGTCTACAGATTCAATGAAATCCCTATCAAAATACCAACAGCAGTTTTCATAGAACTAGGATAAATAACCAAAAATTTGTATGGAATGACAAAAGACCCCAAATAGCCAAAGCAATCTTGAAAAAGAACAACAAAACTGGAGGTATCACAAAAACAGTATGGTATTGGTACAGAAATAGGCACACAGATCATTGGAACAGGATAGAGAGCCCAGAGATAAACCCCTGCTTTCATGGTCAATTAATATATGACAGAGACAAGAATATCCAATGGGAAAAAGACAGTTTCTTAAACAAATGGCATTGGGAAAACTGGATAGCAACATGCAAAGGAATGAAACCGGACCATTTTCTTACACCACACACAAAAATAAATTCAAAATAGATGAAAGACCTAAATGTGCGACCTGAAATCATAAGAATTCTAGAAGGGGCTCCTGGGTGGCTCAGTCAGTTGAGCGTCTGACTTCGGCTTAGGTCATGATCTCGCAGTCTGTGAGTTCGCGTCCCGCGTCGGGCTCTGTGCTGACAGCTTGGAGCCTGGAGCCAGCGTCGGGCCCCGCGTCCGGCTCTGGGCTGATGGCTCGGAGCCTGGAGCCTGTTTCCGATTCTGTGTCTCCCTCTCTCTCTGCCCCTCCCCCGTTCATGCGCGCGCGCGCGCTGCGCGCGCGCGCGCTCTCTCTCTGTCAAAAATAAACATTAAAAAAAAACTTCTAGAAGAAAACATAGGCAGTAATTTGTTTGACATTGGCTATAGCAACATCTTTCTAGATATGTCTCCAGAGGCAAGGGAAACAAAAACAAAATAAACTATTGGGACTTCATCAAGATAAAAAGCTTTCACACAGCAAAGAAAACAATCAATAAAACAAAAAGACAACCTACTGAATGGGAGAAGATATTTGCCAACAACGTATATGATTAGGGGTTAGTATCCAAAATCTTTAAAGAACTTAGTCAACACTCAAAAACAAATAATCCAGTAAAAAAAATGGGCAGAAGACATGAACAGGCATTTTTCCAAAGAAGACATCCAGATGGTCGACAGACACATGAAATGATGCTCAACATCACTTATCATCAGGGAAATGCAAATCAAAAACACGATGAGATATCACCTCATATGTGTCATAATGGCTAAAATAAAAAACACAAGAAACAAGTGTTGGTGAGAATGCAGAGGAAAAGGAACACTCATGCATTGTTGGTGGGAATGTAAACTGCTATAGCCACTCTGGAAAACAGTGTGATGGTTCCACAAAAAATAAACATAGAATTACCATGTGATACAGTAATTTCACTGCTGGGTATTTGCCCAAAGAAAACAAAAACACTAATTCAAAGAGATCTTCTGAACTCTATGTTTATTGCAGCATTATTTACAATAGGCAAATTATGGAAACAGCCCAAATGTCCACTGATAGACAAATGGATAAAGAAGATGTGGTATATATGTCCAATGGAAAATTACCCAGTCACAAAAAATAATGAGATCTTGTCATTTGCAACAACATGGATGAAGCTAGACAGCATTATGGTGAATGAAATGAGTCAGTCAGAGAAAGACAAATACTATATGATCTCACTTATATGTGGAATAAAAAAAAAATGGGGGCACCTGGGTGATGGCTCAGTCAGTTAAGTGTCCAGTTTCGGTTCAGGTCATGATCTCATAGTTTGTGGGTTCGAACCCCACATCGGGCTCTGTGCTGACAGCTTGGAGCCTGGAGCCTGCTTTGGATTCTCTATCTCCCTCTCTGTCTCTCTCTGCCCCTCCCTTGCTCGTTCTTTCTCTCTCTCTCAGATATAAATAAACATTAAAAAAATGAACAAATAACGAAAAAATAATTGAAAAAATAGATTCTTCAATACAGAGAACAATTTGGTGATTGCCGAGGGGAGGAGTGTAGTGGGATGTGTGAAATAGATAAAGGAGATTAAAATCACACTTATCATGATGAGTACTGAGTAATGTATAGAATTGTTCAATAATTATATTGTACATCTGAAACTAATATAACACTGTAAATTAATTATACTTCAATACATAAAAAATAGTGATAGCTTTGGCTGATGCCATCTAAAAACCACAGATTAAAAAAATTTTTTTAAACGTTTATTTATTACTGAGAAACAGAGAGACACAGAGCGTGAGCAGGGGAGGGGCAGAGAGAGAGGGAGACACAGAATCTGAAACGGGCTCCAGGCTCTGAGCTGTTGGCACAGAGCCCCACACGGGGCTCGAACTCACAAACTGTGAGATCATGACCTGAGCAGAAGTTGGTCGCTTAACCAACTGAGCCACCCAGGCACCCCCACAGATTTTTTTTTTAAGGTTTAATGTATTTGTTTTGAGAGAAAGATTGCATGTGCTCACATGAGTTGGGGAGGGGCAGAGAGAGGAGGGGCAGAGAGAGAGAGAGAGAGAGAGAGAGAGACAAAGAGGGAGAGGGAGTGAGGGAGAGGGAACCCCAAGCAGGCTCTTTGCTGTCAGTGCAGAGCCAGGAGCAGGACTCCATCTCATGAACCATGAGATCGTGACCTGAGCTGAAATTAAGAGTCAGAGCTTAACCTCCTGAGCCACCCAAGCGCCCCTAAAAACAACACATTTAACGAATGGTTGGTTCTGGGGCTGATAAGACAGGGAGATAAGGATAGATGTCTCCCAGATTTTACTTGAGTTACTGAGTGGAGGCTGGTGTCATAAGCAAGGAGAGGCTGAGCTTGTGTGGGTGCGTACATGCGTGTGTGTGTGCATGCGTGTTGTGTCAATGTGACTTTTGTATTCACTGTATTACCTCAAGGTTCTATGCCTTCAGAACAGAGGTGGGCCCTGGAGGGCCGGGGCTGCGATGCTTGATGTTATGGCACCAAACTCATGCTACCATTTATTTAGGGATCGCCTTTACCTATTTAAAATACCTCTGTGTTTATAATCAGCTGCATCACACAGAGTCTTACATTCCCTTTGACCTTGGCCATCTCTTGCTAAAGTCCCTAGGACGGGTCCATATACCCCGTGTCAACAGCTCTTCATTTATTTGCTTCTGTGGCCTTTGTAGACAGCGGTAGAATCATACGCAGTTCTTCAATTTCAGAAACAGCTCTTACTTCCACTAGGATTTCCCTTTGGTTATCATATATCAGTAGCAGCATGAGGGCCTGGCCAATTAGGCCCAGACAATCAGACAATTTTTAAAAAAATGGTGCATACATTGTAATTTTTGAGATGCCTATGGCTGAAGAGAAGGAGTTTCCCTAAGGACTGAGAAGATAATCGAATGTTCCAACCCAGAGGAGGAGCCAGACAGGTTTTGTTGGCAGTGTTTGTCTTTCTCTGCCTGACTTGCTTCACTTAGCGTGAGACCCTCAAGGCCCACCCATGTTGTGGCAAGTGGCAGGGTTTGGAGAGCCTACTTGGAATCAGGTGACTTACATGGTGGGTTCTAGTTCTCCTTCTGAGGATCACAGTCCTGCGTTGTCCAGGAGATTCATCTGCCTGCCCGCTGGCAGGGACTTATGGCCTGGCTCGGACAGGTTCTAATGGCACTGGGCATTCTATTGGATTATTTTTTGATTGTGGCTTCTAATCAGTTCACCCACTGCTCTGGACACATAGTTCCTCTTTTACATACTCAATCACCTTTGCAGTCTGTGTCTGCCCGTCACAAAACTCACTTATTCCAACAGAAGTCTGCTTAAATCTATCTTTCTCCCCTGTTGCCCATCGACTTGGGGATGTTGCTTATCAGTTCTGTCTCACTGTCTTCATTTATAAGTGAGGATGTTAGAGCCCTAAGAATTATAGGGTGACTAAGTGAAAAAATGTAATGACCAACGCATGGTACCTATGATTCCAGAAATAGATACATACGAGATTATTTGCCTTTCTAGTTGTTTTTCTGAACTCAAAGGTGTGTGTGTGTGTGTGTGTGTGTGTGTGTGTGTGTGAATAAACAACTGTACACTTCATGCATTTGGTTAGTTAGCTAGCCAGCTAGTGTTCTTAGTTTTATAGTTCAAGGCACTGACAGTCATTATACACTATCTTTTGATTTGAATCCTGGATCGGCCAGTTATAATCCTGTAAGTAACATCAGTCAAACTGAAATGTTAATTGTACGTCCGTCAAAATTAATACACCTGAGATTGAATACAAAATAAATCAAATGAATTCACATTTAAATGTCAACACAAATCAATATCATCAACCATAGAACCAATGAGCTTGACTGTTAGGATATATAAATTTTATTTAACATAGGCTATGGATGGATTTCAATATGCTATGTATGATGGCAAGGGGTGGCTAATTGCAGCTACATCAGTGATTCTCAACCAGGGGTGACTGCACCCCTCGGGGGATATTTGGCAATGTTTGGAGACATTTCTGGTTGTCAAAATTGGAAGGTGCTATTGACATTGAGGGAGAGGAGGCCAAAACATCCTACAGCATATAGGACGGTTCCCTTGGTAAACAATTGTCCATCTCAAAGTGTTGACGGTGTGGAATTCGAAAACCCCGATTCTAGATGGTCTAGAACACAGTCTGTGCATTAGAATTTCCTGGATGAGATTTTGAAGACTCCTGATTGCCTGAAGCCTACCCCAGACCAATTCAATTAGCATCCCTGAAATAGGGCCCAGGTAATTTCAGTGTGTCTCATTTTAAAGGTTGAGAACCAGCCACTGGTAATCATAGTGGGAGTCATTCTACCCTGGGCAGGAAGACGTGCCCCCACCCAGGGTCCCGCCCGTTGGTCATGGAGCTTGAGTCAGCGGAATAATTCTTTTTGGAGATTTTGTTTGCAGTGAATATCCACAGGCTGCAGGTAAGCCCTAGCCTAAGAGAAGTGAGTACCAGTTCCTTTGGTTTCGGTTTCTTCCCATTTACAGTATTGTTTTTCTTTTTTTGAGTATAGTTGACACACGGTGTTGCACTGTTTTCAGGGGTACACCACGGTGACTCCACAAGTCCATACACTGTGCTGTGTTCGCCACAGTGTCATTGATATATTCCAATTCTCATGCCTATTTAAGTCAACAGCAGTGCTTGGTTGAGTCTCTACCACAGAACTTTGGAAGCTTATATGGGCAGCCTGAGGCTTTTTGGAAGGGTTATTGAGGTCCTCGAGCTGAAATCTCTGTTAAGTACGAGAAAACAGATTTGGAGTAGACAGCTGCCAGCGATTTCATCTATAATGTTTTTCTTATGTTATTTTAAAGTGTTCTGCTGAGGTGAAAATTACCCTGTAAAACCCACCCATTTTAAGTGAGCAATTTTTGAGCAGACTTAGAGTTGTGCAACCATCCCCACAATCCATAGTCAGAGCATCTCCCTCACCCCCAAATGTGCCCTTGTGCCCACATGCGGTGTCCTTGTGTTGTGGCAGGGCACCCCTGCCTGTGAGCCTCCGTATTCCATCTGTAATATGGGATGGTATCCTTGATCCTCAAAAATGGGTGTGGTGTCAGTCATGTAGACAGAAGGAGAGTCGTCTGCTCATGGAATTTACGGTTTGTAATCCACACCCCCCCAATACTTGAAATGACAGAGCATCAAGGAAAGGGCTACTGCTAATTATATGGGCTGCATCTAACAATTCTGTAGTTCTAGGCTGCAGGCTCCGGCTTGCTTGCTTGCCAAGGGCACCTTCCTTTTTACTTTGCAAGGACAGAGCCCCTCAGGCTATTCAGGCTCAGCTCCAAGTTTATCAATGCCTGGTCTTCCTCGGAAGTCATTGACCCCTGTTTAAAACAAATGCTTGCACTCCAGGCTGAGGATCCCTACCTGGAGACCTCTGGGATTCGGTTCCTCCATGAACCCACTTGCTGTCCTTCTTCTAAGGCTGCCTCTCTCCGTCTGTGCACATACCCATTCCTTCTGGGTGGAAACAACCATTGTCCACAGTGGCAACACCAGAAAGAAAGACGTAACCAAGGGTGCGTCTGCTGCCCTGATGAGAGGGCATATGACCCAGGAAAGGAGCCTCAGTGTTTCTGGCATCGCAGGGCTCCACGCAAAGCTGGAGCATATCAATGGGAACTGGAATTAAATGACCTACTATCCACCGTTAGTTGAGCAGGGGCACTGTGGGAAGCAGAAGTCTTACGATACTCCCCAGTCATGGGGTTCTTAAATGTGCATGTCTTAAATGTTCTTACGCATTCGTATGAAACCAGGAATTCCTCTCTTGCCTCCTTCTCTGACTTTGTCGCGGTTTGCATCCACTCTGTCCCTCGAGATGTTATGCACCATCGCCTGGGTGGTCCCTGGAGCTAACCTCGTCTGTGCACCATTCAGGCTTGGGTGTTCACCTTGCTTTCCACACGGCTCTGATACAGTTTTGCTGTCCTGGGCTACCTTGTCTAGTGAGTGAGTAGTTCTCGGTGTTAACTGAAGAGCTAGCTGGTGGTCTTTCAGTTATGCGAGAGCTACGCTATTGATCTGTAAGCGGCACTCTGGATGGAACTGGATGCTGACTTCCTGCCTGTTTCATACTGTTTTTCTGTGTGTTTGGTCTTTAGGTACAAATCTTTTCCTCCCAACGCACTGTCTACATCTAAAATTCCATCGGACTTCATCTTCCCTCACGTTGGTATGCTTGTCAAGGAACCTCACCCTGCCCTTCACCTTGTGGGCACTTAGAGCTGGAACCGAGGGTCCCATTCTCCCACTTGGGTCCCTATAAATACCCATACACATCCCATGTCCTCTACACCTGTGTCTCTTGGGTCTGGCTTCTAATGTCGTAACCTTGCTACCTCCCTGAGATGGCTTCCTTCAGATCTTAGCTGAAAAACGTAACCGATATAGTGTGTTCTCCTTTCCTGACTATGACCCAGTGATCCCCTTCTAAGACTTTTCCCGCAAAACCAAACACCTCCTGATGAGCACTGGGTAATGGATGGAAGTGTTGAATCACTATAGTGTATACCTGAAACTAATATTACATTGTATGTTAGCTGGAATGTATTTTTTAAAAATTTAAACTCAAGTTAGTTAACATAGAGTATAGTCTTGGCTTCAGGAGTAGAGCCCAGTGATTGGTCTCTCACATAGGACACCCAGTGCGCATCCCCAAAAGCACTCTCCTTAACGCCCATCACCCATTTAACTGGAATTTAAATAAAAACTTAACAACCCTCCCCAACCCCAAAGGCATGATGATCAAAGACAGCATTGAAAAAAAAGACCATAAAGATAAAATCATCTGTGACCTTGACATTCAAGCACAGTTGTTGGGGGCTTCTTTCCGACTTGGCATTTTAGTCTGAATATTTTTATATTAAATATTTCATACCAATCATGAGCCCTCATAATCCTTTGTGTTTTGGGACACAAAACACAACTTAGATTTGCCTAATCTAACTTACGATTGGATGTGTTCTACCCTTTCTCCATGTACTTACTAAATGGCTCATCCCTAGTGTTGCCCATTTAATGCCTGAGGGTGTAGAGATGATTTGCTTTTTATTTAGTTAAGTGGTTCAGGCAGTGTATAAGTGACTGAGAAAACCAGTTCTTGAGTTAAACTCCTTCTCATGATGATCTGGGTTTCACCTTCAGCAGGTGTGTTCTTGTGGACCTTGATCTGACTTTCCTTGGCTGGTGGTCCTGAAACTAGCATTTATCATAATCACCTGGACGCCCTTAAACTAGATTCCTGGGCCCATCTCCAGACTTCCTGATGGGTAGGTCTGGGATGGGGCCCCAGAATCTGGATTTTCTGTAAGTTCCCAGACAATGCTGCTGGTCTGAGTACCACACTTGGGGCACCACTGCCCTATCCCTCAGCTGCACCATAAAAAGCACAGATAATAGAATTTACCTGATCAGATTGTTGCAAGGCTTAAATGTGATATAAAAACGTTTAAGTTTATTTATTTTTGAGAGAGAAAGAGAGAGAGAGAGAGGGAAGAGAGGGAGTGAGGGAGAGAGAGAAGGAGAGAGAGAGAAAGAGAGAGAGAAAGAGAGAGAAAGAGAGAAAGAGAGAGAGAAGAGAGAGAAGAGAGAGAAAGAGAGAGAAAGAGAGAAAGAGAGAGAAAGAGAGAGAAAGAGAGAGAGAGAAAGAGAGAGAAAGAGAGAGAGAGAGAAAGAGAGAGAAAGAGAAAGAGAGAGAGAGAGAGAGAGAGAGAGAGAGAATCCCAAGCAGACTGTTGTCCACATGGAGCCCAATGCAGGACTTGAACTCATAAACTGTGAGATCATGACCTTGAGCTGAAATCAAGAGTTGGATGCTTAACTGACTGAGCCACCCAGGCACCCTTAAATGTGATTTTTTAAATAGTCCCTAACAGATAGAAATACTAAGATGTTAATTATCATAATAACTCCTTCAAAAGACAGGGATTATAGAAACATGTAAAGGAAATTATCCAGATACAGGGATTACATTTATAGCGTGAACATTTAATGCAGTCCTAGTTTTCCCTTTGTTTCATTCTGTCACTTCTAAGGCAAAAAGCTATGCTAACTTCCTCTTAGTTTTTTTTCTTGAGAGAGAAAGAAAGGGAGAGAGCGAGCGAGAGAGAGAGAGAAAGAGAGAGCGAGTGAGAGAGAGAAAGAGAGAGAGAGAAAGAAAGGGAGAGAGCGAGCGAGAGAGAGAGAGAGAAAGAGAAAGGGAGAGAGGGAGCAAGAGAGAGAGAGAAAGAGAAAGGGAGAGAGGGAGCTCCAGCAGGGAAGAGGGGTGGGTGGAGGGAGAGAGAGAATCCCAAGCATGACGCAGGGCTTGAACTGACAACCATGAGAGCGTGACCTGAGCTGAAATCAAGTCAGACGCGTAACAGACTGAGCTGCCCAGGTGCCCCTAACTTCCTCTTAATCTTTAAAAACGTGTTTACATGTGTGTGTGTGTACGTACATAGAAGTTTCTAGCTGTTTATACAAACCAACGCTAACCATCATAATTAATATGAATAATCCACTTAGTCGTCACACACCCAAGCCACCACTCACCAGATGGCTCTTCGGACACTGTGGATGCCTGCTCTTTTCTGCCCGGCAACGCCCGACTTCTGTTCAAAACCAGTCTGCTGACCAAGGCCACCTTAGACCAGTTTTCCCCAGTAGGAGCTTTGCATGGGCTGAATCCATACAATTTGAGGGTTCCTTCTGTGTGGTTTCTTGGACGGCTACATTCTGGGGACACGATGAGGACGGGCACCGTGAATGGATGTGCATGCCCCTTCTGCAGATGTCTGCACTAACTTAATGCCAGGGGTAAAGCTGCTCGTCACGGAATGCATGGGTATGGCTGGCTGCAGGAGAAACCTCTGTGTTTGGCAATGCAAGTTTTTTTTTTTTCAATTTAACCCTGACATGGGGCTTGAACTCAAGAACTGTGAGGTCATGACCCGAGCTGAAGTTGGATGCTCAACCGACTGAGCCCCCTAGGTGTCCTCCCCTTTTTTAATGTTTATTTATTTTTGAGAGAGCTCGAGAGCTTGAGAACGAGCAGGGGAGGGGCAGAGAGCGAGGGAGATACAGAACCTGAAGCAGGCTCCAGGTTCTGAGCCGCTTGAGCTCACGGAGTGCGAGATCATGACCTGAGCCAAAGTCAGACGCTTAACCGACTGAGCCACCCAGACCACCACCACCGCCCCCCCCTCCTTAATTTTAACCATTCTGATGGGGGCGGGGTCGATCTCTATCATTAGGGTCTTCGTTTGCATTTCCCTTAGGTCTATTGAGGTTGAATGCCTTTCAATGTGCTTATTGGCCATTCTCTTCTTTGAGGTGCCTTTTCCAGTCTTCGGATTTCTTTCCACCAAGTGTTACCTTGTTTTAGTGCATGCTTGCTGGAATTCCTTGCATGCCTTAACATTCCTTCTGAAAATAGGGATTTCAAAGTATCCGTACTTTGAGTGCATATGCTCTCAGCTCGTAGCTTGCAGCTGCCCTTTTACCTTCTGTGCCTTTTGTCTTCCTTTCTTTGGAGGAACCTAAGGTCCTGATTCAAAATCGAATTCAGGTTATCAGTTTTTACCTTTATGGCTAGTACGTTATTTTGATTACTGCCAAGCAGTGGAGATAGTTGTGTTTCTTGTTGTTTGCTTTTGTGTGTGTTTTGTGTTCTTGTTTTTTTTTTTTTTTTTTTTTTTGTGGTGCCAGATAAATTTTTTAAAAAAAATTTTAAGTTGGGGCGCCTGGGTGGCTTGGTCGGTTAAGCGTCCGACTTCGGCTCAGGTCATGATCTCGCGGTCCGTGAGTTCGAGCCCCGCGTTGGGCTCTGGGCTGACAGCTCAGAGCCTGGAGCCTGTTTCAGATTCTGTGTCTCCCTCTCTCTGTGACCCTCCCCTGTTCATGCTCTGTCTCTCTCTGTCTCAAAAATAAATAAACGTTAAAAAAATTAAAAAAAAATTTTATTTTTCCCTTCATTTACATTATTTTTATTTATTTATGTATTTATTTAGTTTTTAATTTACATCCAAGTTAGTTAGCAGATAGTGCTATACTGATTTTAGGGGTAGATTCCAGTGATTCATCCCCTATGTATAACACCCAGTGCTCATCCCAACAAGTGTCCTCCCTTATGCCCCTTACCCATTTAGCCCATGCCCCCCCCAACCACTCCAGTAACCCTCAGTTTTCTGTATTTAAGAGTGTCTTTTATGTTTTGTCTCCCTCCTTGTTATTATTTTTGTTTCCCTTAAGTTCATCTGTTTTGTATCTTAAATTCCTCATATGAGTGAAGTCATATGATATTTGTCTTTCTCTGACTGGCTAATTTCACTTAGCATAATACACTCTAGTTCCATCCACGTAATTGCAAATGGCAAGATTTCATTCTTTTTGATTGCCAAGTAATACTCTGTTGTATATATATACCACATCTTCTTTATCCATTCATCCATTGATGGACATTTGGGCTCTTTCCATACTTTGGCTATTGTTGATAGTGCTGCTATAAACATTGGGGTGCAGGTGTCCCTTCGAAACAGCACATCTGTATCCCGTGGTTAAATACCTAGTAGTGCAATTGCTGGGTCATAGGGTAGTTCTATTTTTAATTTTTTGAGGAACCTTCATACTGTTTTGCAGAGTGGCTGCACCAGCTTGCATTCCCACCAGCAGCTCAAAAGAGATCCTTTCTCCACATCCTTGCCAACATCTGTTGTTGCCTGAGTTGTTAATGTTAGCCATTCTGACAGGTGTGAGGTGGGATCTCATTGTGGTTTTGATTTCTATTTCCCTGATGATGGATGATGTTGAGCATTTTTTCATGTCTGTTAGCCATCTGGATGTCTTTTTTTTTATATGAAATTTATTGTCAAATTGGTTTCCATACAACACCTAGTGCTCATCCCAACAGGTTATCTCCTCAATGCCCATCACCCACTTTCCCTTCTTTCCCACCCCCCACTAACCCTCAGTTTATTTTCAGATTTTAAGAGTCTCTTATGGTTTGCCTCCCTCCCTCTCTTCCCTCCCCCCTTCCTCTCCCCCATGGTCTTCTGTTAAGTTTCTCAGGATCCACATAAGAGTGAAAACATATGGTATCTTTCTCTGTATGACTTACTTCACTTAGCATTATATCCTCCAGTTCCATCCATGTTGTTGCAAATGGCAAGATTTCATTCTTTCTCACTGCCAAGTAGTATTCCATTGTATATATAAACCAGTTTTTTTTATCCATTCATCAGTTGATGGACATTTAGGCTCTTTCCATAATTTGGCTACAGTTGAAAGCGCTGCTATAAACACTGGGGTACAAGTGCCCCTATGCATCAGCACTCCTATATCCCTTGGGTAAATTCCTAGCAGTGCTATTTCTGGATCATAGGGTAGGTCTATTTTTAATTTTTTGAGGAACCTCCACACTGTTCTCCAGAGCGGCTGCACCAGTTTGCATTCCCACCAACAGTGCAAGAGGGTTCCCGTTTCTCCACATCCTCTCCAGCATCTATATTTTCCTGATTTGTTCATTTTAGCCACTCTGACCGGCATGAAGTGATACCTCAGTGTGGTTTTGATTTGTATTTCCCTGATGAGGAGTGACGTTGAGCATCTTTTCATGTGCCTGTTGGCCATCTGGATGTCTTCTTTGGAAAAGTGTCTATTCGTCTTTTGCCCATTTCTTCACTGGATTATTTGTTTTTTGGGTACTGAATTTGAGAAGTTCTCTATAGATTTTGGATACTAACCCTTGATCTGAGATGTCATTGGCAAATATCTTCTCCCCAGTGGGGACAGTTTTTATTTTTCTTCTTATGAGCTTTATGGACTTGCTGTTCACAATTGAGATTATAATTGATCTCAAATTAGTTGTGTGCTGTGATGTAGGGATCCGAGTTTACTTTTTATGTGGCTATCTAATTGATGCAGCACCGTTTATGGAAGACTGGTCTTTCCCTACTGCTCTGCACTGTAAGATGTTGACCTCGTGAGTCACCAGTGAGCTCGTGGTTCTGTCTCCTGGGTCCTTTGTTTACCTTCTACCAGTTTCCTATCATCTGCTCTAGTTTGTAGTAAGTCTTTCCCAGGGTCAGCACAAGGGTGAATCAAGTGAATGACACCTTAAATTGGGCCCTGGGATGGGGCACTTGGGTGGCTCAGTTGGTTAAGCGTCTGACTTCAGCTCGGCTCAGGTCATGATCTCACGGTTCATGGGTTCAAGCCCCATGTTGGGCTTTGTGCTGACAGCTCAGAGCATGGAGCCTGCTACGGATTCTGTGTCTCCCTCTCTCTCTGCCCCTCCCCTGCTCATGCTCTGTCTCTCTCTCTCTCAAAAATAAGTAAAAACATTAAAAAAAATTCTTCTAGGGGCACCGAGGTGACTCAGTCAGTTAAGCATTCGACTTCCGCTCAGGTCATGATCTCACGGTTCATGTGTTGGAGCCCCACATCAGGCTCTGTGCTGACAGCTCCGAGCCTGGAGACTGCTTCCAATTCTGTGTCTCCCTTGCTCTCTGCCCCTTTCCTGCTCACTTGTGTGCACTCTCTCTCTCAAAAGTAAATAAACATTCAAAAAAATAAACATAAAAAAAGGGATGGGGGGGACTGGCAGGTTACAGGAGCCAGAGGGTCAATACTGTCTGGTAGCGGAAGGTAACTCGCCTGTTCTTGATAGTCCTCATTTCTGATCCTTTACAAAGTGTGTTTTCAAGTTGAGTTGAATCCCTGGCATCCCAACGTTGTCTCCTCGCGTAGCCTTACAGGTGTAGAGGAGCGAGACAGCAACGCATTGGAGAAATCCTCCATCCAGAAGGACACTCCTTGGCCAGGAGATGACGACGACGTTCACGACCATGTGACGCAGAGAAGCCAAGGGTTCCTATCCCTCTTGAACGCCAGGACGTCCACAGAGCTAATGCCACAGACGGTGGTGCTGCACGGTGCCGCGGGCGTCGGGAAGACCACGCTGGCCAAGAAGTGCATGCTGGACTGGACGCAGGCCGGCCAGGCCCGCGCCCGCCCCGCCGCCCTCTACCTCAGCTGCAAGGCGCTCAGCCGCAGGGGGCCGTGCACCTTGGCGGAGCTGCTGGCCGACAGCGCCCCGGGCCCGCGCGGGGCCCTTCCGCGGCTGCTAGCGCGGGCGCGGACGCTCCTGCTGGTCATCGACGCTTTCGAGGAGCTGCACGTGCCCGCCGCGGCGCTGGCGCGCGACCTGGGCGGCGACTGGGGCGCGCGGCGGCCGGCGCCCGTGCTCCTGGGGGGCCTGCTCAAGAGGAAGCTGCTCCCCGCGGCCACGCTCCTGGTGACCACGCGGCCCGAGGCCCTGGGGGAGCTGCGGCTGGTGGTGGAGCAGCCGCTCCTGGTGGAGGTCGAGGGGCTCTCGGAGCCGGAGCGCAGGGCGTATCTGCGGCGACAGCTGGGAGGCGAGGCTCAGGCGCGGCGCGCTTGGCAGCTGATGAGAAGCAACGCGGCGCTGCTCCGCCTGGGCTCGGCGCCCGCCGTGTGCTGGATGCTGGGCGCCTGCCTGCGGCTGCCAGCGGACGAGGGCGACGACCCGGGCCGCACGTGCCGCACCGCCACGTCGCTGCTGCTGCGCTTCCTGTGCAGCCGGGCAGCTGCCCGCGCCCCCGCCCCCGGGCCCCGCTGCGCGCCCTGTGCCTCCTGGCGGCCGAGGGCGTGTGGGCGCAGACCTCGCTGTTTGAGCCCCGGGACCTGCGCAGACTGGGCGTGCGCGAGGCCGACCTGCGCCCCTTCGTGGACCGGAGCCTCCTGCAGGAGAGCGGCGAGTGCGCGGGCTGCTACCGCTTCCTGCACCTGTGCCTGCAGCACCTCCTGGCGGCCGCGCTCTACGTCCTGGGCGGCGGCGAGGGCGGCCCCGGCTGGAGCGCTCGCGGGGTGCGGAGGGTGCTCTGCAAGGAGGAAGGGCGGCGGAACCCCCACCTGGCCCACGTGGGGCGCTTCTTGTTCGGCCTCGCCAACGAAGACAGGGTCAGGGAGCTGGGGGCCGCCTTCGGCTGCCCAGTGTCCACGGAGCTCAAGCGCGAGCTGTTGGCGTGCACCGTGAGGTCCCCCGAGAACGGCCCCTTCTCCTCGGTGACGGACACGAGGGAGACCTTGTGCCGTCTCTACGAATCGCAGGACGAACCGCTGGTGAAGGAAGCCGTGGCCCAGGTCACGGAAGTGTCCCTGCACTTGAAAGACCCCACGGACCTCGCGCACGCGTCCTTCTGCCTCAAGCATTGCGAACGGCTGCAGAAGCTGTGTCTGGGGGTGGAAAAGGGCGTGTTCCTGGACGACGACACCGCGTCGGGGTCCGAGGCCCAGGCTGCCGGGTAAGGAGCCTCACGGTTCACTTTGTTAATTGCCCCCGCCCTCAGCCTCCCACCCTGCGGCACCCGGAACCGGGCCGACTTCCCGCTCCGTGTGGCTGAGGGTCAGAACGGGCTTCTGGCCACAATTTCTCCTGCCAGCTTGCCACTCAAGGTGCAGGTCGTGATGTTCAGGTTAGGAATGGAACCTTAGTGTTAATGGCACCAGGTTCAGGGTATCCCTAGACCATCTGGATATTTCCTTAACAATTTTTTCCTTAACAATTGTTTTTAAAAAATTTTTTAATTAAAAATTTTAATGGTTATTTTTGAGACCGTGAGACACTGTGAGTGGGGAGGGGGGCAGAGAGAGAGACACACACAATCCGAAGCAGGCTCCAGGCTCTGAGCTGCCAACGCAGAGCCCCACATGGGTCTCGAACCCAGGAACTGGGAGATCATGACCTGAGCCCAAGTCGGACGCTCACCCAACTGAGCCACCCAGGCGCCCCAATGATTCTCTTTTTCTCAAACTAGAGCCGCCATACCATACATCACACCCTCAGGACCTCTGTCTGGAAGTTTGTACTTTTTGACCACTTTGACCCATTTTATCCACATCCTGCCTCTGGCAACCACCAATCTGTTCTATGAGTTCGTGTTTGTTTCTTTTGGGTTCCATGTATAAGTGAGACCATTCAGTATTTGTCTTTCTGCCTTGCCAGGCTTACTTCACTTAGCGTAATGCTCCCGAGATCCATCCATGTTGTCACAAATGGCAAAATTTCCTTTTTTTTTTTTTTGTGGCTGCATAATATTCTATCGCATACACACACATTTTCTTTATCCATTCATCCATCAGTGGACACTTAGGTTGCTTCCCTATTTTGAGTATTGTAAATAATGGTGCCATGAACGTGGGAGGGCAGATATCTTTTCAAGATAGTGATTTCATTCTCTCTGGCAAAATAGCCAGAAATAGGATTCCTGGATCATAGTGTAGTTCTATTTTTAAGGTTTTGAGGAACCTCCAGACATTTTCCATGGTGGCTGTGCCAATTTACGTTCCCACCAACAGGGCGAGAGGATTCCCTTTTCTCCATATCCTCGCCAACACTTTTTTTAAATTGTCTTTTGAGTCCAGCCATTCTGACAGATGCGAGGTGCATTTCCATGATGATGAGTGATGTTGAGCATCATTTCATGTGCCTGTTGGGCGTCTGAATGTCTCCTTTGGAAAAATGTCTTTTCAGATCCTCTACCCATTTTTAAGTCTTTTTTTTTTTTTTTTGACTTGTAGGTGTTCTTTACATGTTTTGGATATTAACCCCTTATCAGATGATATGATTTGCCAATATTTCCTCCCATTCCATAGGCTGCCTTTTCATTTTGTCGGTGGTTTCCTTTGTGGTACAGCCTGCCAGTTCCTACTCTTCCCATAAATGCTTTTCTTTGTTTTTTCTTTTAAATATAATTTATTGTCAGATTGGCTTCCATACAACACCCAGTGCTCATCCCAACAGGTGCCTGCCTCAATGCCCTTCACTCACTTTCCCCTCTCCCCCACTCCCATCAACCCTCAGTTTGTTCTCTGTATTTAAGTCTCTTACGGTTTGTCTCCCTCCCTCTCTGTTTGTAACTATTTTCCCCTTCCCTTCCCCCATGGTCTTACGTTTCTCAAGATCCACATGTGAGTGAAAACATATGCTGTCTGTATTTTTCTGACTTATTTCACTTAGCATAATACCCTCTAGTTCCATCCACGTTGCTGCAAATGGCCAGATTTCATTCTTTCTCATTGCCATGTAGTATTCCATTGTATATATAAACCACATCTGTATCCATTTGTTGGTTGATGGACAATGTGGGCTCTTTCCATAATTTGGCTATTGTTGAAAGTGCTGCCATACATGGTTTTCAGCAGACGCTCTTGTCCGTCCCTTCCTTCTAGGTCACAGTATGACCATCTCTCTCTCCAGCTCTGGGCGGATCTCTGCTCGGTGTTCAGTTCAAACAAGAGCCTGTGCTTCTTGGATGTGAGCCAAAGCTTCTTGAGTCCCTCCTCCGTGAGGATTCTTTGTGAGCAAATAACCCGTGTCACCTGTCATCTCCAGAAAGTGGTGTGAGTACAAACTAATCCCCAGGCATTTTTAATGTGGCAGCAGTCTGGATGCCTGACCAGGCTGACTAACCGGGTGCCCAGAATACAACATATTGACATGGCTCCTAGTGAAAGAATTGTATGTTACCTTGAGTTATTTTCATGAAACTTGGCCAAGTGTTTGGAGGTTTCCATACATCTGCTATGGGCATAGTTGAAACTCTCCTATAGGAAATATAGGTACATGCATGTCAGAAGGAGACCCAGGTGGAAATTGGGGGAAACAGTTGTTTTTTTTTTTAAATATGAAATTTATTGTCAAATTGGTTTCCATACAACACTCAGTGCTCATCCCAACAGGTGCCCTCCTCAATGCCCATCACCCACCCTCCCCTCCCTCCCACCCCCCATCAACCCTCAGTTTGTTCTCAGTTTTTAAGAGTCTCTTACGGTTTGGCTCCCTCCCTCTTGGGAGAAACAGTTTTAAATAATGTGAATAAGGAAGCGTTGATAGGGCAATGGTGAATTTATAACTGGTATGTGGGATGGGATTGAGAAAGGAGTCCAGGTAGTGAGGTAGGTTGGGGCACAAGTAAATCATGATGGGGCCGCCTGGGCAGGTGACTGTTAGGGTATTCTTTAAAACCAATACATGTGCAAGTGATAAACTTTAGAAGTTGTGTTCAAAATTACAGACTGCTACACTGCTGAAACTCCCTACCATCACCTTCTCCAAACCAACATGCCTTAGAAAGTTTACTTAAGCCACCCGAAATGTGCTATATACTTGGAAGGAATAGCTCTGGCAAACATCAGTTGACCGTACCTGGTGATGTCAGGAGATCGGTAGCTTGCTTTTCTCAGAATGCCACGGGACTTGTGTGTTCAAAGTGATCTGACATAGGTTGGTGCCTGGAAAGATGTTAGTTTCTTCTGTATGGCCTTGAAAGTTTACATTGGTCTGGTTTTATAAGGCTTTACATGAGAAAACAAGAATTCGATGGCACCCATAACCTGTTCCACTAAGAGTTTTGGACAATGTAAGCAGAGGTCCTGAACAGCCGGCATCCGCCTTACTCTGGCACTCGGTGCTGAAAATTTCATTTTGAGGCCTCTTTTGGATAAACTGATGGGAATGTTCGTTATCTAAACATGAAGGGTCATGCGTTATTAGACCAGTTGTGGGTTTAGGGAGTGTTTTACAACAGGGGGATGGAGTGCCAGGTTTGGAGGTACAAAAACAGGAGAAGAACCTCTAAAAATATAAGTGTAAATGAAGATCTGCAATTACAGGGTAGAAGAGGCAGTCGTGGCGGGTGTTGAGTCGATGTCAAATTAGGATTCGTTAATGATGCCTCAGAAAGGCCCTGAAAGAAAAATTTCCCCCAGTTATTTCCTGCTGTGCACACAGGATAACTTAGGAGCTAGATTTCATGATGCATAACACCAGGTTGATTAACTCTTACTCTGAAGAAGGTGGCATAGAGTCCAGATGCCAGAAACAAAAAATCTTATCATTTTTTTTTTTTTTAGTGCTGAATTGTTTCTTGAAGTCCACAGTTGGATTGGAGGAAATTCATGTTCTACTCCGTTTAAGATTTCTTGTAATCCTATTTAACATTCCACAATCCATGATTTGGCTATTGTTGATAGCGCTGCTATAAACACGGGGGTGCAGGTGCCCCTTGGAATCAGCATGTTTGTATCCTTTGGATAAGTACCTAATAGTTCAATTGCTGGGTCGTAGGGTGGTTCTATTTTTAACTTCTTGAGGAACCTCCATACTGTTCTCCAGAGTGGCTGCATCGGTTTGCATTCCCACCAGCAGTGCACGAGGGTTCCCCTTTCTCGGCATCCTTGCCAATGTCTGCGGTCTCCCGACTTGTTAACTTTAGCCGATGTGGCAAGCATCGGGTGACTCTTCATGGCCCATACCCTCAGGGAGTCTAGTTTGTTTTCTAACTCATAAACCATAACGTGCTGTAGCCTTAGTGGAAACACCTTTGTGGAAATGGAAACGGCTACCGGGAGTGGCAGTCAGAAATCCTTTATTCTTGGGGCGCCTGGGTGGCTCAGTCAGTTAAGCGTCTGACTTTGGCTCAGGTCATGATCTCGCGGTCCGTGAGTTCGAGCCCCGCGTCGGGCTCTGTGCTGACAGCTCAGAGCCTGGAGTCTGTTTTGGATCCTGTGTCTCCCTCTCTCTGACCCTCCCCCATTCATGCTCTGTCTCTATCTCAAAAATAAATAAACGTTAAAAAATTTTTTTTTAAAAAAATAATAAAAGAAGTCCTTTATTCTTGCTAGGGAAGGTCAGTAGACATTGAGGGTGAGGGGAAGAAGGCTGTGAGCTGAAGGAGACACAGGGCAGGACACAAAAACACAAGGAGAGCGCATTTCATCAGCATGAACTAAGACAACGGTGATGACCCCTTCAGCCGTCCTTGCTTTTCTTCTTTCCAGCCATCACTCTATTGACTCGCTCTCCTCGTCCGCTTTCCTGACCATCTTCCCCCGTCCACCTTGACCCCGAGACTGCTCACCTCTCTGTGTCCACAGCACTCAAGACGGAACCCCTTTTTGTTTTTCCCTAGGATCAAAAAGGTCTCCCCTGCCGATGCTTATCGGAACTTGTGTCTAGCTGTCATTGGTAAGAAGACTCTGACCTACCTGGTCCTGGAAGGTGGTGGCCACAGTGAGAAGCTGCTGCTGCTGTTGTGTGAGCCACTGAAACACTCCAGATGAAACCTGCAGTATCTGAGATAGATCTCCCGGTCCTTGCTTTTCTCAGCAGTCATCTGATGCCGTGCGCTAGCTACCCCATGCCCCTGGGTGAACGGGAAAGGAGACAGACCTACTCGGATCGGATGCCACGTTAAACAGGGGACGTAGTCTCGAACAGAGGCAGAAACCCCATCCACATTCTTTTTTCTCCAGCTAGCTCGTCTTGTGCATTGAATAACGAGCCCCGAGGGCAAAGAAACGCCCAGAATTCTGCACTGTCCTCTGGCTCAGGGACATGGTGTCTTAGACTCCAGGTTGTCTACATGGTAGGATTCAGAGCAACCATCAACCCTAACTGACCACTCAGCAATACCACAGAAGCATCAAGTATCCTGGCCGCTGGTATTTCACTGATTTGAGCAATTCCTCAGAGACCGCCCCCCACCCCCATGAGCACTCTGATGATCATCACCCACCTAGGGAACCATTTTTCCTTCCTTTGGTTTAGTTGGGTGGCAGCCTGAGGTACAGGCTAGCAGCACAGGTTTGTTTTGTTTTGTTTTGTTTTTGGATTTGAGCTCACTTCCAAATACCATTTTTTACCTCTAGGATTCTGAGCTGTTTCCTCATCCATAAAACGGGGTCTTGAGCATTGAATGAAACAGGAATATGACCTGTTTTGCACAGGGGGAAGACACAAAGGGTAGCTCTTTCCCTATGGATGATTTTTGATGTTGTTCCTCATTTAATTAGAAAAAAATGTTACTCTAAAGTTTTGATAAGTGATGTTTCTAAGTGGGTACACTAAACCTTGGCAAATGTCTGAATCAGAATCTCCCACTTAGGCTCACAGGATTTGAGACCCTTCACATTCCACCCTGTCTGTATTCCAATGACTTAAGCAAATTTATAACCTCTTCATTATAGGGTAATCTCTGAGGCCAGAAAGGTACTAATTTTAAGAACTCCCTATGGGGCGCCTGGGTGGCTCAGTTGGTGAAGCGTCTGACCTTGGCTCAGGTCATGATCTTGCGGTTTGTGATTTGGAGCCCCGCCTCGGGCCCTGTGCTGACAGCTCGGAGCGTGGAGCCTGCTTCCGATTCTGTGTCTCATCTCTCTCTGCCCCTCCCCCGCTCATGCTCTGTTTCTCAATAATATCACCTTTTGGGATGAGCACTGGGTGTTGTATGGAAACCAATTTGACAATAAATTTCATATTTAAAAAAAAAGGCAGAGTTTGAGCAGTAACAGGCCACGTTAGTGAAACTTCATGCCTAATTGTATTATAGATTTTTTTCTCTTACATGAGGTTGGATGTTGATCAAATGGCAATGGGGACATTTGAAGAAGCAAAGGAGATCAATTCTCAGTACTAATTCAGGTCAGGGTTGGGCACCTATTGGAGTAGAATGAAATGGAAATCCAGTATATAGTCTTCAGGGAAGCATAGTAAGCTGATGTGGCCTCTCTGTCCTCCCGGAAGAATGGCTTTCCCCCATTTATCTCACAGGCTGGGATCCTGTTCTGACACCACTCAGCAGTGGGCTTATTTCTTCTCAGCCCTTGAAGTCAACTAGTCCCTCACATGCCTGAACCTCACAGCAAATGAGCTTACAGATGAGAGTGCCAGGTTGCTGTGCAAGACTCTGAGACACCCCAAGTGCTTCCTGCAGAGGCTGTCGTAAGTGCCGCCTCCGTTCCCGTGGAGCATCTCCACACTGGGTCTGGGGCCACAATGGGGAACAGCATTGGTAACACCTGGATTTGCTGGGCGACCCATATGGGGCTTCCCCCCGACATAGACCCCTAGCTCTCAGTTTTGGTCCCAGGTGGATAATTCAAGCATTTTTCTTGCCCTTCTCCCATTCCTGGTCCTTCGGGCTTTGATCATGAGCACATGTTATAGGGGGTGCTGAATTAACAAGAAGGGATGTCAGCCAAGAAGGCTGGGCTTTGGAAATGTTCTCACGGTCTTGCTACTTGTGTGATGCTTTTGCAGGTTAGAAAACTGTCATCTTACAGAAGCCTGTTGCGAGGAGCTCTCTTCTGCTTTGATCGTCAGCCAGGCGCTGACGCACCTGTGCTTGGCCAACAACAACCTTGGGGATGGTGGGGTGAAACTTTTATGTGGGGGTCTGAGTCACCCTGTCAACTACAGAACCTGGTATAAGTCTGTGTGTGTGCGCACCTGCATTCAGGTAGGACAGATAGGAGAGCACTTGATGATTCTACGTGAATGAAATTGGCAAGACCCTGGTACAAATTAGGGAAAGGACAGGTAGAAACAGATAGGAATATTCGCATGCCTTTCAGAGCAGGGCTTACCTTCTGACCTCTTCCTATGTCGGAAATTTGGGATAGACAGTTGGTTCTCGGGTCTGATGTTTTGTGTATGTTTTTAAAGTCCACATGACCTACTTGTTCCTATAACTGTGAAGGGGTTGAGTTATGTGGTAGGGTTCAATACTTTCTTTCTTTCCTGCAAATGGCTAGATGGTAAAGATTTTAGACTTTATGGGCCATAGGGTCTCTCTTGCAAGTATTCAACTGTGCCATTGCTGAGCTGAACATGTAAGGAAATGAAGTGTGGTTGTGTTACACTAAAACCTTATTCACCAGAAACAGGTGGTGGGCTGGATTTGACCCATTGGCTGTAATTTGCTGATCCTTGTTATATGGGAATAATCCCAGCATGGGATACCTGTTCCCATTAGAAGCATAGTTAGGGTAACATTCAACAGACTGGGCAGAGTTAGAGGCTTATTTCTGTTCAGATTTTTTTTCTTGGCTTTGATTTCCCTGGGCTCCTTATTCTCCTGGGGGCACTTCTGTCTGCCCATTAGCCTTATGGCTTCTAGCTGGATTAATCTAGGCTCTCCTTTAATCCAGATGTGCTCCAGTCATTTAAGACTAAAAAGAGAAAACAAGTTTTCGGCTTATAGTGGCATATAAAGAAAATGAAAAGATCTAATGAATACTGTTTAGGTAGGATATAGGAAGAACACAAAATTCTACAAGGCTGTCTGTGTAGTGACATCATCATGTCTTTAGAGTTGGCTTAGGCATCTAAACAAAAAATGTCCAGGGGCGCCTGGGTGGTGCAGTCAGTTAAGCATCCTACTTTGCCTCAGGTCATGATCTCGCAGTTCGTGAGTTTGAGCCCCTTGTCAGGCTCTGTGCTGACAGCTCAGAGCCTGGAGCCTGCTTTGGATTCTGTGTGTGTCTCTCTTTCTCTGCCCCTCTACTGCTTGTGCTATCTCTCAAAAATAAATAAATGTCAAATTTTAAATAAAAAATGTCCAGTGCTCGTTAAGCTAACTCACTGTGTGCGAGGAACTTTACTAAATTTTACAAAGATTTTTAAAAAATTCTTACAACCCATGAGATAGTTACCTTTATTTCAGATTTACTAATTGGAAAACCAACACTTAGCCACTTAGCTTGCCTGTGGTCACATCTATGTGGTAGGTATAAAGCCCCCTCTAGAAACTGAAATGCCAAAGATCATTACTTTAAATACATAGAGTTGATGTTGGACCAAGCCTCCACTTAGCCTACAAAACTCAATCTTATATTTTGTTTGAGTTCCCCTCCCTAAACTTCTCGGGTTCACCGATGACTTTAGGATTTCACATACTACAAAGCATGGTGTCTTTTGGTCTAGTTATCATCCCTGAACTTCAGGGTCTGTGGCCACGGTTGCAATTATGCCATGGTTGGGGCACAGGGCTGGGATGGTTGATTACAGACCCACCTGTCTAAATGTACCATGTGACCATCCTTCTGTGTGGTCTGGCCTCCTAGTCAGAGGGCTTTGTAGAAACCTAAGCTTGTAGGAAAGTCTACAGAGTTTAAACGACAAACCCAGTCACTAGGTATCCGGAAACTTGAGCTTTTGGTACACCACAGTCCTGTTGGGATGATTGAAATACAAGCCATGAAATAAAATCTCTCTGTCTCTCTACAGCAAGAGTAGAACCCTGGTGGCCTAACCACACAGAAAATAAATGGGACCTCAGATTCAGTCTTGGGTCTGTCTGACCCTAGAGCCTAAGCTCTTGACTTATAGGACATGCTGCTGTTCTAGGAACATCTGTATCTTAAGCGTATGTCTGTGTCTGCATAATAAAAGGTGGCAGACAAAGGTCAGTTGAACCCTCTAACACTCAGGCAGGGTGGGCATGATGTAATGATTTCACGTGCACGTTTTCACGTACAGGCCTGCCTGAAAGTCTGTAGCTCACAGTAGAAGGTGTGTGCTGTTGGAAGGAGCAACCACTTTGCAGGGCGTAAGTCAGAAGGATCCAACGGTCTTTGCAGGTTATCACGTTGCAACATAACCAGACGTGGCTGTAGACACCTCTCAAAGCTGCTCCAGGAAGACTCCAGCTTAACAAACTTGGATCTGGGGTTCAGCCCCATAGCTACGGGACCGTGGTATCTCTGCAAGGCCTTGAAGAAGCCAAATTGTAACCTAAGATGTCGCGGGTAGGTACTTTGGCTCGTTTTTTAAGGTGCTGTGGAGATACGTAATCTTCCTGAGGTGTTTTAGAATGCAGACTGCAATAGTCTCTCTCCTCCAATTTAGGAGGCAAATCCCTGCAGAAATCCTAAGCACCCGGTTTACCTGTATTGACAGTCATTCAGAGGGCCTGGAGGAGTAGGCTAGAGGTGTGGACAGCCCCCAGTAGAGTGGGCTTCAGGGGCACACAGCTTCTGTGTAAGCAGGATCCAGTGAGCAGGACACAGTGGGCCTGCCTCAACTCAGTGATCAGGGGACCATGGATGGATACTGCCCCCAGGAAAGGCGGTGACTCCATCGATTGGACGGTAGGCTCCACACCACCTTCTCCCTCCCACGTCTCGGTCAATTGCATCTCACTGATGCAAAGTACTTTGCAACTAGAACACTATTGGAAAGAGAATCTGGGTCATGTAACAGCTTCCCTGCCCTTGCGGAGATGAGAAAGTACACCAGAACGCAGGGTGATTCTGTTTAACATCTTGGCTGTACTGGAGAACTCTTAAAATTCCTGATGGTCAGGCTGCCTCCCATAACTGATGAAATTTAGGGGAAGTGGAACCCGGCATCCAAGTCTTCAGAGGTATTCCAGACGATTCCAGTTTTCACGAAGTTTGAGCTCCCTTGAATTAGACGTTGGGGAAGACGCTGAACAAGCAAATCCAGTGTCCACAGGTTAGGGTTGATCTTTTTTTTGATCATGGAACGAGGACCTGGCATCCTAGCCGAGGTATTGAACAGGGGCTCTGACCTCAAACTGGGGTTCAGATGCCATCTGATACTCATTGGCAGTGACATCCGATGTTCCAATTTCCCCTTTATGGAATGCATGATTCTATAGGATTCCTCCTCATGATTTCACACCTAACGCATTTATGGAGTTACTTTGTGGGCTCACCAACCTCGCGATAAGGTTTCATGCAGCAGGCGCGTGAATCCATATTTATTACAGAATCTCAGAGTGTTCCCTGTGACCAAGGCTCTTTGTGTCTACCTTCATCTCAGGCTTTTTTCCCCAGCTTGGGGCGCATCTTCAACTGACTTTTCAGTTCCCAGAACACACCCAGCTCCTTCCCACTGTGCAAAGTCTTTGTTCTTACTCTTTGGTTTCCTTTGTTCTGGGTAGAGCACTCAGACCCTTCAATTTGCAGAGATATCTGCTAACATTTCACTTCTTAGCTTGGCTATTATAGGGGGCAACAAACTAGTTTCGATCATTCCAGATCTCCTGATTATCCTACCATGGTACACACATGGCATTTTCCTACCCAGTCGCTGGGTCTATAAGTCTCTTAAAAAATGTGTATTTTTGTCAGGCATGGAGTGTGTGCATATGTGTGAGTAGGGGAGGGGCAGAGAGAGAATCCCAAGCAGGCTTTGCGCTGTTAGCTCAGAGCCTGACATGGGGCTTGAACTCATGAACTGTGAGATCCTGACCTGACCCCAAATCAAGAAATGGATGCTTAACTGACTGAGCCACCCAGCTGCCCCTATAATTTGTTAAATTGAAAATTCACACAATATAAAATCCGCCATTTAAAAGTGTATAACTTGGTGGCTTTTGCTATACTTATTATCTGTTTTATCACCCCAAATGGGGACTCCAGACCTCTTGGCCCCTGGTGACATCTATTTTCTGTCTCCATTCTATACCTATCTTGCTATCCATATACAATTCAGTATATTCCGTATAAACAGAGTCCTACATACAGTAAGTAGCTTTTCGTGTTGGGCTTCTTTCAGTGAGTATATTTTCTTTTTTCTTTTTTTTTTTAATATATGAAATTTATTGTCAAATTGGTTTCCATACAACACCCAGTGCTCAGTGAGTATATTTTCAAGATTGATCTACACTGAAGCAGGTATAAATCCTTCATTCCTTTATATGGCGGAACAATATCCCATTGTAGGGATCTACCACAATTTGTTAATCCATTTATCCATTGTGAGTTTTATTTCCGAGGGGGATGGAATTTATTTCTTGTATCTGCAGTGCCTGTTACAGCACCTGGGGCAGCAGAATGATGGTTAGCGATGTGGGGCATAGACGTGCAGATGGTTCAGAGCTCAAGGGTACATGGCTGAGGGGGCGGTCCGGCTTGAGTCAGCCCACTGGGCTCTTTATAAGCTAGCATGAACCGTATCAACCATAAAGGGTCCCACCCTCTGTTTCCCACTGGCAAACGCATCTTTTAGTCTAGGAAGAGCTCTAGAACAAGGAGGCGAGGAACGGAGGCGATGTTCACATACCATGCCTTACTGAGTATAATTGATTCACTGGAAAGTCTAGGACAAAACAGTCCATCTCTTCACCAACTAGAAGGCTTCTGTCCTCTTCTCCCTGCTTTCCTTTCGCACCTCACGTTCATTTTGAGACCCCTTCTTCCAGACACCTAGCAGATGACCATCGACGCCTCCACTGCTTAACGCTCGCATTGAGGCCACCAACTCTCCCGTGGAGTGTGGCATGATCCCTGAGATGGTCCTTGATTTCCTGAAGTTTGCTCTCAACCCATCTCCCTGAAGTACCTGTCAAGCTTCAAGCCAGACCACGGGCAGCTGCTTCAAAAGACCCAAAAGCTCCTTCCCTGTGCCACTGCAGGTCAAATCTGAAGGTTTTTCCAGGAGTCTACAAGACCCTCCCCCAGCTTGGCATTTCAGCTACAATGAAATTGTATCAGTGGCTTAGGCCCCCCACTTACCATAATGGCCCACTCTCCTCCTTTTACTTTTTTTCTCCTATCATCTTCCCAATGAGGGATTCACCAACCACCATAAAGCTACTGAATGCTTCTCTGGCCAGTTGACCCTAATCCTGCTAACGTGGCTTCTCTACCACCATCCACTGTCTTCCACGTTCTGAGGGAAGTCTGATGTCACTAAAATAAGCTCCATGAAGAAAATAATTTTTTTCTTTCCTATCTTCACTACTAGGTCCCCAGCCAGCAAAACGAGTGCATCTAGCAACACGGTAGGTTCTAAGTGAGTACTGACTGGGTCTCTGTGCTTTTTCCCCACAGGCTCTGTGGCTGCTCCATCACCCCCTCCTGTTGTCAGGGTCTTGCACTGGTGGTAGTCAGCGCTCAGAGGCTGGAAACTCTGGACCTGAGCTGGAATACCTTGGGGCAGAGCGGAATAATGATGCTCTTTGAGGCTTTAAAACAGAATAACGGCCCCTTAAAGATACTCAGGTTGGAGATGGATGAATCTAGCATGGAAGTCCAGAAGCTACTGAAGGATGTAAAAGACAGCAATCCAAATCTGACAATCGAAAGAAGTGATGCCAGAACCACCAGATCCCCACGGTGCGACTTTGTCTTTAATACCCTGAGATCCTTCTTAATGACTACCTGTCTTAACGGGGGTGATCTGAGAGCTCTAAGACCCACCATGAATGAAGACCAGAGGGTCAAATGTTAATCACTGGGTCAAATAGGTACAATTTAGTGCTGGCTTTCCCTCTCTGGTTTCACAGTAAATTCTGCACAAGTCACATACCGACTTTATGTCACAATGTCTATCTCACAAGGACACAAGCATAATAAAAGACAAAGAACTTTGAGGTTGTGCTTATACGCCTGAGACCTAACTTAGACTTAACTTTATACTTGGTATACTTTGTCTAGGAAGAAATATTACTTAGTTCACCGATGGTTATGTTGGTTTCTTTCATTTTTCTGCCCTCACTCAGGTAATTCTTGGCCAAATTAAAAATTTTTTAATGTTTATCTTGAGAGAGAGAGAGAGCACGAGCAGGGGAGGGGAAGAGAGAGGGAGGGAGGGAGAGAGAGAATCCCAAGCAGGCTCTGTGCCAGCACACAGGGCTCAAACTCATGAACCGCGAGATCATGACCTGACCTGAAACCAAGAGTCAGATGCTTTTTTTTTTAATTGGAAGAATATTTTTATTAGAGTCAGATGCTTAACGAACTGAGTCACCCAGGCACCTCTCTTGGCCAAATTTAATAGGTGCCTGATGGGTCTACATGATCAGTGTGGTGTGTACCCTCCTTAGTCAGTTTTAGGATATTCTAAGCCAGAACTTTTTCTGTAAAAAGCCAGATAGCTAAAATGTTAGGTCACTCTCACAACGATTCCACTTTGCTATTGTAGGGTGAAAACAGCCATAGACAATTCATAAATAAATGGGCATGGCTGTGTTCCAATAAAACTTTATTTATAAAAATAGGCAAGGGGCCAGATTTGGCCTATGGGCCATAGTTTGCCAACCCATGTTCTAATCTATACTAATACTTATGAAATACAAATCTGATCGCATCATTGTTGTTTTTAACCTTTCAGTGATTGTGTGTGTCTGTGTGTAATCCATTGCATTAGAAACCACAGCTTTCCCTGTTACCACATCCCTATTGCTGATAACTCAGAGAGGGTGCAAAGGCCACTTTCGAACTTTCTTGAAAAAAAAATGCAGAATCACCATTTAGCACTAATCCCCAGGCACTGACAAAAGTGGGTGATCTATATCCTCACTTGATTTTTCTACCAAACTTAAAGTAGTCCAATCACGTATCTCTGAGGAATGACAACACTGATATGGGGATGTTACAAAAACAGTGACCTACAGTTGGTGACTTAAGCGGAGAGCTTAAATAACACAGAACTGCTTCCTTTGGATTTAGGATAATATTTTGGTGAAGTTTTCTTCCCTGACATTTTCACGTGATGGATCTATTAAAAAATCCCAAATTTTTAGGGGAGACAAAAAGGTCTTTCTAAAGCCTCATTCTTGAAGAATGATTGCCTGCCATATAATTGAAAGCTGACAGGTGTTGTCCCTCAGCATTTTGGAGGTACCATTCAATGCTTTGTCCTTTATTGTGGGTGTTGGGATTTCTGCTAATTGCCGCTACTTTGTAGTTGATTATTCCTTTCATCCTGGCTGTTGTCGAGATGATCTCCTGTCTGCACACTGACTTCTTTTTAAAAACTTTAAAAAATATGTATTTATTCTTGAGACAAAGCACAAGCAGGAAGGGGAAGAAAGAGAGGGAGAGAGAGAGAGAATACCAAGCAGGGTCCATGATGACAGCACAGAGTCCGACGCAGGGTTCGCACCCACAAGCTGTGAGATCATGACCCGAGCTGAAGTCAGACGCTTCACCGATGGAGTCTCCCAGGCGCCCCATGTACACTGATGTTTTTGATAGGGATTTCATTTCCTACTTTTTATTTGCTTTATGCTGTAGGGATTCAGAATTTGGGGGGAAAAAAACCTCAGCTCAGCCCCTTTATCTCTTTGTGTATTGTCCCCCTTCCAAGTTCTAGATCGTCTCCTCGTTTCATCTTTTCATCTCTCTTGTGCATTTTTCTCTGGGCTGTGTTGTGGGTTAAGCATCACATTAGTTCGTTGAAAGAGAACTAGTCAGCCAGAAGTTAAAGTCCACAAATCAACACAGGATTCTTCTTTCTATCTCAAGGGTGGAAACAGTGTGGCTTAATGTAGCAACTCAGTGGTACCAGGAAGGACCTGGGTTTTTTTTTGTTTTTGTTGTTTTAACTATTTGGCATGACCATTTCATTAAGATAAATCTGCTCCGTGCTCAAGGTTGCTGTAGTATTGGGTGTTCCACCCAGCAGATACCAGTTCACTAGGCTTCTGCATAACTGTGTTTACTGGGGTGTGGACAGACAAGGATTTCAGGGAAAGAGGCCGTGGAGGATTTGCGTCGGGCTCAGGAGAAGTGATCAAGTTATTGGAGGCAGTGCTGAGTCAGAATCCAAGTTTCCACTTGGATACGGGGCCTTTAAAAAAAAAAAAAAAAAAAAAAAGATACAAACATTGTGGCGGCTGGTCCCGACTGAACACGTCTGGCTCAGACCCTGTGTTGGATATTGGGTATTTAAAATACGTTTTTGCTGAAACGTTGCTGCAGCCCTCCAAACGCCCCCCAAAAGGTCCTATTATCTTACCTATTTGTAAATAAACACGTTGGATTCAACGGTCCACTATGACATAGCATCTAAGAAGCAGACAGACTTGGGGCACCTGGGTGGCTTGGTCGGTTAAGCGTCCGACTTCGGCTCAGGTCATGATCTCACGGTCCGTGAGTTCAAGCCCGGCGTCGGGCTCTGTGCTGACCGCTCAGAGCCTGGAGCCTGTTTCAGATTCTGTGTCTCCCTCTCTCTCTCTGCCCCTCCCCTGTTCATGCTCTGTCTCTCTCTGTCTCAAAAATAAATAAACGTTAAAAAAAAAAATAAAAAAAAAAAAAGAAGCAGACAGACTCGAAACCAATGTTCGCTACATTGTAAAGTTTAGCTTCCTTTGTGCAGGAATTTAAAAGTCTTAAGGATTTGGGGGTCAAACAGCATAAAATTTTAGTGGTTCTCAGGAGTGACTTTGCCACCCATGGATCATTGGACAACGTTTGCAAATATTTTTATTGTCACAACTAGAGGGTGCTCCTGGCATCTAGTGGGCAGAGCCCGGGGATGCTGCTGGACATTTACAAGGCACGGGACAGTCCCTGCAACAAAGAATGAGCCACTCAAAATTTCAGTTGTGCTAAAATTGAGACCCTCTACAGGCTCTGCATTCATTACTACAGACTAAGTGTCCTCAACCAGGGGATACTTCACAATGTCTGTAGACTTTTGGTGATAAAATACACATATCAAATTTACCACTGTCATCACTTAAAAGTGTGCAATTTAGGGGCACCTGGGTGGCTCAGCTTATGCGTCCAACTTTGGCTCAGGTCATGGTCTCAGAGTTCATGGGATCGAGCCCCACATTGGGCTCTGTGCAGCTCAGAGCCTGGAGTCTGCTTTGGATTCTGTGTCTCCTTCTCCTTCTCTCTCTCTCCTCTACTTGTGCTCTCTCTCAAAAATAAACATTAAAAAACAAAAAAGCCAAAAGTGTACAATTTAGCAGCAGTTAGAGTTCTGCTAACCATCCTACGACACACACGACAGCCCCATAAAACAAAACCAAAAAAAAAAAAAAACAAAAAAAACCAGAAACACCCATAAACACAGAGAATAAACAGGTGGTTGCCAGAGGAGAGGTGGGGGAGGGGGGATGATCAGCACAGGTTAAGGGGTTTAAGAGGTACAAACTTAGAGTTACAAAATAAGTCACAGGGATGAAAAGTCCAGCAGAGGGAATATGATCAACAATATTGCAGTAACAGAAATTGACAGATAGTAGCTACACTCGCAGTGAGCATCGAAGCGCATAGAATTGAAGCCCAGTGTTGCACACCTGAAGCTAATCAAACGTCGTCAATCATTCTTCAATAATAACGATAGAAAAACTCACTCCATCTTTCTGAGGTTGAAACCCCCGCAGCAGCGGACAGCCCGCCAGGCCTCCTGGCTGATATGAGGTCCTCAGGGCACTGCACCACGCTGGGTAAAAACACCAAGGAGGAGGACTCCACTCTTCCTTCTCTATCTTTCAGACAGCAGGTGTGTGTGTGGGGGGGGGGCACTGCCCACACCTGTGCTTCCAGCAGAGCCCCGCCCCCAGCCTCAGCCCCTCACTAGCTCAGCTCTGCAGGCGCCAGTGGGCCTCTGGGCTGAACCTTGCACCTCCTACCCTCCAAGCCTGCAGAGCCTGGGGAATCCAGACAGAAAGTGCAGGACCATCCTGTGCCCGGGAAAGGACAGACACCCTGCAGGTGTGGGGTGATCTCACCTGGGCTTCTCTTCCAGCGCTGAGTCCCAGGGGAGGATCCCGGCGTCGGAGGGTCAGTCCTGTCCCCAACCGCACGCTTTGTTGACCCTCTTCTTGCTTAGCACGGAGTAGCTGGGAAAGACAGATGTGGGTTAGAAGCTCACTTCTCCTATAAAAAGACTCAGTGCAGAATTTGGCATGGAAAGCTGAATCCTCAGGAAGATTCAGGGTTTGATCCTCCTTCCCAGACACTTGCTAGACCTTCTCTTTCAGCTCATCCCAATTTCATGATTGCAAACAGGTTACCTGAGAATGCCACGTGTCTGGGTCAATCCATGATAGACCCTGGGAGGGGGGCAGAGGTGGAACATTCCATCATGCATCGGGGGGGAGCCAGAAGTGGAACATTCCATCACAGACCCAGCCAGGGGACAGCAAGAGGTGGAACATTCAACCATACACCCACGGGCAGCTAGAGCTGGAACATTCCATCATAGACCCAGGGGAGCAAGAAGTGGAACATTCCTTCATGAGCTAAGGGGGGGGGGGAGCCAGAAGTGGAACATTCCATAATGGGCCAAGGGGAGGAGCTAAAAGTGGGACAATCCATCACAGACTGGGGGGGGAGGGTAGCCAGAAGTGGAACATTCTATCATGAGCTAAGGGGGGGGGGAATCCAGAAGTGGAACAATCCAACATAGACAGAAGGGGTAGGGGAGAACCCGAAGTGGAATATTCCATCACAAACCCAGGAGGGAGCCAGAGGTGGAACATTCCACCATGGGCAAAGGGGGTGAGCCAGAAGTGGATCATTCCATCATAGACCCAGGGGGGAGCCAGAGGTGGCACATTCCATCATAGACCCAAGGGGCAGTCAGAAGTGGCACATTCCATCACAGACCCAGGGAGGAGCCAGAAATGGAACATTCCACCATAGACAGGGTGGGGAGGGACAGCCAGAAGTGGAACAGTCTATCTTTGGACAAGGGAAGAGCCAGTGGAACATTCCATCATGGGCCAAGGGGAGGAGCTAAAAGTGGGACATTCCATCACAGACCTGGGGGGGGTAGCCAGAAGTGGAATATTCCATCACATACCCATGGGGGAGCTAGAAATGGAACATTCCACCATAAACAGGGTGGGGAGGGAGAGCCAGAAGTGGAACAGTCTATCTTAGGACAGCCAGTGGAACATTCCATGATAGATGGGGAGGGGGTGCTGGCGGAGCCAGAAGTGGAATGTTACACAACAGACAAGGGGGATAACCAGAAGTAGAATGTTCTATGACAGACCAGGGTGGAGCCAAAAGTGGAACAACCCATCATAGACCTGGGCAGGGGGAGACAGAAGTGGAACAATCCATCATAGACCGGGGCGGGGGGAGACCCAAAGTATAACATTCCATCACTAGCTAAGGGGGGGAGCCAGAAGTGGAATATTTCATCATGGGCCAAGGGGAGGAGCTAAAAGTGGAACATTCCATCACAGACCTAGGGGGCAGCTAGAGGTGGAACATTCCATCATAGACCAAGGGGGGGCCAGAAGTGGAACATTCCACCATAGGTTAAGTGGGGAGCTAGAAGTGGAACATCCATCATGGCCAGAGGAAGGAGGCAAAAATGGAACCTTCCATTATAGACAGAATGGGGAGGGAGAGCCAGAAGTGGAACAGTCTATCTTAGGACAAGGGGGGAAGCCAGAAATGGAATGTTCTACGACATACAGGGGGGGAGCCAGAAGTGGAACATTCCACAACAGACAAGTGGGGGGAGAGCCAGAAGTGGAATGTTCCACAACGGACAAGGGGGGAAGCCAGAAGTGGAATGTTCCACAACAGACCAGGGTGGGGAGCCAGAAGTAGAACGTTCCAATAAGGCGGGGAGCCAGAAGTGGATCATCCCATCATAGATGAAGGGGGGAACCAAAAGTGGAACATTCCATCATAGACCCAGTGGGAAGCCAGAAATGGAACATTCCATCACAGACCCAGGAGGGAGCCAGAGGTGGAACATTGCACCATGGGCCAAGGGGGTGAGCCAGAAGTAGATCATTCCATCATAGACCCAAGGGGGAGCCAGAGTTGGAGCATTCCATCACAGACCCAGGGAGGAGCCAGAGGTGGAACATTGCAACCTAGACTAAAGTTGTAGCCCTCACACTTGGGTAGGGAGAAACCCGCAGTATGCAGAGCACAGGTACAATGCACTCCTTGAGGATGGATGCAGACAGACTAGGGAAATGCCCTTCTTCCTGAAGAGGCAGAGGCCCCTGTGCATAGCTCAGGACCCCAGGAGCAGACAGCTATGGTGATGGGTGAGTGGAACTCACTGGGACAGAGCTGGGCTGGGCTCTCTCCATCAGATCCACTGCCCAATATCCCTTCCTACATCTCTGCCCACTGGGGTTCTCACTCAGACTCTCTCAGAGCTTGCCAAAGTCCTGCTCTGACGCCCAGGCTAACCTCCCGGATCTCTCTCTAGCTCCCGTGGTTCTCACCTTGGGGTGATTCTTCTCCCACCCCATCAATGTCCAGAGACACTGTCTGGCTGTCACCCTTGGGGAAGAGGGTTCTACTGGTGTCTGGCGAGTAGAGGCTGAGATGCTGTTAAACATTCTGTCCTGCACAGGGTCAGTACTCCCTACCCCTATAACAAAGAATGATCTGGCCCCAAATATCAGTAGTGTTGAGGTTGAGAAACACTGGCTTAGATGATTCTCTGCCAGAAAGTAAGAACCACCTTGGACCATTCAATCTGGAACAGATGCAGGGTTGCACTCCAAGGCAATTCTCCAGACTCAGCTGAGTCAGACATCTCTGTATTGTAGAGGACTAGCCATAGGTCTCATGTCAATGAGAAGAGATAAATCAAAGCTGGAAATGATGCATAAACAAAAAACGATACATTTTACAAAGAAGGAAGTTTAAAAGTCCTCTATCTGGCCCTGCTGACTTCATCACCCCCTTCCCCGAGCTCACTTCCTGCAGCCACGCTGGGCGCCCACTATTTTCCCAAGCATGCTTCCTTCATTCCGCATGCACTGTTCCCTCTGCCTGGAGGTGGGGGGCGGTCACCAGCTGTCCCCTGGCCGGAGCTCATGCAGCTCCCCCCCCCAGCTCCTCCCACCACCCTGTTTATATCCTTCTGGGCCTGAGTTTCTTAACTAGGGGTAGTTTTGTCCCCAAAGGGACATTGGCATTATCCGGGGTCGCGGGTAGGGGGGTGCCCCTGGCATCTAGTGGATAGAGGCCATGGATCCAGCTAAACATAATGCTCAGGACAGTCACTGCTATGGATTGAACTGTGCCCCCTCTCCCCCAGAGGTATAAGTTGAAGCCCTAATCCCCATGGGACTGCATTTGGGGCTAGGGTTTTTAGGAGATCATGAAGGTGAAATGAGACCATAATGATGGGCTTCTAATCTGACAGGAGTGCCAGTGTTACCAGAACGGGAAGGGAGAGATCTCTGTCTCCCTGTGCCCACACCAAGAAAAGGCCATCTCCCCAGCAGGAAGAGGCCCTTATGTTGGCCAGCACCTCAATCTTGGACTTCCCAGTCTCAGGACTACAAGGAAATAAGTTTCTGTTCTTAAGCCACCCAATCTGTGGTATTTTGTTATGGCAGCTGAGCTGATTTAGGGAATCCCCCCACAGTACAGGATCATCTGGCCCTGGATTAAAGGGGTGCAGAGGTTGAGAGGTGCCCCTAACATGCTGCATTTGGGGGTCTCAGACGTGCATGTGCAAGCCGAGATGTCCTGGTGGGTGTCTGACTTGCAGGCAGGTGACCGTCCTGGTGTTTCACACTATCCACAATGTTAGGTAGCAATTTATATAACAGTTACATTGTTACCTTAAACAACTACCACCGTGTGAACATATGATTTAGATGCAGGTATGGTATGTGCATATGTAAGGAAATAGCTAATCTAAACATAAAGGTGCTTGACAGAAATATCGAGGACATTGTGTGTTGGAGTTTCCAAGGGCTTTTAAATGGATTATAGGAATATAGAGGTCAAAAGCATTTAGCAAAAAACCCAAAAAACAAAACACAAAAAGGCATTTACCGACTATGACTCATAAACCAAAGTGCAAGTTGCAGTATAACATATATCAGAAAAACACCGTGACTTGAATAAACTAAAGAAATTATACATATAACATGGGCATTGAACACTCTTAAAATCTATAAGGCAATCTTTTAAAAATATTTATGTGTAAGAGCTCTTTACCTGATCAGAATTCCAAAAGGCAAACTGACTGTCAGAAAGGACAGTTGTTAGGAGAAATAATAAAAGTCTGTATATCTCCACCAATAAACTCATGAATCATAAATGTATCATTACCTGCTGATTTGTGTAGCACTTCATTCAGCAGCGAGCAGGGCACAAGCATAGATATAGAAAAGCGACTGTGAACTGGGGCACCTGGGTGGCTCAGTCGGTTGAGCGTCTGACTTCAGCTCAGGTCATGAGCTCGCAGTCTGCGGGTTTGAGCCCCGCCTTGGGCTCTGTGCTGACAGCTCAGAGACTCCAGCCTGATTCTGATTCTGTGTCGCCCTCTCTCTCTGCTGCTCCCCCGCTCATGCTCTCTTTATCAAAATAAATAAAAATTTTTAAAAAAAGAAAGAAAAGCGACTGTGAACAGAGCTGGGATTTTTCCAAATTAGAACAACTTTGGTAGTAGGAAAATGATGAGTCCAGGTTGGTTAGAAGATACCGATAAAATAACCCAAAGATTCCCCCCCCCCGCCAAAAAAAATGGGGTTCAGAGAGACGGATTCGATTTGAGCATGTGTCTTAGAGAAACTGAAACTGTGGCATTAAGTGAGATACACCCATACTTGTGTCCAGAGAAAGGCGGGTCTACCGTGGAACCCACAAGCCCTGAGGGTGGAGATCCTTTCAAAGAGGAAGTGGTCATACCACTGGCAAAGGAACAAAGGTGAGCTGGGAGGCATCCACCGCAAGTTCCAGAAGGCCCAATAGCGTTTTTGGTGTTTTCTTCACAACAACAGCTTCAGCGGAAGTATGGAGGTGGAGAAACCAGATCTCAGAGGGTTGACACCTGAGTGCGAGAGGCTAAGCAGAACGCTGGTCTTTAGAGCCACAGGCCAGTAAGAATAGAGGGGGTGGGCGCTTCCCCACATAACCGTCTGTGTTCTGAAGCTTGAGCTCTCATTCCTAACTCAGGGTTGGAATAGTTGGGCCCTGGGGGGACTGAGTACCCCGTCCTGATGACATTGCTAACAAGGAGATACTGTTTTTCCTTTTGGCAAATGGAAGGTAGAAACAGAGAGGACATAGCTTGGCTTAGGAACACAGGTTTTATTAATTTATTTTTTTCATCATTCCCCATCTTTTAAAATATAATTTATTGTCATATTGGTTTCCATACAACACCCAGTGCTCATGCCAACAGGTGACCTCCTCAATGCCCATCACCCACTTTTCCCTCTCCCCCACCCCCCATCAACCCTCATCTCGTTCTCAGTATTTAAGGGTCTCTTATGGTTTGCCTCCTTCCCTCTCTGTAACTGTTTCTTCCCTCCTTCCCCTCCCCCATGGTCTTCTGTTAAGTTTCTCAGGATCCACGTATGAGTGAAAACATACGGTATGTGTCTTTCTCCCCCTGACTTATTTCACTTAGCGTAACACTCTCCAGTTCCATCCACGTTGCTGCAAATGGCCAGATTTTATTCTTTCTCATTGCCAAGTAGTATTCTATTGTATATATAAACCACATCTTTATTCATTTGTCAGTGGATGGACATTTAGGCTCTCTCCATAATTTGGCTATTGTTCAAAGTGCTGCTGTAAACATTGGGGTACAAGTGCCCCTATGCATCAGCACTCCTGTATCCCTTGGGTAAATTCCTAGCAGTGCTATTGCTATTTATTTATTTATTTATTTATTTAAGCTTTTAACACATTTACTCATCATATCATCCTTTAAATATGTTTTCTTCCAGATACTAAAGATAGCAACACTAAAACATTCTATAGTAAAATATGATACATATGAAAGACAAGAAAAAAGGAAGACACACCTGTGTTTTCATGAAATATTATAGTACCAGCAGCAATGTTGGTAAGATTATTTAAAGAATTATACCGCTTACAAAATAAAAGTCACGTAACTAGGGGATCTGGAGGTGATATAGCCAAGGACATAATCTGGTGGATATATTCAGAGAAATCAGGGAACCTGTAAGTACAGGCAAAAATATAACACATTGAGGATTCAGGCTTGCACGGATTGGAAGACTGAAGAGATGATAATTCTCCCTAAATTGATCTGTAGCTTTAGTACAATCTCACGCACAACCCCGGGCTGGTCTTTTGTGAAAGCTGGCATCCTAAAGTTAATATTGGAACCTAAAGGGCCCAGAATAACCTAGGCCATCCCAAGAAATACCAAAAGTGCTGAATATTAACCATCTTAGGACCAGTACCCATCACCCATCGCTGGGCCTCCCTCTGGGTTACCAGGATTTGTTTTAGTCATCTTCCTGGTTGTCAAGCCCAGAAAGAGGTGATATTCTCAACTTTTCTGTTGTCTGTTTCTCCGTGGTTTTGTTTTCTCCTGCATAATCCTTTCCTCATCTATACACCTTGTTCAATGTCTCTATGTCATTGAATTTATTTACTTATTGATTGATGGATTGATTGATTGAAAGTGCGACTGGCTGAGGGCCAGAAACAAAGGGAGCGAGAGAGACAGAGAGAGAGAGAGACAGAAAGAGAGAGAGAGAGAGAGAGAGAGAGAGAGAGAGAGAATCCCAAGCAGGCTCTACACTGCCAGCATGGAGCCCGATGCGGGGCTTGAATCCATGAACCATGAGATCATGACCTGAGCTGAAGTCAGATGCTTAACCATCTGAGCCACCCAGGGACCCCTCTAGGTCTTGGAATTCTGCACAGAAAGAGGCTCCATTGGCATCCTGTATTTCTTCATATCCCCTTTCACTGCATTTACTCACTTTCTTTAAGATCTAGCACCTGTGGACAATCAATTCTGTTCTCACAAGGATGTTTGCTTTGATGTGTGGTCCCTTCATCGGTGCCCGGCACACAGTAGGGTCTTGTAACAGAGACTGTAGGTGCCTGTCACAGCTCTGTCACATGCCTCCTCACTCCACAGAAATACCAGCATTTATCTTGTCACAGAGACACCTGGAATAAAGGTTATCTTTCCCAACCTCCCTTGCATCCAAGTGGATGCAAGCTATTAGGCTCTAACCATTGAGAAATAAATGGAAATGTTTTTGAGTGTTTCCCATAAACCTCATAACACAATTCACCAGTGCTACATCCCCTTTCCCTCTGTCCCTTCCTCCTTGTGCTTCGTTTTTCTGTCTGGAATACAAACCAGGTTTAACACTTCAAAAAGAGTAATGCTCTACTTAGCCATTTGGCTTTGTGCTGTTCACCAGTTTTGGAAGATTTCGCCTTGGAGCAGTGGGGAGAACAGCCTTGTGTGAAGAGAGCCCTCCATTCCTCTAAGGAGGCTCTCAAGCCCCTGCATTTATGTCTGGAGACCCAAAATTCTTCCACCTGACACATGACACCCCCCCTTGAAATTGTAGGTTTCCTGCCATCAGAATATGAAATATTTGGACTATCACAAACATACTCCACTCAAGTCCATCACGTCTTGGGATGAAGTCTATGATTCAGCATCAACAGAAATTCTTGGCCCTTCACACCCAGCAGATGAGGAACAACAACAAAAATAAAGAACGTTCAATATTTGTCCACTGGTAGTGAGATAGCAAATGGTGCTATTTTCAACTCCTGTAGTTGGGAATGATAAGGGTTACCACATGTTGAGTTAACTTACATGTTTCAGAGCCTATGCTGGGTTTCTTGATATTCTTTATCTCATTAAATATGCATGTTACCCTTTTGAGGTTGGAAATAAAGTTCTCTGATATATAACAGAAAACTCAAGATTTAGAGAATGGATTTGACCCATGTGAGGTGTCAGAATCTTGAGGGGGGACAGGGACCCATAAAATGTTTACATTAATGGGTTGGTCAAGTAGAAATTCTCAAGGAACAAAGGGTCTGGACAGCATTTCAAGGACCGTAATCAGGAATCTCAAGTTCTGAGCTTGTGCCATAGCCTCACTTATATATCCGTTGATCTGACGCGTATTTCCTGAGAACTCTCTTTTTGCGGGAGCTGTGAGCACAGCCGTCATACCTGACACGGACTTAATTCACACAAGTTGACTGTAGAGACAGGAAAATGGATACGTATGCAGTGTGACAGTCTCAGTGCTGTTCTAGATAAAAATAGGTGCTTTGGGGGCATGGGAGAGATATCTTAAGTCAAACTGGAGGGTTTGGGGGACTTTTCTGGAGGAGCCCTGAGGAACAAGGCAAAGTATGGATAAAGAAGTGAAGAAGACAGAACCTTGTGGTGGCGTAGGGGCAGAGGAGTTGGGGCAAGGCTGACACCCAGCCAGGATACACACTCAGATGGCTGGCCCATTTGTTCACAGCCCACATCTCTGTCGGCCAGCAGTTGCCTCTCTGGCTCCTGGTCCAGCTCATAAATGCTTATTCTGTACTGGTTGTTAAATGTCTTCAATGACATGTTGCAGCAAAGGAAAGAAGAAATATGGTTAAAGACCAAAGTAGGAAAGAAATACTCCGTGGCCATGCTGTTAATGAAGGAGATATTTTTGGGGAAGGCCAGCGAGGTTAAAACTTTGCTTTGCATTAGGCAGGCACAAAAATGCTTAGAGCCCAGAAGAGACAGTGCAATCTGTCTGCGGGAGAAATTTAACATCTGCCTCCTGCCTCCCCCAGGAAGTTTCTCCGAACCCAACGCAGCTGTCTTGCGGTGAACCCCCCTCCGCAGGCACAACACAGAGCTCACACAGCCCGAGGTCAAGATCAGCTTTCAGCTCTACCTGTGGCCAACCCATCCCTTGGTCATTTGCCCAGGAGTCACTGTGTTCTGAACCTTCTCCTGTGTTCCTGACTTGAAGCCCTGTTCCTTGAAGTTCCTGTTGTATTCTCTTCCTGCAAAGCCAGCCTTCAGTCAGGAGGTACCCAAGAACCACCAGGACCAGGAAAGCCAGACCCATCCGAAGGAGATTCTGGGCAGTGTGATTCCAGAGGGCAGGGTCTGGGGGCAGAAACACAGAGTGGACACTGTCAAACACCGCCTCACCTCATCTCTGTCCCTCATGTCCTTTCCAGATCACACACTTTCACAGCCTGCAGCCCCCCGCCCCCTGCTTGCCTACCTTGCTGGACTGCTGTGTTCGTGGTTAGCAGGTGGGGGTCCCAAGAGTCTGCGGATGACAAGGAGAGTGAAGAAGGGGGGCAAGAGAGAGATGGTACTGACCCCTTCAGTCCCAGCCTCTCCTGCCCTCAGACGGACCCCATGACCCTCTGCAGCTTTTCTAGGTCCCCACCCCATGCTTCTGGTCCTCGTGGATTCATCTGGCAGGTAGAGAGGAAGAGCCAAGGGGCAGGTGAACCCCGAGGGGGGAATTCAGCCCCAGGACTTTGAGCGAGGCATGTCTTATGTCTGAGCCTCAGTTCCCTCATTAAGTCGATCAACATGGCTTCTCGTTCCTCATCCCACTGGCCATCTCACTGTCTTGGGGCAAACACAGTGGCTGATCCCTCTCTCTGGAATGTTCTTTCTCTGCATAGCCACAGGACCAATGCCCTCAGCTCTCTCAGATATTTGCTCTGTGAGTCTGATTCAGACAACTCTATTCAATATTGCCATCTGCCCACGCCCCCCCCCCCACCCAAGTCACTATAACCCCATTCGTTCTTTGTCTGTCGTCCACACCACTGTTTGCTCCTCATGTGCTATGTGATTGGCTTCTTTTTTTTTTAATTTTTTTTTTAACGTTTATTTATTTTTCAGACAGAGAGAGACACAGAATGAACGGGGGAGGGGCAGAGAGAGAGGGAGACACAGAATCGGAAGCAGGCTCCAGGCTCTGAGCCATCAGCCCAGAGCCCGATGCGGGGCTCGAACCCGCGGACCGCGAGATCGTGACCTGAGCCGAAGTCGGACGCTTAACCGACTGAGCCACCCAGGCGCCCCTGTGATTGGCTTCTTTATCTGACTTTGACTTATGGTCTGTCTCCCGCTGGGATGAAAGCAAGGATGCTTGTCTGCTCGACCGCTGGTGCTGCAGGTCATGGCAAGTGCTATGCAGTCAATGGATATTTTGGGTGAACGCCATGTTTGTGCTGTCACTGGGAGGCTCTGATCCCTCCTCCAAGTTTACATTTTTTTTTAACGTTCATTCATTTTTTGAGAGACAGAGAGAGACAGAGCATGAATGGGAAAGGGGCAGAGAGAGGGAGACACAGAATCTGAAGCAGGCTCCAGACTCCGAGCTGTCAGCACAGAGCCCGACGCGGGGCTCGAACTCACGGACCGTGAGATCATGATCTGAGCCGAAGTCAGACGCTCAACCGACTGAGCCACTCAGGTGCCCCCCTCCTCCAAGTTTACAAGTACTTGTTACTTACCAGAAAAAGAGGTGTGTTCTGTGGGTGCAAGGCTGGTGTCCCCAGCATCTTCGGGTAACGGAAATGAAGAAAGCAAGTAAGGGTTTGGGGTTTCCTCTGGCCTTCCCACCTGGTCTCTGTACCCTCCCCCCATCCCTTTGGCCTTCTTCCTCAGGAACAATCGACAGAGCCTCCGGAAAATGCATGTGGATGAGGGCATTGGTGGGAGGACACTCTAAATCTTCCCACCTGTCCCTTAGCTGCCTCCCTCGTTTCTGGTTGGGGTTCACTCGGGGTTCCAAAGAGCACGTGGGGGAAATTTGAGAGCTTCCTCACCTGTGACCAGGAGCTTCACAGGCTCACTGGGGAAAGACCAGGCGTGGTTGTTATAAGAGCCAAAGCATCTGTATGTCCCTCTGTGGGCTGTGCTCACAGGGCCCACGGGGAACCCCACCTGGGTGTTCCCGTATCTGGGCTGTGGGCGGCTGGATCTTCCCTCCTTGAGCAGAAAGAACATGTTTGTTGCAGTCTCTAGACGGCAATAGAAGGTCACATTGTCTCCTGAGCTCACCTCAGGCCTGGGATGAACAGAGAGGGTGGGTGTGTCATACATTTCTGTGGGAGAAGGAGACAGGTAGGTTAAAAGTCATTATCCCGCTTCCCATATCTCCCATCCCCCCTTCGCCTTAAGACTGGGACGTCACTTGCCACAATCTCTCTCTCTTCTGTTTTGGTCATGGGCACACCCTCCCCGATGTCTCCCTTCAAGACTGAGACACTCCCTCCTCCAGCTTTCAGGAGCATTAATATGAATCTCTCTCTGGGAATTGCCCCACATCAGTGGTTCTGAGTTAGAGATCCTTGGGTCCAGTGACATCAGCATCACCTGGAAGCTTTTTTTTTTTTTTTTAGAAATGCAGATTACCAGGCTCCACCCCAGACCCGCTGCATCAGAAACTCAGGGGTAGGGCAGCCATCTTTGTTTTTAAAAACTATTATTGTTTTCAATTGTTATAAAATACACATAACATAGCATTTACCACCTTAACCATTAAAAAAAATTTTTTTGATACTTATTTATTTTTGAGAGACAAAGTGGCAGAGTGCAAGCAGAGGAGGGACAGAGAGCAAGAGAGACACAGAATCCAAAACAGGCTCCAGGCTCTGAGCTGTCAGCACAGAGCTCCGTGCAGGGCTTAGAACCCACGAACCGTGAGATCATGACCTGAGTCGAAGTCGGACACTTAACCGATTGAGCCACCTAGGCGCCCCTGCCCACATCTTAACCATTTTTTTAATTTTTTTTTAACGTTTATTTATTTTTGAGACAGAGAGAGACAGAGCATGAACAGGGGAGGGGCAGAGAGAGAGGGAGACACAGAATCTGAAACAGGCTCCAGGCTCTGAGCTGTCAGCACAGAGCCCGACGCGGGGCTCGAACTGACAGACCGTGAGATCGTGACCTGAGCCGAAGTCGGCCGCTTAACCGACTGAGCCACCCAGGCGCCCCACATCTTAACCATTTTTAAGGGTACAGTTCAGTGGCACTAAGCACATTCACATTGCTTTGTGTAGGCATCCTCACCATCGGTCTTCAGAAATCTTTTCATCTTGCAAATCTGAAACTCTGTCCCCATTACTAAACACCATCTCCCCATCCCCATCCCCCAGCCCCTGACAGCCACCCTTCTGCTTTCTGTCTCTATGTATTTGACCATCCTGGGTCCTACACGGAAGTGGAACCAGACAGTATTTGTCCGTGTGTGACTGTCTTATCTCACCGTGCGTGATATCCTCAAGGTTCATCCATATTGTAGCAGATGTCAGAATTTCCTTCCTTTTTAAGGCCAAACAATATTCCGTTGTGTGTATAGACCACGTTTTATCTGTTCCTTGGTCAATAGACACTGGGGTTGTTGCTACCTTTTGGCCACTGTGACTAGGGCTTTGGTGCACATGGGTGCACTAAAGCCGTCTGTGTTATCACAAACCCTCCAAGTGGTTCTGATACCTGCTTAAGTGGGAGAATGGCATCCCTCAGCTTCCTTAACTGAGACAGCCTTCCCTCCCAACTCCGTTCTATCTGGTCTTTTTCCATACCGTTATTTCCTCCTCATGTGCTTATGATTGATAGATTTACCCTAAAACTTGACTCATGGTCTGTCTTCTCCCGCTAGAAATCAAGTGCCACAAAAGCAGATGTTTGCATGGAACCCCCAGAGGAGGGGTTCTCATCCACTCCCTGGTTGACCCTGGTGGGTACAGAGCCCCTAGCCTCAGTTCGAGACTGCTAGGAAGGGCCATCCCGGGTCCGGAGTTCCACATTGATTTGGCTGAGATGTCGGTTGAAACTACCCCAGGGTCCACCTTCGCCTCCTGTCCAGCCTGTTTCCCTCACTTTTCATCACAGAGGTCACTTTTGAGGATACTCCCCAGATACATGCAAACATCCATCTCAGAACATCTCACCTGGAGAGGCCTGACCTATGACAAATCCGCTCCTAGACCACAGATAACCAAGGAGTGAGGTTTGGATGACACTAAAGGAGATTAATAAATGATGACCCTCCCCGGGATTCAGGCTTGGGGGATGACCACAGATAGAGGATGGGACATTTACCTGTTACCACCAGGTCCAGAGGGTCACTAGGATTTGACCAGAGCTCCCCACTTCGGTAAATGCACCTGTATTGCCCTGCAGTGAGCAGGGTCATGGCTGAGATGGGGAATGAGACTATGTTCCTTATTCCAGGCTGTCTTGGGCTCTGCCAGGCAGAGAGGCGTCCCTCGAAATACAGCTGGTACTCAGTGGCCTCAGGAATCCCCTGGCATAAGATCTTTACTGGCCTTCCCTTCGGAATCATGAAATTGGGCTTGGCCCAGATGATGGGTTTTGAAAGAATCTCTGTAAGGGAATCAGAGGCAGGAGTTCTACATAAAGCCCCTTCCCACCCACATTTCCACCCGGTTGCTGGCCTCAAGCCTTCCTAGCAAACCATAGCCCCTGTCCCCTCCTCCGGTTGCTTGTAGGTGGATACTTAGCCTGAGCTCAGAAAAGAGACCCTGGGGCTCTGATGGAGGGACTTACGTGTCTGGGCGCCGATGGTCTGGCTCAGATACAGCCCTGGAAGACAGGAACAGTGAGCCATGCCACCCCACCCATGTCCAGACCCCAGGATTGTGTCTCCCTCTCAGGAGAGAACTCACCAAGGCAGAGCAGGGCAGTGAATGTGGAGGTCATAGCCTAGATTCTTCCAGGCGAATGTGGAGATGGAGGCCAGCAGGCCAGCAGGCCAGGAAGATGCCACAGGATGTGGTGGGTAAAGCCTAACACTAATTGCCATGGGGCTTTCACCTGACCTTTTTTTTTTTTTTTTTTTTAAACAAGAGAAGGTTCACGGTTTTCCCTCTACCTCTGACCATGAGGTATAAAGACACATCTGATCATATCTGTGGTCTAACCAGATCCTCTGACAGTTGTGTGCCCCACCTGAAACTCATTCGTTTCAGGACCCACTTCTAAAATCTGAAATGTGGACATTACACCCAGGGAAGGCAGAAGACGATGTACAGAGAAGAAACCTTAGAATCATTTAAAAAATATGTGTTTAGGGGCACCTGGGTGGCTCAGTCGGTTGAGTGTCCAACTTTGGCTCAGGTCATGATGTCACAGTCCGTGGGTTCTAGCCCCGCGTCGGGCTCTGTGCTGACAGCTCAGAGCCTGGAGCCTACTTCAGATTCTGTGTCTCCCTCTCTCTCTGCTCTGCCCCCGCTCATGCTTTGTCTGTCTGTCTGTCTCTCTCTCAAAAATAAATCAACATTAAAAGAAAGTTTTTTTAAATATGTGCTTAGCCTTGGCTCCCCTCTGTTTGTTGTGCATGTGCTTGGGAAAGTTAATTGGTGTCATCAGAATGGAATGATAACAGTATCTTCTCCAAAGTTTCATTACGATGTTTCAACAAAATGCTGTTTTTTAAATGAAAATGTCCTGTTTTTTACACGAGTATATTCCTTTAGTCTGTTATAAAGCAGAAATTAAATATTAAAATATTTAACATTTTAACATATTTTGAAATTCAAAATGTGTTCATATTTTTCCCTCCAAAGGTCTAAACGATGTTCGAAAATGAAATGTTATGCCAATTTATGTTGTGCCTTACGTTCTATGAGGAAATCTCTCTCAATCTGGTATCTTTTGTTCTTATTTCTTGATTTTGTGGTTGAACATATTCCATTCACTTTCTTATTTATATATAGCAAAATCCACTCTTTTCCTGTTCAGTTCTGTATGAGTTGTGATAAACGTATACAGTCATGTAACCGACACCTAAGTCAAAATGTAGGACAGTTTCGCCTTCATATAAGTGGTGTCAGTAGTGTTTGTCCTTGTGTGTCTGACTTATCTCACTTAGCATGGTGTCCTCTGGGTTCATTCCTGTGGTTACAAATGACAGGATTTCTATTCCATTCTTTTCTGTGGCCTCCAGTCCTCAGCTCCAAATTCCAGGACCGCTCTTCTCTAGCCAGCCAACGTTCACCCATGCTCCCCTGTCTAGATGGTCTCCACCAAAATATCCTTATAACGTTTGGAGGAAAGGCACTGTCCTCATGTGCCTATAACATCTTTCTCTTACAAAGAAAAGATCAAGCAAGATGATCACTGTTGACTGAGATGGTAGCTGGCACATCCAATTCTTGGGCAGATTCTGACCTAAAATCGGTAGCTCTCCTCTCCCTGTGAAAAGGTCATGTACTGGATTGCCACTGTCTTGTCTTCCCATAGAGGATTCGCCAAGGACACAGTTGGGGGCTTCTTCCAGCTGACTTCCTGTGTTGCATCATTTAGGGAACTTAGCCTTGATAGACTTACAGGAAGAATGAGTGCAGAAGAAGCAGTGGGTGGGGACCAAGGGCCACCTACCGGAATGTTTACATTGACCACATTTCTAGAGAGAGGACACAGCCTATGCATGTGAGAAACCTGGCTATGTGCTATGGGTTTTTTGTTTTTAAGTCACTCTTGGCTTGTGGAAACGTTTAGATACCAAAGCATGGGAGAGGGAGGGCAGTGGTTGCTAGCCCACAGGAGACAATGAGGCAGGCTCATCTGTAGATGACAAAGATGTCTCTAGGCCAAGAGGGCATCTTGTCTCACCTCTCTTCCATGATACATCTTAATTTGCTCATCATTGTCAGCCTAAAGTCCATCCATAGCATGAAGGTAAGGCTCCTGATGAATGGGTCCCTGCGTCAGGAAAGAGGTGGTCATCCTTTGGGGACAAAGTGACCAGGGGTAGAGAAGTAGTTCTCTTGGAATTGTGAAAGTTCTGCTACCTCTTGCTTCAGAGATTTCTAGATTCTCTTCAAGAGGCTGGTTGCCTGATAACATGTTCCTTTGAAATTATTTTCAAAGTTGGTGGGAACTCCCTGGGATTGAAGTCAACCTGCTGGCACCAGAGAGGATCAGGCTAACATCTCCATGGCATGGCCCTAGTTGGGGTGGGATCTGGACTTTAGAGAATGGGTCTAGCCTCAGTTTCCTGATGGGTTTCCTCTCTACTTACTATTTTAATAATTTACACATGCATAATGACAGTTCTATATCTCAAGTGTTTTGGCGTGCTAGTTCTCCCATTATATTTTGAGGGTTCTTTGTTTCTTCACGAAGTTTGCAATATTTTATTGCTGGTCATTTATGGGTCAACTTTTTGCAAATTGTGGTAAAATATGCATAACCAAATTTTACCATTTTAACTACTTTTTTAGTGTAGCAAAAAAATACATAACATGAAATTCACCATCTTCGCCAAGTCTAAGTGTACAGTTCAGTAGTGTGCAGTACGTTTCATTTTTAAGTAATCTCTACACCCAATATGGGGCTCAAACTCACAACCCTGAGATCAAGTGTTGCACACTCCACTGCTGAGCCGGCCAGGCGCCCTTCAAATCATATCATTTCTAAGCCTCTGTTTGTTCATGTGACACATGGATTGATTAAAATAAAATTCACAGGGCTGTAGTAAGCTTTTGTAAATGAAATGACTAACATAAAGCCCAACATAGAGGTGAAGGTCATGGAATATAAGTCCTCATACTCTTTTCCCCAAGCCACGCCTTCCATTTAACCTAAATCAGCCCAATATATGAACTATCAAAGGTAAATGCACTCACCATCCAGTGCCTGGAATAAAAAAGGCAAAGCAGAATTTATTTTTACTGTTAAGGGAGTTACGCTGGCTAGACATGATGCCTCTGAGTCTCTGAGCAGAGCCTACAGGGTTTTTGGGAAATATGGATTCTCAGGGCCTCTTGTGGATTGGCATCATCTGTAAAAGATGTTTATTGAAGGGGGACTTTATTTTATTTTATTTTTTATTTTGTAAAATTTACATCCAAATTAGTTAGCATGTAGTGAAACAATGATTTCAGGAGTAGATTCCTTAATGCCCCTTACTTATTTAGCCCATCCCTGCTCCCACAATCCCTCCAGTAACTCTTTGTTCTCTGTATTTAAGAGTCTCTTATGTTTTGTCCCCCTCCCTGTTTTTATATTACTTTTGTTTCCCTTCTGAAGGGTTGGCTGTCACTCACAGGTGCAGTTACTGAAGTAAATCTGTTTCTGATTGGCTGACATTTAGAAGCAAGGAGCTGATTGGTTGAATCACCAGGGCGTTTTTCATTGAGGGGAGTGGTCATTGCTGATGGGTGAAAAACTGGCTCCGGCCGGCTTTTTGTCATCATGGCTACCAGACAACGTAGTCTTTTTCTAGGAGGGGAGGGTCTTTTTATTCCCAGGTTTACAGTATGCTTTTCCACACAAGGCCCTGGTGTGGACACAACCAAGTGTGTGAGGTTGATCCTATCTCTCTGTGGAATCAAATCTCATTGCATCTCTCAGGTCCAAATCCTGGCTCTGATGTAAAGTCTCTGATTAGCTTTCCTCTGAAACTGTGGCACTTCCTCATGGTTTTATCTGGCCCAATATCTAACATGTCCTTCATCAACTTATTTGTTCATAATCTCAATAAATATTTCCAGTATTTTATGTTTTGCATACCTCATGATAGATACTACAAAGAGATGATTCCATAGACTAAGCAGCTCAAAGGACTGAGATAACCCAGAGGAGATGCTTGTTGGGGCTGTTTTCACAAGTCTATCAACTTTGCATTGGAGGCATGAGACATCTTGAAATGTTAGTTTCATAAGAACAGGAAAGTCTTTTTAACAACAGGGAAAGCATGTGTTAATACGCAGATGTCATCGTAGGGAAAACTAGAAGCACTCATGTCATGGGAAATATGGTATGTTGAATGGACAGTATTAATAATTAATTGGTGGTATTAATAATTAATGGCATTCTGAATGTTAAGGTCTTACCTAGGAGGATGTAAGGGTACCTGGTTTGGCTGATAAATTTAAGACAGATTAAAGTCTTGAGCCAGACCTTCTGTAGAGGCTGGAAAAAAAGTCAGGATTGAGAACTAGGAATACGTTGAATAATTTTTATCACAGACAAGACTGTACCAAGGATTTTATCACCAAATCTAGAAAAGTGGTGTACAACTGTATTAGATACATATAAGAGAATACGATTGGATTGGTTTGAAAATGGATCCAAAATTGTCAGTGCCTCTTTCTCCCTTATGTTCTCTCAGTAGTTCTGCAGGGCTCCACAAGTGCTGACTCATTTCTATTTCAGTGACAGGTGGCTACCTGGTGTCTCTTAAGGCTTTGTGCAAAGGTCCAGTCTGACATTTGTGTTTACTCCGGCTCAGTTCAGGAAAATCTGGCCAGTCTTCCTTGTTTGGAACCTTATGGCTGTGCCAATTTCCAATGACTATGGCCAAGAGAACCACAAGGACCAGTCCTGCCATGCCCATACGGATCAAATTCTCCATTGTGTAATCTTGGTTCATTATATCTGTGGACATAATTCAAAGGAGATGAGCAATCATTGGTCATGTTCCATTTCATCCCAACACAGAGCCCTGAAAAGGAGCTCATTTCCCTATTTGTGCTTCCATTAACCCTCCCCCCCCCCCCCCCAATAAGCTCATGCATTCACGAGTGCCATACTTAGTCTGTGAGCCTGGATCCAAGGGGCATCTTGTGAACAGGAAAGGAGGTGATTATGGGGATGTTGTGTTGGCTCTTGAATCCCTCTTCATGTAGTAATTTCCCTCAAAGTCTAGTCAAAGCCTTGCAGTCAAATGTTCTGCTCCTGAGCTATATCCCCTACATGCACTCCAATGTTTATAGAAGCACAATCAATAATAGCCAAAGTATGGAAAGAGCCCAAATGCCCATTGACTGGTGAATGGATACAAAGATGTGGTATGTATATACAATAGAATATTACTCAGTGATAAAAAAGAATGAAATCTTGCCATTTGCAACAACATAGATCCAACCAAAGTGTATTATGCTAAGCGAAATGAGTCCGTCAGAGAAAGACAAATATCGTATGATTTCATTCATATATGGAATTTAAGAAACACAAAAGATGAACATATAGGAAGGAAAGGAAAAATAAGATAAAAACAGAGAGGAGGCAAACTATAAGAGACTCTTAGATACAGAGAACAACCTGAGTGTTGCTGGAGAGGAGGTTGTGGGGTGGGGTGGTGAGCCAAATGGGTGATAGACATTAAGGAGAACGCTTGTTGGGATGAGTATTGGGTATCATATGTAAGTGATGAATCATTGGGTTCTACTCCTGAAGCCAAGACTACAATGTATGTTAACTACCTTGAATTTAAATAAATAAATTAAATTTAAAAACCCACAGCCTTGCAACACCTTCATGTATTCAGAATAGTACATTTTCTCTATACTTTCCTCACCCCACATAACAATTGGTGTTCCTCTTCCATGCATGACAAAGGATATGGTACTGTTGGTATCTGGGAAGTAGCTAGGAGAAAGTCTTCATATAATCTTTGGTAAAATTTATCTCCACTCTTGTGTGACTGTTCACTAGACATTGCTGTTCACTGAAACTTTAAGAAAATTTTCTTCATTTGTTATATGGGCTTCATAGGCCTATGTGCCAGGAATTAATAAAGTACTGTGAGATTACAGTGCTCATAAATTGTAGTAACTCTCTCTGATTAAAATACAGAAATTAGGGGCACCTGGGTGGCTCAGTCGGTTAAGTCCGACTTTAGCTCAGGTCATGATTTCATGGTTCGTGAGTTCAAGCCCCGCTGTCAGAGCAGGGTCTGCTTCAAACCCTCTGTCCCCTTCTCTCTCTGCCCCTCCCCCACTCGTGCTCTCCCTCTCCCTCTCTCAAAAATAAATAGACATTAATAAATACAGAAATTAATTTCAAACGGATTTGGATTTTCAGATTAGAAGATAATACAAGATAGTATCATCCCAACACTGGGACAGATGATTTTTAAAACAAGACAAGGTGACTATCTAAAGAAAAAGGCTAATTGATTCGCTCCTCCTCCATCGATGCCCAACTATCCATGCACTGTTAAATGAAAAGAGCACTCTAGCCTGCATGATCTTACAGAGCCATGACTACTGTATCTGCTCAGCTTGTGGAGTGATTGGACAAAGTGGCCACAGGAGATGAATGCGGTCGCCCCACTCAGTGGTCTGCAGTTACTTTCTTTTGCTCGAACTTGTCTTCTCTCGCTGAGCTGAGTAATGCAAACAGTATAATAATTTGGCTTATGCTAGAGTTTCTAGCCAATCACTCAGAGTGGAGTCTAGTACTGAAGGTCAGTTTAAGGGTTCCCAGATGCAGCTAAGCATATGAAAAAAGAGAAGTGGGTTAGTCTAAGGTGGTGTCTGGGATCTATGTCTCAACCACACCCCTTAACATGATTCTAAACGTTGGACTCTCCATTCTCAACAGACCACATGTTTTTTTTTTTAATTGTTCTTTAATGTTTATTTATTTTTGAGAGAGAGAGAGAGAGAGAGAGAGAGAGAGAGAGAGAGAGGGCATGAGTGGGAGAGGGGCAGAAAGAGAGAGAGGGAAACACAGAATCCTTAGCAGGCTGCAGGCTCTGAGATGTCAGCACAGAGCCAGACTCGGAGCTCAAACTCATGAGCTGTGAAATCATGACCTGAGCCGAAGTCAGACACTCAACTGACTGAGCCACCCAAGTGCCCCCAGACCACGTTTTTAAAGGGCGCTGTCTACAGAACTCTAGGAGAGGATGTGAATGTTGAATGGGATGTGGATGAAAGTCTTTTTCTCTTCACAGTCCTCTGCTTAATGGCCCTCTACTACCCCACTGTTTTTTCTCAGTGTACTTTTCCATATTCCTGCCTAATGCCAAGGCCCCAAGAGGAGGATTCAGGGCTGGGCTGGGGTGCACCTACCTGTGACCATAAGCCCCAGGGCATCACTGGGGGCTGACCACACATAAGGGCTGCCACTGTACCAACCATAATACCTTTAGTTCCCTGAGAAGTTGTGGTTCACAGGGCCTAGAATAAAGTTGCCTTGGTGTACCCCATTTTGGTGCTGTGACAGGGTGGCTCCTCCTTCTTTGGTCAGTAAAAATCTATCAAATGGGATGTCTGTTGAGCTTCACTGCAGGGAAATATTCTCTCCCAGCATCACCACCATGCCCTGCACCGCTGAGAGGGAGGGTTTGTCGTACAAGCCTTAAAGAAAAGAGAGTGAGCTATTAGCAAGATTTTTCATCCTTTTCCCTTTATCCTCAACACTCATGTTGGGTCCATCCTAAGGGAAGGCAAGATGCTGATATTCCTTGATTCAAAGGAATGGGAGCTGGGAACTTCCCATTTTCCTACCCCAGGACATATACTCTGTCCCAAATTATTGCAGACAGGGCTGAGCAAACAAGCAGCCTGTGAGACTTGGGTGAGATACCATTTTCAAGAGATAGAGATCTTGTTTCTAAAGCCACAAGACCCACATGATTCTGTTCCCAATTACAACCTGTGGGGCTTTCCCCCACACCACCAGGAAATTCTGAGACACCCAGTGGGCATCCCATAATTCAACTTAATTCTGACATTATCTCCCTGGAGATAACCTCAGATCCCATAGGTTAGGAGCTCAGTCCTATGAGACCACCCCCACTTCAGATGCCAATCACAAGCCCTTGCTGTCACCTGTGCTTCTGACGGAATGGCTATAAATCAGAAGTTCCCAGAACTCCTTCCTTGGGTTCGCTTAATTTGCTAGAATGGCTTATAGGACTCAAGAAATCAGTTTACCCGCTAGATCACTGGTTTATTCTAAAGGATGAAATCAGGGACAGCCAAATGGTAGAGGTAAATAAGGCCCAGGTGCCATATCCTTGTTCCCTGCTCTATCAGTACCTCCTTGTGCTTACCAACCTGGATTCTTTCCTTTTGGGTTCTTATGGAGGCTTCATTACATAGGCATGATTGATTGAACCTTTGGCCATTGGTGATTGATTCAATCTCCACCCCCTCTCCTCTCCTTGGAGGTAGTCCAAAAGTTATCTCTTTGACATAACCTCAGGAGTGGTCAAAAGGGGGTTGTTAGGAATATCAAAACATCTTTGTCATTCATATAAATCAGGAAATTCCAAGGGATTTAGGAGCTCTGTGCCAGGAACAGGAATGAAGACCATATATATAGTTCTTACTATAAATCACAATATCACAAGCCACATGTTAAGGAAAAGGGCGGATAGTATCCAAAGAATTTGAGGAGCTATGTCAGGGACAGAGAGAGTCGACATTATGTAAAAAGAATGTCAGCAGGTAGAAATTCAGGGTGGACTCTTCTAGAAAAAAGATGCTTCTAGAAGCACGGGGTCAAGCCACCTTGAATAGAGAGGGCTTAAAACCAAGGGCTGGATTCATGCAGGGAGCATAGGGAGCATAACTACCTCACCCGCCTCAGGTACAGGCTGCATATAATGATTTCCTTCCATATGGAAAGGGTTGGGAGAGAAACCTGCCTATGCCACCTCAGCCAGGTGCTCAATCTCAGCATCAACAGCCATATTCATTTGCATGGTATGTACCCTCAGTGTGATGTGGTGAAAATGTTACTGTGCTTCTGTGGTCTCCCTCACAGTGATCTAATGACCCTTGTCTTAAAACACCAGACAACGGGGCACCTGGGTGGCTCAGTCGGTTAAGCGTCCGACTTCGGCTCAGGTCATGATCTCACAGTTCTTGAGTTCAAGCCCCACGTCGGGCTCTGTGCTGACAGCTCAGAGCCTGGGGCTTGCTTTGGATACTGTGTGTGTCTCTCTCTCTGCCCCTCCCCTGCTCATGCTCTGTCTCTGTCTCAAAAATAAATAAAACATTTAAAAAAAAAAGTAAGTAAACTTAGGTTTAAAAAAAACTAAGATTAAAAAAAAAAAACAAAACAAACACCAGACAACTTCCAATATTGGGGCATTGTACAAAATACCTGACCAGCACTCCTTAAAACTTCCACATCCTAGGGGAACCTAAGCAGACATGATAACTCTATGCAGCGTGGGATAGGATCCTGGGACAGATGAAGGACACTGGATAAAAGCTAAGGAAATCTAAATAAACTGTGGACTTCAGTGCATGCTAAGTTATCCATATTGGTTCATTAATAGGAAGAAAAGTCCGTACTAATGGAAGATGTTAACAGCAGGGGAGAGTGGGTGACAGGTCTATGGGAATGCCTCTGTCTTATCTTCTCAACTTTTCTGTAAACCCAAACTGTTCTAAAAGTAAAGCCTTTGAAAGAATAAGAAAGAAACAACACCCAAGGGCTGGAGACGCTGGATGTGTCCTCACCTGTCACCACCAGCTCCAGGGTTTTGCTGTGCTCCGATAATTTGTACTCTTTCCTATATTGGCACTGATAACGCCCTGCAGTGTTGGTATTCATGTGGCTAATGAGGAATTCAGCCTTCTCCTGAAATCCCAATTTCTTCTCTACCACCTCAAATGTGGAGTTTCTCAGGATTTCCAGTTGGTACAAGTAAGACTCAGGAGTCCCCCAACACAGGATCTTCACAGACTCATTCCAGGGAATCACAGAACCAGGTGTGGCAGATATAATAGGAATGGGAAAACACCCTGGAAGAAAATAGAGCCCAGAGTCAGGTGCCAGCCATGGAGAAACTATAGTGCTTTTCTTATCTGTGGGGGAAATGCAAATAAGTTAAGGTCTGAAAGACCCAGGATTCCTTCCTTTTTAAAATCTTTTCCTTTTTTTGGTATATTTCAATTGTAGTAAAATATATATAACATAAAATTCACCATTTCAACCATTAATTTTTTTTTTTATTTTAGAGAAAGTGAGAGCACGAGTGGGACAGAGGGGCAGAAGGAGAGAGAAAGAGAATCCCAAGGAGGCTTCATGCTCATCATGGAGCCCAACCCGGGGCTCAATCCCATGGCCCTGGGATCATGACCTGAGCTGAAATCGAGTCAGCTGCTCAATGCACGGGGCCACCCAGGTGCCTCTCGACCATTTTTTAAATGTACAGTTCAGTGGAATTAATTACATTCATCATATTGCACAACCATGACCTCTATTTTCAGAATTTTTTCATGACTCCAAACAGAAACTCTGTAATTATTAGGCAATAACTCCCTCTTTCCACATCTGATCTACTTCCTGTCTATGAATTTGCCCATTCAAGGTACCCCGTATCAAATACAGTATTTGTTTTTCCATGTCTGGTGTACTGCACTTAGCATAATATCTTCGAGGTTCATGCATGTGTACCACGTGTCAGAATACCCTTCTTTTTGATGGCCAAGTCACATTCCCTTGTATGTGTAGACCACATTTTGATTATCCACTCATGCCAATGAATATTTGGATTGTTTCTATCTTTCGCTATTGTGAATAATGCTGCTGTGACCATTGGTGTACAAATCTCTGTTCAAGTTCCTGTTTTCAATTCCTTTGGTTGTATATGTAGGAGTGGAATTGTTAGATCACATGCTAATTCTATGTTTAGCCTTTTGAGGAACTGAACCCCTTCCTTTTCACATGTTCATTTTCTTTTTGAGATTAAGTTCACATAACATACAATTAACCATTTTTAAAGTGTATGATTCGGTGGCATTTGGCGCATTCACAATGTTGTCCAATCATCACCTCTATCTTCTTGCATTTTTATCACCCCGAAGGAGACCCTGTATACACCAAGAGGTCACTCCCCACTCTACCTTCCCACAGCCGTTAGCAACCACTAGTCTGCCACAAAGTCTGTTTGGTGTTCCGTTGCCATGGCAACCCTCATGAACAACTCCAAGCCTGCTGGTTCCTTTATCAAGGCGTATCATCTCTTTTAGAGCTGATAGTGGTGTGCTCAACTGCAGCTCTGTGAGGAGGGGTTGGGGGGGTAGAAAGGGAATGTGCCATTCCCATGAGGATTGCTGTGAAGGAAGACCAACTTGCTATAGGTGGCTGTGGAAGGTGTTGACTGTATTTACCAAAAATTGCAGGACTTCCTTTTATTTAATAGTATTCACTCACCAATACCTCCATGCTTTTGTTCTTCCAAAACAGATGAAGAGATCATGGATATCTCCATTAATGCAGATACAATGTTTATTTAATATAATGACCTAAACCAGTGGTTCTCAACAGGAGGCAATTTTGCCTCCCGGGGGACAATTCGGTAATGCCTAGGGACATTTTTGGTTGTCACATGGGGGCAGAAGGCACTGTTGGCATCTTCTGGGTAAAGGCCAGGGATCTTACAATGCACAGGACTTCCCTCCAAACAACACCTGCTCCCAAATGTCAATAGGACTGAGGTTGGGAAACCCTGACCTAAACAACCTGGTTAAGACCTTTAGGGGAATGATAATATGGGAAATGTCAGGTACTACTCTTAAAAATAGACAAGTGTAGGGGCACTTGTGGTTCAGTTGGTTGAGTGTCCAACTTCAGCTCAGGTCACGATCTCGCAGTCTGTGAATTCAAGCCCTGCGTCGGGCTCTGTGCTGACAGCCCAGAGCCTGGAGGCTTCGGATTCTGTGTCTCCCTGTCTCTCTGCTCCTCTCCCATTGTGCTCTGTTTCTCTCTCAAAAATAAACATTAACAAAATAGGCAAGTATATAATCACAGGTCATGACACACAGTCTGCAGTACAGAGACACAGATCTTGGAAATCTGATAACAGATGTGAGGGTTCAGCTGATACATGAAGATGAGTAGCCTAGGCGATGTGGACAGACAGGTTAGGAGCATTGTAGATCACAGGAACAACAGGAGAAGGTCCTGGATAATAAAGTACAAATAAGTATGGGACACATGAAAACAAGGTCAGAGTGACTGAGAAGCAGAGACTCAGTGGGAGAATGGAAAATGGGCTTGGGGGAGCAGAAGCAGCCCAGCACAGCTAGGGAGCCACGGCCATGGCCATGTCAGTAGGTTTATCTGAAGTTAGACCCCTGATGGGTTCTATGAAGGTGATAAACATACTTGTGTTTTAAACACACAAGTAATTCAGACTACAGTCTTTAGAAGGAACTGGAAGAGAAAAGACATGGATAGACATGGGATTCCATCCAAGGCAGTAACAGAGGTGACTGACTATACAGTTGTAATTGAGAGCTACTTCATACTAGTACACAGACTGCACAGGAGGGCAGGACTAAGGCAACATCTTTCTGAGTGAAGCAAAGTGGAGAGAGTGGAGAGAATCAGGTTGTGAAAACAAGTAGGTCTGACATAGGGACAGATATTGGGCAATCACTGATGGCTCCCAACTTCCTCACCCTTGGAGTTGTGAACATTCAGTGAAATACATGTCTTAGATATGGAACCGACAGCCTCATGGAAGCAATCACTAAACCCAGGGCTGAGTATGATGCTTTTGAGGGGTCTGGAGAGGGGGGCACAGCAGAGATGGCTTAAATGGGGAATAAAATTGGAATTCATTTGGGCTTTTGACTGTCTTTTCAACCCTTCTGTTCCAAAGTAGAAGGTGTCTGGGAAAGATTTAGGGGAACACTTACCTTCCTGTGCCCAAAGATTCTGGCTCAGACAGAGCACTGGAAGAGAGAGATTCACAAAAGATCAGTTTTCCAGTTTCAACAGTAGTCCTTGTTCCAATTCATGCTGACTAATGACATGCAGGGTGTCAATTTTTTCCCCCGAAAGGATAGTTTTCAGGTTCATCTTTTAGTTTTACCTCCTAGATTCCAGGACACAAGGCTCTCATCTATAGGAACTCTGGACCCACCATGGATCTCTAGACAGCATGATGTGGGTTGAACAGGCCCCACAAGCCACTTGGACTTGAACACAGTTACAGACATCTGAACAAGGCCCAACTCTCTACTAAGGAGGCCAGAATCTCCTTGGCAGCCACTAAAGTCACTGAGTCCTCATAGTAAGAGGACATGGACAGTTTTGGGACATCTTCCCCCCCTGACCCACTTGCATTACAGGACTCACCGAGACAGAGATGGATGGTGTCTCTGGGGGCCCTGATTCTGTCAGAACCTCAGCCCAGTTAGTCTCTTGTTGGGGCACATTAGCAGAATGACAGATCCTCATAAAACAGTAAGATAAATCAGCAGGAAGTATGAGGTAAGAGTTCCTTGTCGGAGAATTCCTACATCTATTGCCTCACAAGTAATGGTTCCTTCCTAAAGAACTTAGCTCTGGATAGCTCTTGGGTGGGGTCTGAAGGAGACCAAACGTCCTGTTTAAATTTCCGATGAGAAGTGAGTGTTTTCCTTGACCAATGTCTAATGGGCTCAAATCCTTATTCAAACCAGATCCCACAACCAAGTGGAAGGCTCTGGGGCAGAATGTAAGATGGTGCCATAGGGACAGAGGTTCTTCTCCATTGGACCATTAGTCAACAGCCATGTGGCCTTGCCTGTTATGGACCCATGTACCTTCTCTGGAATTCAGGGACTGAGTATATCCACTTGGGCTTGACTAGCAAGAGAGTATACTCTTGCACTGGGATTTTCTCAATGCCAGCATGTAGGGGAATCTTTTCAGGAGCTATTCATCATCTGTAAAGAAAGAAACTCCTATGCCTATACTTATCCGTATATCCATATCTCCATCTATCTATACATGTAGATACAGATAGTGGGGTATATAGATAGTTAGATGTAGACTAGCTGTAGTTAGCTGTAGACTCCTGGCATCACTAATTCTTCAAGAATGGGAAGCCAAATATTCCAAATCAAATTCTCTACCAAGTACACTTCATTTTAACTGTAATACATCACTCTTGCCTTTCAATACACCAAGTGTCCTGGGCTTCTCCCATCTTTTGGAAGACACCACTGACAGATTTTAAAAATAGTGAAAATGAGTCTTTAAGAGAAGTGACTTTGCCAAAGACACTGCACCTAAGAAAGCACAAAGCAAAATCTGAATGCTAAACCTCCAAAAAATATCCATCTCTGAAGCATGTTTTGGACCCTTCAGGGGAGATGCTAGGGTTACTTGGTCACTTCATCCTGGGACAAAATGAACATGACAAACACGTTATATTCCAGTGATAGACAGATGGTGAATTTGCTTATTTGTCTGTAGTAACATAGCGACAGAAGTCAGAACTTACTCTTTCTTAAAAAATTATTTTATTTTTTAATATGAAATTTATTGTCAAATTGGTTTCCATACAACACCCAGTGTTCATCCCAACAGGTGCCCTCTGCAATAGAACTTACTCTTGAGGGAAATGCGGAACTGAAAAGAGATGAGGGATATGTTTTGATAAATGGCAAAACCTACTTTTCTTAGTATATTCTGATATGTGAAATATTTGATATTGTATATCAGAGGGTACATGGAAATGTTACTATACACACACACACACACACACACACACACACAGAGTCACTGTCTAATAAAACATGGCTTTATCGCTGTAAAAAATGAGTTTATCTCAGGGTATAACACATTTTCCAGGGGTTCATGGCACATTTTTCAGCTAGTTTTTGGAAATGGTGACCAGCATTGCATCCTAGACAAGGTTTTGGGTTTTTTTTTCAACTTTAACATTATTGACAGGGTTAGATAGTGATTCTCTGCTGTGTGTGCGGGGGTGGGGGGCAGGGAGCACCATCCTGGGCATTGCAGGATGTTGACAAGCATCCCTGGCTTCTGTCCACTAGATGCCAGTAGAACCCCCTCCACAGTCGTGACAACTAAAAATGTCTCCAGACACTATTATAATGGTCCATGTGTGGACACAGCCATGTTGCCCCAGCTGAGAACAAGTGTCCTGTGTTGTCTGCTGGCATGTGTAGGCTGAGGAACCAGAACTTGCTTTGGGACATTACTGAACTTCATGCATTCCACAGCATCCTTTCCTTGAGGAATTCAGGCTCTACAGAATGTAGACCCCATTTAGGGTCACAGAACCTAGATCATTCCAGTGGGAAGGTCTCTAGAACATCTTTCTAGGCACAAATCCCCAAAACCTTTCTTTAATCTTCTCTTCCCTGGGATCTCAACAGCCAACTTGTTCTCAGAATCAAACTTATCCCTAAACACCTTTTTTTTTTTTTTTTTTTTTTTTTTTTTTTGCCTCCCAGGTGCCCTGGAAGGAGCCTCTTACTTCTCTACTGAGAAAGAGGACATTGTGGTCTGAGAGAAGGATTCGCCTTCTCATATTCATTCATAACACTGTAAGAGAAGTCACATGGAGACTTAAACTCTTTTCCAAATTCTTGCCTTAACCCTAGCATCCAAGCTGAAACCTTGTGTTCAAACTGAGGTTGTGGAAAACCTCAGTTGTCCATGTGATTGCTATGGGTCCATGCCCCAGTCTCTGGGGAGTTCCAGGTAACTCCCCCATGCCTCCCCTTGTAGATCTCAGTAGGACCTAATACACTTACTTTCCTTCCTTGGCTATTGTACACCTCTGTTGTGCAGAAACCAGGAGCCCCACAGAACTGACCCATGCACGGGTGCTGTCTGTCTGTTAGGTCCTCTCATCCTTGTTTAGGTCCCTCTACAAACTGTTGATAGAGAAAGCTGAACAACTTCCTTTCTCAATAATAGCTTTGGTTTCCCTGCAACATGTGCTGAACAAAAATATCTGACTTCCTGGAAATATTTTTGAGCCAAGCCCAAGGTCTCCCCTGGTTCCAAAACCCAAGTGTGTCTTAAAGTCCATACCTGGACCAATCCCCTAAATCCAAGGTATGATATATGTTTACAGGAGGTGGTTTCACCAGACAGTGGTTGGGTTCAGGGGTCTTCTTTTTGGGGCCCCATCATGGTCAACAAACATGCCATGTTGTGTGACCTTTGACAAGGTACTTAATCTCTTTGAATTTCCCTACTTAGCAAAGTACAGATAACAAGGAGCCCTGATAAATTTTACAGAAAGATTCATTGAAGAAATATATGTGAAACAGATTTTGTTGAAGAGGTGCTCAAAAATGTGAATTCCTGTCATTGCTGCACAGAAACTGTCATTTTCACTGTTGATCTCTAACAAGGTTAACTTTGATGCTAGTTCTGCATCCAAAATATTGCCAAGTCTCCCAAACTCTGATGTCTTAATTTCTTGCACTGTTTTGTTTTTTCCAGAATTATCCTGATAGATCCACATCCTGCTACTGGATTTCCTTGATTGAGCCTTGGGGGCAATCGTCTATACTAAATTGAAACATGGGGTGCGTGGGACTCCCTAATGTGCCCTGAAGGAGTTAGCTGCAAAGGTGATGGGCGAGAGCCAGACTCCATGCTGAGGACACCAGCCAGGTGCTCTCTGGCCACCAGAGCTTCCAGTATCTCTCACTTGAGGATGCCTGGACCTGCCCCAGCATGGCTTCCCGGATTCCAGTAAGATTGGGTAGATCTATCTGGATGGTTCTGGAAGGACATAAGAGTGTGAGAAATTAAGGCATCAGAGTTTGGGACACTCACCACAACTAGATACCTAATTGTGACATAGTCACACAATGGATTCTTACACAGGATGGAAAATAATTTTTCACATGCAAAGATGTGATGAAATATCAAACATATAATGTTGAACGAAAGGTGCCAGTCACAAAAATACATAGTATATGATTCCATGTAGGTGAAATTCAGTAATAGCTAGGAAGAAAGATGATTAATAGTAGATAGATGATAGCTTTGTTTATTTGTTTATAGTAGCATAGTAACGGAAGTCAGAACTTACCCACAAAAAGGGCCAAGAAAGTTTTCTAGGGTGTTAAGAATATTCTACATTTTGGCACAGGTAGTGGTTGCAAAGGTGCAAATGCGTAAAATTCTGTCGAACCACACACATGAGTACTTTAAGCCAAAATTAAAGCAACAAGTGTTTAAAATGATTATCTGATGATAAATTTATTGGTGATTTTTCTTTTTTCTGTATCTATTTTCCAACTTTTATACAAAGAATGAATGTCTTTTCTGTAATGAGAAAAGACCATCAACATTAAAAAAAACAACACATCTCTGACCCCCTAGTGTGTTTCACATTTTAGCCTGTGAGAGCAATACAGTTGTTTACCCTGTAAACAATGAAGAACAAAATTATTTACAGTCTTAGCCTGGGGACACATTACTTCACACTATACATCGTGTCTTAATTCATGGGTAAGATATTTGGTCCTGTCACAGGCAAATGGTCTTGGAGAATTCTTAATATCATAATTCTTGATTTTGGCAGTATGTAGATAATTCACTTTAAGGTGGAGTTATATAAATGGTAGCAGTTAAAGATAGCACTAAGTAAGAAATTGACTCAGCATAACTACAGGGAGGTCTCTATTGACAGGGTCCAATGGAGCCAGACAGCAAGGAAGCCAAAGTCAAAATCAATAGGGATCAGCTCCTACCCTTTACCATAACACAACCATAGCACAGAGCAGGGCAGAGGACTTAGGGAATAGATGGTAGAGATGAGAATAACAAGGACAACAATCCTACGAATGTTTTCTAGGGGGTCCTGAGGTTTTTATCTCATCTTAGGGTGAGATGAATCTGAAGACATAATTTGTTGTTAGGACGGAGTTGTCAAGCGAGGTTTCAGAAAGAGCTATGGCGTCCATGGGTCTAAAGCCTCCTCAGGGTCTTTCTGGGTGTGCTCAGGCATAGGATTCAAGCCTTGATTGGCCTTACAAATTCCATGTATACACTGGCATCACTCGAGTGTTCCTTGGGCCCCTGGGAAGTGGGGGTGGTTTTTTGCTGTGTGAAAATGCAATGACCCAACTCTGTGTATGTCACCTCCTGTGCGTCTTCTGCTGGAGGATCCTGCATAATGGTAAATGGGAAGGACGGTGTGCACACATTTGTGGGCAGTAGGAGGAAGTGAGACTGCACTGAAGAGGGTGAGCTGAGGAGGACCTACCTCCCTACTCACCATTATGTCCACCTCAGGCTCTCTGTTCATTATAGCAGCATCTGTAGGGAATAGAAGTCATCAAAAACACATGGAAGGGCATTTCTGGGTCTTCATTTAATAGATACAGATACCCATGCACAGAGGTGCAGTATTTTTTTAAATATAATTTATTGTCAAATTGGCTTACAAAAAATACCCAGTGTTCATCCCAACAAGTGCCCTCCTCAATGCCCATCACCCATTTTCTCCTCTCCTCCACTCACCCATCCACCCTCAGTTTGTTCTCTGTATTTAAGAGTCTCTTGTGGTTTGCCTCCCTCTCTCTCTGTTTGTAACTATTTTTTCCCCTTCCCTTCCCCCATGGACTTCTGTTAAGTTTCTCAAGATCCACATATGAGTGAAAACATATGATATCTGTCCTTCTCTGACTGACTTATTTCACTCAGCATACACAATGGAATACCACCTGGCAATGAGAAAGAATGAAATCATGCCATTTGCAGCAACATGGATGGAACCAGAGAGGTGCAGTATTGCCTGGAATTACTACCAAAAAGTAGAGTCAGAAATTCTACCTCTCTAGGGGCGCCTGGGTGGCTCAGTCAGTTGAGCGTCCAACTTCAGCTCAGGTCATGGTCTCACATTTCGTGACTTTGAGCCCAGCATCGGGCTCTGTGCTGACAGCTCAGAGCCTGGAGCCTGCTTCAGATTCTATGTCTCCCTCTGTCTCTGCCCCTCCCCCGCTCATGCTCTCTCTCTCTCTCTCTCTCTCTCTCTCTCAAAGATCAATAAACGTTAAAAAAAAAAAAAGAAATTCTACCTCTCGAAAGGTTCACAGACCCATCCCATTAATATCTCCCTATTTCCATTCCATTGATAAGGATGGAGGGCACTGGTGTTCTCTCTAGAAAACCTGACCTCTGTGGCTCCTGCCTTGAACCAGGCATCAGCCTGCAAACAGAGAACTCACACCTGAGCACTCTCATCCTAGCTCCCTGCTCTGCTTAGATGGAAACTGGCCTCTTCTTCCCAAGACTCACTCTTTGTGGCATGGCTCCAGCGATGAGTGAGGAAAAAAAGAAGGATGGTGAGGAAGATGATGGCCACTAAAGGGCCCAGCCAGAGCATGCAAGTGTCTGGGGTTACCTGCAGGAAGATGTGAATCTAAGAAGGAGAAAATCACAGTAGCTCTCCTTTATTGATTGCCTCCCATCTATTGATTGTTGGATAAATACATACAGTATCTCTACCTCAACCCTGAATTGAACAACGTTCTTTAACAAAAGAAAGACTAAATTCTTTAACAAAAGAAAAAGTTGAAACCAAAGTAAAAGTAAGTAGAGTTATTTTATGTTGTACAGGCAGGAAATGATAACAAAATGGGTGAGCAAGGGCTGCACAGTGCGATGTGTTTGCTTTGCGTGGTCTCATGAGTCATATATTAGGTTACTGCTCATCTGATCCTCTCTACCAGCTATTACTGAACATATTTTGTTGTACATTCATCCAACAAAACCAGTCCTTTTGGGAATTAAGAGGAAAGTTGACTCTTAATTAAGCAGTCTTAATTAAGTAGTGCTTGTTCCTGTCTCTAAGATTTGAACTGACTCAAAAGGGTATTGGTATTCACCTCCAAGGGATCTATCATATGTTCACAGATGACTGGAAGTAGGGGTGAGGTAGAGGTTTGAGGTGAGCGGAATGGAGTGGGGGCAATTTACATCATGTATACAGCACTTTCTCTGTTGCAGAAGCATGTGAAATGCTTTCACGTTTTTGTCCTGACCTCATCGACACAGAGAACCTAAAACGGGGAGATTTAACCTCATTTTATTGTGGATAAAATAGAAGATAAATGAGCTTATCATACAGAAGTAGAAAAATGACTATTTGAAGCCAAGTGCCTTTGTCTTTCTGGTATACTATACTGTCACACTAAGCATCCTCATTTGCACACACTTCCCCCCACATGATTCCTCTCTCCTGACAAGTATAGGCTTAGTTGCAGTGAAAATTAATTGCACAAAGGAATGAATGAATCCAAGAGCAAGCAACTAGGAAAAACCAGATCCAACAGAACCTCCTCCAAATGGTTCTACCTCAAGAACATGTCTTGTATTTATCTACTTCATTCATCTGGTGTCTAACTTGGCACCACACTTCACCAGGAGGGTGGCAATTGCATTTTCTGTGGTCTCTTGGCTCCCAGTTATATGCCTTACAACCCATTTTCATATAAGTCACTATTAATCATATATGGATTCCCAGTAGATGCTTAGACGATTTGCAATGGGACTGAACATGTAGCACACATTCCTTGTTCTTACTCAGCTCCTTTATACAATCTGGTTCCTCTCTGTCTCCTTCCATTGATCTTGTCACTCTCTCCACCTCCCCTGCAGCATTTAGACTCTTCCTTGAGCATAAGATTATTCTCACCTTAGTGTCTTCTTGGGTGATAGCTCTGGGATATCTTTCCAACAATCTTCAAAGAATTAAACGCTTCTTGTCATTAAGGTCATGACCTAATACTGCCCAAAAGTGAGTCTCTGCCACTCACTCTAAACCATCCACAAAGCACTATCTATCACTTTATTTAAATTTTCATGTATAGTTTCCTCATAATTGATCATTCATCCATTCATGCTCTCATTTTCTTCCCTTCCACTTAAGCTGTAATACCAGCTTCCCAAGATGCATTCCCAAGGTATCCTGTTTACTATTGGTAGTAGGCAGAAGAATGCATCCCTCAAAAGTTCCATGTGCTAATTCCCATAACTTGCAATTATGTCATGTTACATGACAAGGAGGAATATGGTTGCAGATGTAATTAAGGTTGCTAATCCACTGGCTTTAAAATTGAGAGGTTATCCCACATTATCTGGATGGCCCCAATGTAATCACAAGAGTCCTTAATAGAGAAGATGTGATGAAGGAAGGGGGGGGGGGTCTAAGTGGTTCAATGTCAGTTAGACTTGACCAATCATTGTTGGCTTTGAAGATGGAAAGGGACCATGAGCAGAGGAACACAGGCTCTAAAAGCTGGAAAGGCAAGGAAGTGGACTGTCCCCCAGAGCCTCCAGAAGGCACGCAGCCTGCTGCCATCTTGGTTTCAGCCTCATGAGACCCATTTCAGAACTATGAACTATAGAACTATGAGATCATTTTATCAACTGTGTTGTTTTGGGGCACCTGGGTGGCTCAATTGGTTAAGCATCCAACTCTTGATTTGGGCTCAGGTCATGATCTCATGGTTTGTGAGTTCAAGCCCCACATTGGTCTCTCTGCTATCAGTGCAGAGCCCACTTTGGTCCCTCTGTGTCCCTCTCTCTGCCCCTCCCCTGTTCATGCTCACTCACTCTCTCTCTCTCCCTCTCTCTCTCTCTCTTTCTAAAAAAAAAACAAAACTGTGTTGTTTTAATGTACTGAGCTTGTGGAAATTTGTTATAGCACCAATAGGAAATGACTACCTATGGCATATCCAGCACATGGACATACATGTGCACTGGAACAGTGCATGAACAAATAAATGAAGGAATCACATGTATGGGTGAGAGACTGGGTTCTGAGTTCTCCCTCACTCTACTAAGCATATCCGTGTTGCATCCTGACAGGAGCTCATTTCTTGGCAAATGGAACTTCTCTAAGCACTACCTACCCCCACCAGCTGTTCTCTTCCTTTCTCTCCTCCAAGATCCCATGATTCTTGTGGGGGGCCGGGCCCCGGTGCCAGGCTGAGACCGGGTCGAGCAACGGTTCCCTGTTGACTCAGCCAACCCGGTGGTTCCCCCTCCCATTCCCCCACTTTCAATGGCATACGAAAGCCTCATCAAGGCTGAGAAAGTTAATTCCTGAAGCCTGTGGTCTGCAGGTGTTGGCAGTAATGCTACCTCCCTTTTTCTACCCCGAGTCAGATAGAAACAAACATGGGAATTGTGTTTTGCTAGCAATCTTATCAACAAGGTCTTGTTGTGACCCGTCTAGAAAATTCACAAGAAACACAGAACTAAATGTTTTGGTTGGCAGCGATTATGTGAAACCTGATTATTCTTAGAATGACCTGATCCATAAGAGTCTTATATTATAAAAGATTGTGTACAGCAACAATAAAGCCATCACTTGGGCCATCAGCCCAGGGGACACTCCTGTCCCCAAACTTTCTCTTCTCTCTTTTTTTCTTACATTCCCCTACCCTCAGGACCCTGATCTCGGTGTTTGTTGTGCCGGTCGCAACAGATTCTCATCTCTACTTAGGAATGGGGAAAGAGCAGGTATGGCGTTATTCCTGGCAAGCGGATCAGGTTTATTTTCACTCTCTTCTTTTGGAGGAGGTCTCTGCTGCAGAAAATTAGAGTTTAAGAGTCCTCACTGGCCTCATGCTGACCCCAACCCCTTCTGCCATTGTAGAGTCTGGGGATCAGAAAAGCATGGTAATGAGCCCAAGATCACAGAGCTGGAAGGTGGCTGAGCCAACACTCAAACCCAAGGCTTCTCTTTGTCTACAAACAAGGATAAAAGAGATCCTTCACTTACCAGTTTTGGAGTTTGGTTCTCTGTATGGAAGGCAACTACTTGACAGGTTTCCTAGAAGACAAGTCAGGAGAGAGGTGGGGATGTGGAGTTGCCCATATTCTACCCACTGAAGCTCATTGTCATCTAACGCTGAGTTTCTGGGAGCTCCTGGGACCCCTCCCCATAATCCCTGGGGACTGAATCCCTGAGACTTCAAGATGCAGAGAGAAAACAGGAGAGGTTGGGGATGAAAGGGGCCTCTCTACTTAAGAGGAGGTTTCTTGATCTTTCCCCAAAGTCACCTGTACCACCTTGGAGATCTCTCTGTGGGTGGGAGGTCAGGAGGGGCTCCTGGGAAATGAGTAGTGGTGAGGGGCCAATGTAAGCTATGATATCCCCAAACTGAGCCCCTTTTCTCCCCCTCCTGGGCCCGCCTTGACCCCTTTCCATCTTCCTCTGTACACAGACCCCCCAGTGTGGGTCTCTGTGCAAGATGCACAGGAGGAGGCTGGAGGTGAGTCCTCAGTCTCTCCTTTCCTGTTTCTTTATCTATGTTTCTCTCTCTCCAGAACTCCTAAGCATCCTCCCATTATCAGTAGAACACCCTTCACATATAGCCTTCAGATATATCCTGAATCACTGGGCACAGAGCAGGTTGTGTGCTTCCTCACCTGTGACAGAAAGGTACAGTGGGTCACTTGGGCCTGACCATTCACAGGGAGAGGAGTTGAAAGAGCCATGGCATATGTAGGTCCCGCCCAGGGCTGGTTTTGCAGGACCCAGAAGGAAGTGGGCCCAGGATGCACCATCGCGCCTCTGCCCCTCATCCCCTCAGCCAGCTGGTGCCCACGGAGCTGCCCGTCCCTGGGTAGATGGTACACGTCAAAGTTGCTCTCTGAGCAGCAGGACAGGGTCATGTTCTCTCCTGAACACAGCACGGCACCCAGCTGGGCCCAGAGAGAAAGTTTCTTATGTAGACGTGGAGGAAACGGAGGCAGTTCAGTTAGAGAGGCTTTTCCTTGCTCACAGGGTACTTCACACCTGGACTGAGAATTCTCTTTCCTGTTCCCAGAGCCTAATGTCCACTTTGTCCCCTCGTGTCCACCTCTCTATTTCCTGTTCTTGCCTTCCTCCATCTTTTCCCTTTTTGTGTTGGCTTACTCTCTCTGCCTCTGTGGGATCTGTCGGTTTGATCTGTCTTTTTCTTTCATGAGTCTCTTATTTCATCTTGTCTCTTTCTGCATTATCTATCTATCTATATATCTTTTTTTTCTATGATTTATCCTTTTTTTTTTAATATATGAAATTTATTGTCAAATTGGTTCCCATACAACACCCAGTGCTCATCCCAAAAGGTGCCCTCCTCAATACCCATCACCCACCCTCCCCTCCCTCCCACCCCCCATCAACCCTCAGTTTGTTCTCAGTTTTTAACAGTCTCTTATGCTTTGGCTCTCTCCCACTCTAACCTCTTTTTTTTTTTCCTTCCCCTCCCCCATGGGTTTCTGTTAAGTTTCTCAGGATCCACATAAGAGTGAAACCATATCTATCTATCTATCTATCTATCTATCTATCTATCTATCTATCATCTATCTACCATCTGTTTATTATCTATTATCTATCTATCTATCTATCTATCTATCTATCTATCTATCTATCTATCTTTCTATCATCTATCTATCTATCTATCTATCATCTATCTACCTGTCTGTCTCTATTACCACCGTCTTGGTGACTTTCTCCGCTTCTATATCCCTAGTTCTCTTTTGGGATCTCTGTTATCTACCCCACATTATCGTCTTTCTCTATCTTTGTGCTCCCGCTCAGGTCTCTGTCTTTTAGGGCTTTTATCTGTCCCCTTCATCTTTATGTCTACTTCTCTATCCCTTTTTCTTTCTTCTGTTTTATGTGTCACTGAGCCAGTGTCTGTCTATCAATCTGTCAGTCTCTCTCTGTCTCCCCTCCATTGTGTGTCTGTGTGTGTGTGCATGTGTACACATTGCATTTCTGTGTCTCTTTACATGAAAGACTTTATATGGCCATTGATGTACATTGACTCTGCTTTCTCTCTGATTGCATCTTTCTGTGGGCTTTCACCTCAGTAATCCTGTAGCATCTCGAGCAACCTTGAACATTGGCCCAAGAAACAGCTTTGGGAACCCATAAAACATACCACATATAGGAGCTAGTGACTGTCTCCTCCACCTGGGACCATAGTATCCAGGGTCACATTGTGGTTCAACTACATGGGATGAAGTCATGTAGGAGGGAATACCACACCTGTGGGTGCCACGTGAGGAGAGGACCTAGGGCCCATGGGGAATCAGCCTGAGAAAGGCCAACCTGGCCTCAAAACTTGGTCATATACATGCTATGTCTTTAGGTTCTCCTGGTAGAGAAGAGGGTGTGGAGATTAACTGGAAACCACGTTCTAAACTGTCCCAGGTTTCTGAACAAAGTCAGAGTGGAAGGGCACCTGTCTCTGATGTGAATGTACCCATCTGTGTCCCTTCCTTCACTCTTTGTGTCCACTACTGACTCCCTATTTCTGCCTCTTATCTGTCCTTTATGTTATAACTAATGGTTTGTACTGTCACCCTTCTGTCATTGTCTCTCTTGGTGTAGCTCTTGCCAAGGCTATCTCTCTGCATAAAAACCTGTGTGCGTGTCCCTCATCACCACCCGGGGATTCCAAGTCTTAGAACACCCTGTCTGTATCCCAAAGAGGATGGGAGCAGGACATTCTCACCTGTGATCATGATGTCCAGGAGGTCGCTGGGGTAGACCACTCATAGAAGGAGTGATTCAGAAAACCGAAGCACCTGTAGGTCCCTGCATGGGCAGCTGTCACAGGACCCATGATGAAGTTAGCATGGGAACCCTCACGATGGGGCTGCCCGGGAAGGTGCCAAGGGGCCTTGGATAGCTCCTCACTGTGAAGAACGAAGCTTTCAAACTAGATCTCTGAGCGACAATGCAAGGTCATGTTCCCTTCTGATTTCACCAGGGGACCTGGCTGAGCTGAGAGGGAAGGTTTTCTGTAGACTCCTAAGAACATGGACATTGTAAGTTTACAAAGAGCGACGCTGCCTCACCCCATTCCCTGGGACCCTAAATGAGTGAGGGTGCCCCTGTGTCTGTCTTTCGCCTCCTTCTTTGTGTCTCTGTGTCTTTTTCTGTCTGCATGTCCCCCTCTGTCTCTGCCCCTCCTTTGCTCTGCTTCTCCATCAGAAGAAACAGCACCAGATTCCATTACCACCGTTCTCATCCTTGACACATTAACTGTTGCACCTGTTTCCCACAGACCCCTTTTCTGCTTTGTATGGTGGGAGTGGGAGAATGACACTGCAGGCTGCATTTCCAGACTCTTTTATCAGACCAGTTCCTGCTCTGTTTGATGAGTTGGAATCCCTGGTAGGAGACAGGAATTAAGCAGTAAAGCAGGTACCACAGTAACTCCCAGTGCCTACCAAGCCTGTGCCTAGTGGGGATGGGCACATCTTCTGCCATGTCTGTGACTTCTCCAAGGCCACAGCTTCCACAGGGCACCCCTGAGCCTGGCTTTGGGAACACTCCCCCCATTATGTCACTGCAGTCTAGTGGTGGCATCAACATCCTGCCCTTACCTATCGCTGGGAGTAGCTTCACTTTCCCTGTTTGGCTTCCTAATTTGTTCCTCACCTAGGTATCTTTATTGGTTACCTGTTGTTGCTGTAATAAATTGCTACAAACATAATGGCTCAAAAGAGCACCAATCTGTTGTCTTATAGTTCTGGATGTCAGAAGTCCAACATGGGTCTTATGGGCTGGGATCAAGGACAGCGTGGACAGGACTGTTTCCTTCTGAAGGCTCAAGGGGAGAATCTGCTCCTGTGTCTTTTCCAGCTCCTAGGAGCTGCCTGTATTCCTTGTCTTATGACCCCTTCCTCCAACGTCAGAGCTAGCAATGGCTGGTGGAGTCTTTTTCATGCTGCATGACTCTGAAGCTCATTCTTCTGCTTCCTTCTACCCTTATAATTACAGTAAATCCTCCTGGATAATCCAGGATAATCTCTCCATCTCCAGGTCATCTGCTTAATGACCTTCATTCCATATTCAACCTTAATTGGCCTTGGACTATTCATAGATTTGGAGTATTATGGTGTAGACATCATTGGGGGCCATTATTCTGCCCACATACATTAAATGCCCTTGGAGCAGCTCCTATTGTTATAATTGGACCTGACTGACACTCCCACCAGGAAACTCTGAGATTAGGAAGATCAGGTCAGGAAATAGTTCCTCTAGAGAAGGACTCTCTGACCTGTGACCACAATCAACAGGGGGTCACTGGGTGGTGACCACACAGAGGAGGAGCCAAGGTAGGATCCACAACATCTGTAAGTTCCTGCATGTGCTGGGGTTACAGGGCCAGCGAGGAAGCTGTCCTGCAACATTATGCTGTGGAGTTCAGGAATGAGGGCACCAGTGACCTTGTACAGTCTGAACATGCCAAACCTGCAATGAGAGTGGCACTGAAGAGTCACACATTGTCCTTGAGGAACCACTGGGCTTGGCCAGGCAGACAGGGAGGAGCACAGCACAGGAGGACCACCTGGGGGAGAAGGAAGCACAGCATTGGTCTCCTCTCCCTAAGCTCAGAGGCTCCCCCTCCTTCCATGTCTCTAAGTCTCCTTTCCAATCCAAGGGTGCCCATGCCACACAAAGACTCCCCACACCACAGAGACACGGCATCTCTTACAAGTAACCTGTTGACCGAGAATTCTGAGTGAGCACTGAATAGTGGGCTCTTAGTAGGTGTTGATAGTGTGAAGTTTGTTACGTAAAAGAAGACAAAGTAGACACTGAAGAGGAGAGTAATGACCTATGTGAATGCCACGTCAGCGAACACATGAGGCATGTTACACGACAGAGCCATGTCAGAACATGCTGGAATTCCAGGGGTTCTGGCATGTGGATTTTGTACCTCTGCCATGGAACAATGTCAGCAGCAGCATGGGGCTCCTACTCTCATGGGCGTGCTGAGGAGCTTTAGTGGCTGTCTTGTCCTCAGACATTCTGTTGTTCCTGGCACCTTTTGCATCCCCTGCTCTACAGATGGCTTCTCCCAGACATCTCAGCTCTGAGCAGCAGTGTCTTCCAGATGGCTTTAGAGCATGGCTCAGCCAAGGAGAAGAGAGTCTAGGAAGGGTCTCTGGACCAGAACTAAGACTAAGGTTTCCCTGGGCCCCCACTTTCTATTTCACAAGAGATTCTCCCATCAGGCCTCCTGCAGTCAACCCATCACCCAGCCTCCTGTGCCATCTGCCCTCCTGTTATAGGGATACTCTTATCCTGAGTGCATGGCAACCCAAGTTTTGGAGGGAAAGACTCACCCACTTGTGTACAGATCCTTTGGATGAAGAACTCTGGAAAGAAAGACTCATGATAGGTGGTCCATCTCGATAGAAGACTTGGCCTCCCTCTCTTTCCCCTGCCTGGCCTGAGCCTTACCATCAAGGTCCACCTTGCCTCCAAGGGAGCAGTCTGCTGTGGGGATGCCCAGCCTTCCAGGCCAATATTTCCACCATAGTGTCCCCTCCCTTCATCCCCTTCCAGGACTCACCAAGACATGCCAGGCTGATGACTATGGGTGGTATGACGCTGCTTCTGCTGAGCGGTGACCCAGCAAAGTTGAGAAGTACACAGGATGCCATGAAATGGGGCCCAGCTCATGTTTATAAGTTGACTGCAATAAGGGAAGGTGATGCATACAGGCTCTTTTTGCTTTGCCTATGGGTGGTGCAGGGCGGGGGGGTGGGATGGGGTGGGGTGGTTCAGCTTAGGGTAAAGCCAGGCTTCCTGGAAATTGTTCAGAGCTGTTGTGTCGCATCATTTACTGTGGTCAGACTTGAAACACAGACACAATCCCTCATACTCAGAATGATGAAATGATAGTTTTTTTTAAATCTAAGCTGCAAAACTTTCATATGTAATGTGCAACATTTGTAGTAGATACTATCATAAAAAGAATTATGGCCCCTGGGTGGCTCAGTCGGTTAAGTGTCCGACTTTGGCTCAGGTCATGATCTCACGGTCGGTGAGTTCGAGCCCCACGTTAGGCTCTGTGCTGACAGCTCAGAGCCTGGAACCTGCTTCAGATTCTGTGTCTCCCTCTGTCTGTCCCTCCCCTGCTTGCACTCTGTCTGTCTCTCTGTCCCAAAAATAAATAAACATTAAAATTAAAAAAATTAAAAAAAAGAATTACACTGTATAAATCAAAATGATGTTCTAAGCTGATATTTTTAGTATTGAGCTAATACTTGTCAAAAATTATTTAATTTCCCTGTAGAAGGAATATGCAGTTATTTAGAGTCATAGAGTTTCACTTTATTAGCAAAGAATAATGCATGTAAATTCTGGATCTTATGGTTTTATCTGAAATTCATCTTATGACCCAGAAATCCAAACTCAGAGATTCATCTATCTGTATCTCTCTGCAAATTTTATATAAATATATAAATATCCATTAACATGATGCTATAGGAAATTCACTTTCTAATAACCAATTAAGAACGTCAAAAAACTCACCCTAAAACATTTTATGATCAAAAACCCAAAACAGCAATACTCTCCAACTTAAAACAAGAAGGTTGCAATGACCACACCACATAACCTAATCCATCTACATATTTTCTCTTATCCCATCTCCTCCTTTAACTTCATATCTTGATATTTGTTGGAAATACAGTTTTAAGGCACTCACCTCTCCTTGTAAAATATGTAATTGTGAATATGGTTTTAAGGCACTTATCTCTCTTTGTAAAATATGTAATTGTAATAAATGTAAACATATATATTTTCACACACATACATACATATATGCACCCAAATACATAATTCTTTCAAATTTTTTAAATTACCGGCTTCGCATCTATCTTTTTTGTACTTCAGTTTATATTGCTATGATATACACATAATGATTTTTTTAGCTCTATTTCATTGGATTGCAATATAAGATTTCTTGCATAAATATATCAACATGTATTTATCCATTCTCATTATTATAGACATCTGGCTAACATGGACATCTGGGTAATATGGGTGATATAGGTATCTGAACAATAATATTCTTCCAGTCCATGAACATGGGATATCTTTCCATGTGTTTTCATCTTCATTTTTTTTCATCAAAGTCTCACAGTTTCCAGAGTACAGCTCTTTCACCTTTTGGGTTAAATTTGTTCCCAACTATTTTATTATTTTTATGTCATTGTAAATGAAATTATTTTCTTTTTTTCCTCTCATCAGTACAGCTTTTATTGAATCTTTAAAATATCACAAAAAAAGTCTGAAAAATAATCTGGTATCTTGCTGTTTCTGTAGCTGGACAACTTAGATATTGTTCATCAGCCTGCTGAACTGTTCCTTTTTCAGAAACATAGATATCATCCAAAAATTTTCTGATAATCCTTGTTTCCAACTATTGTGGCTCACTGAATCAAAGCAACTAAATTTGATGACGATATTGTCCTTCCTTTCTTGTAAGACTGTTCTCAGTCTTTCTGTTCTGCTGTGTCACTAAAACTTCCTAAGTGGACTCTACAGTCTCCCAGAGCTGTTTTGTTCACGGCATTTGCAATGCCCACAGTTATTGATTGGGGTCTACTGTCTTGTTCTGGGACCTCAGAGAACCTGGTTATTCTGGAGCTCAGAGCATCGCTCTTTCCATAGGTGTGGAGGGTCACATGATCACTGCCATAGAAAGGGACCAGCACATCTGGGACCCTGCTGCAAGGAAAGCCCAGGAAGGAATGGGAGCCTCTCTTCAAGGGGCCCTAATTTTTTTCTCTTCTCCACAAGGAAGGTCAATAAAGGAAGGACTACTGTCTGTGGAGCATAAATTATTTCAAAAGCCTGTCATTGGAGATTTCCTTATGTCAGAAACTCTCCACCACCAAAATATCATTTCCACTTTTCATGACAACACTAAGGCTGAGGGAATCTGCCTCTGTTTTCAAGGTCAAGCCTCCAGTAAGTTTCTGCTGGGAATGGAGTGCAGAGACCCTGTCCCCATATGCCAGCATCCCTGAACACAGCTGCCTGCCCTAAAATTACTGAGACTGAGGGAAAGACAGTCCACAAATGAGCTGGGAGTGATGGTCCAGCTGAGCCAGCTGCTCAGGAAAGTGCTTGGATAGGGCAGAGGGGGAGGTAGTGAGGTGGAACAGGCAGACTCTTAAGGACAGACCTATATGAAGCTCAGGCATTTATATGGTTACCACCATAATGGATTGCATAGGAAGCTTTTCCTTCCATTCTTTATAGGGCTGAAGTTAGTCATGCCTGCTTAAATAATAACTGTGGTCTCTTCTTGACATTAAGTATGTGATGGAATAATCCTACATACAGGCTTCTTGATGTTTTCTTTCATTTTATTTAATGTGGTGTTTGAAACTGTTGATTTGTTTGTATGGTTTTATCTACACTAAATGACACCCTTGTCAATATTCTCATGCATATATCAGCATGCATATGCACACGGTTTCCTCTAGGGCATAGAGTTGTGGGACAGAGCTGTGTCTCTTCCTTTGACCAGGTGAATCTGACCTACTCCCCAAATTGAATGGAACAATTTATACTCCTACCAGTAATGTATTGGAATTCTAAGTACACGGTATTTTCTCCAACAATCGATTTTGCAATTGTGTTCTCTTGCCTCTCATGTGAATGTACTAGGAATGGAGATTACAATTCACTGAAACTGTGGCATTACACTGAGGTGGTAAATCCAAGGATCTTACAAATAGAAGGAAGCATACGTACATGCTGGGGTTACCAGTGAGGTGTCCCACAGCTGAATCACACTCACCTGTGAAAGACGACTGTGTCCATGCTGGGCACACAGTGCATTCACATGACATCTTGATGTTGGCCATGAAGGGCGTGTTTACACCGAAGAAATGGGCAAATGCCGTGGGAAGCAGCTTTCTAAAAAATGGTTATTTCGTGAACCAGTGTAACAGCACAGCACCAGGCTGTCACTTCAGACAACCCTGTGCTCAGTCCAACTACAGGTATTTCTGGAAAATACCCCAGGAATCATTGGATGAGGAGCAAAGAGCTTTATGAGTCCGGAGGGAGTTAAGGCATTAGTTTTGGATTTCTCTGTCACAAAGTGGATCTGATTTTCACCCACTTACTCACTTATTAAAACAGATATTTTGTTTGGTGCTGAAGGAATGGAAGTAGACAGCACACATTAGGGAATGTGAAAATTGAAAATAAAGGAAAATGTATCCCAATAAAGTGGACCAGAACATGACACTGTAGGAAGGTATGAACCTAAACCAGTGTGAGATGTACCCTCCTGTCACAGGGATGAAAAAAGACAGGGTGGCAGTGAAGGGAATCCATCAATGGCAGGAGGGAAAGTACCACAGTTCATGGACGAAGAGTCCTGGCCAGGCAACAGCCCAGACAGTTTTTCAGCAGACAGTTCTGCTGGCAAAGCTGCAGATTTTCTTCCAGAACCCCCTGGACCATTAGGTTCATTCCCAGAGCTCTGCCACAAAGAGTGGTGGGTTGCCTCCATTTTCTCATTGTGTTTGTCTCCTGGTTGCATCTGGGGTTCTTCTGTGGCTGTGTCGAGGCTGAAATAGCAGAATCCCGAGGACCACCAGGATCAAGCCTGCCACACCTATGCGGATGAGATTCTCCATCGTGTAATCTTTGGGGTTGGAGGCTAGGAATGAGGACCAAGAGGTTACAGAGGTCAGGGGAGACCCAAATCACCCCGGATCCTGGATGTCCACCAAAGTCACCCACCTCCTCTTGATAGGACTTTACCCTCCATGCCAGTCCCAAAACTGAGATTTTCTTCTACTCACCAATGTTGGGGTCTGACTTGTTTTGGGGTGGGCTGATGGTGTCAGCTCCTACTGTGGGGAAAATAGAAGCAGATGCTCAGGAGCCTGAGACCACTGTCCAGCCTGTCTTCTGACTCTGTGTTCTATATCTGTCATTTCCTCATTACATAGTTTTTATACAGTTCCTGAACAACCCCTTCTCTGCAGTAATGGGGTTTCCTCTGGCATACTCATTGGATTTCTTCCATATCCATGTCTTCTTTGAATTCAGACTTTGCTTATGAGTCACTCTGGAGTAGATGCTACCTGTGCCCTAGGAGCTCAGGGTTGGGGAGAAAAATATCCTCCCAACACAGAAATAATTGTGTCCTTATATGTCCCCTGTTCAGTCTGGGATACAAAACCCCATGTGCTCATGTCCCCACAGCTGAGAGTTCCCATTTATTCAACAGCCAAGGATCCAGCATCCATGGATGAGGGGTTGGTATCAGGAGCTCCTGAAGGTTAGGAGCACAGAGGGACCGGATATGCCGGGGCAGGGTCTCCTTCCCTCCATCTCAGCCAGCTCCCATCTTTCTGGGACTGCATTTTAATCTGTACCTGGAACTTTACATCCTCGTGTGCTTCCATTAATTCATTTATCATATAATTAGAAATGCCCACACTGGTTGATAGATATACACATAGATAGGTGCACACATCTATACAAAACACATTAGTATGTATTTCCTAAAGGTGATGTGCATTTACTGGGTCACATAAACACCATTATTCCTTGCTTGTGTGTGGGTCTAGGCAGGGAGATCCTATCGTGAAAAGCTATTGAATGAAGAGTATGGCCATGAAGATGAATATCTGTATATATATGTTATATATTCATAGATCATTTGTATATACATATATAACCATATATATTTATATTAACAGAAATATTATAGATATATGAATACATAATCACATGTATTTGTATAGATATATAGATCTTCCTGTCTAGAGAAAGGGAGAGACAGAGAGGTGTGGTCTGTCTGTTCCTCAACAGAACTGCAGTCACGTCTGTGGCCTGGGGGCAGGAAGACGACAGGAACACCTGGTCTCAGGCTTGGTGAATGGAGACAATTCAGGGAGGCATGCCCATAATGGGAGGCTCCATCATCATCTTGGTGTTTTGGGACAAACTCTAGAAATCTGGTGATGTTTCCAGTAAGGATAGCTAATCATTTTATTTACATTGTCAAAGACAAACTTTGCTCCCACTATCTCACAGGGTCAAACTGAGGAAGTCCCTATGTATGGTTTTCAACTTCAAGGAACAGAGAAGTTCAGTGGAATTATAATATCGAGTGAACACAAAGACAAGGAAATCATGAAAAGCTATTACCTCATTTTAATATGAAAATCAAAGTAGCAAAAAAAAAAAAAAAAGAGAGAGAGAGAGAGAGATAAAAATTACAGACCCCAAATACTGAAAGTGATGTTGAAAAAGAAACCAAAGCAGGAGGCATCACAATTCTGGACTTCTAGCTGTACTACAAAGCTATAATCAACAAGACAGTATGGTACTGGCACAGAAACAGACACATAGATCAGTTGAACCCAGTAATGGACTGACACATTTATGGCCAACTAATCTTCAACAATATAGGAAAGAGTATCCAATGCAAAAGAGACAGTCTTTTCAGCAAATGGTGCTGGGAAAACTGGACAGCTACATACAGAAGAATGAAACTGGACCACTTTCTTACACCATACAGATAAATAAATTCAAAATGAATAAAAGACCTAAAGATAAGACAGGAAACCATCAAAATCCCAGAGGAAAACACAGGAAGTAGCCTCTTTGACCTTCGCCACAGCAACTTCTTACTAGACATGTCTGGAGGCAAGGGAAACAAAAACAAAAATGAACTGTAAGGACCTCATTAAGATGAAAAGCTTCTGCACAATGAAGGAAACAGTCAACAAAACTAAAAGGCAACCAATGGACTGGGAGAAGTATTTTCAAATGATATATCAGATAAAGAATAGTATCTAAAACCTATAAAGAACGCATCACACTCAATCCCACGAAACCAAATAATCCAGTGAAGAAATGGGCAGAAACCATGAATAGGCAATTTTCCAAAGAAGACATCCAGATGGCTAACAGACACATGAAAAGATCCTCAACATCTCTCATTTCAGAGAAATATAAATCAAAACCAGAATGATAACCACCTCACACCTGTCAGAATTGCTAATGTTAACACCTCAAGAAACAACAGATGTTGGCCAGGATGGGGAGAAGGGGGAACCCTTTACACTGCTGGTGGGAATGCAAACTGTTGTACCCACTCTGGAAAACAGTATGGAGGGTCCTCAAAAAACTAAAAATAGAAGTATGTTAGACCCAGAAATTGTAATTGTAGGTGTTATCCAAAGAATAGAAAAATGTTGATTCAAAGGGGAACATGCACTCCAAGGTTTATAGCAGCACTATCAACAATAGCCAAATTATGAAAAAAGCCCAATGTCCATTTTCTGATGAATGGATAAAGAAGATGTGGTGTGTATGTGTGTGTGTGTAGGATACATACACACACACACACACACACACACACACACACACACGAAATACTACTCTGCGATGGAAAAGAATAAAATCTTGCCATTTGCAACAATGTGGATGGAGCTAGAGTGTATTATGCTAAGGCTAAATAAGTGAGTCAGAGAAAAACAAATATCATATAATTTCACTCACATGTGAAACTTAAGACAGACAACAGATGAACATAGGGGAAGGGAAGGAAAATAAGATAAAAATAGAGAATGATTTTAAGTGATACATCACTGGGTTCTGCTACTGAAGCCAATACTACATAGTGTGTTAACTAACTTGAATTAAAAAATATTTTTAATGTTTACTTATTTTTGAGAGAGAAGGAGAGACAGAGTGCAAGCAGGGGAGGGGCAGAGAGAGGAGGAGAGACAGAATCCAGAGCACGTTCCAGGCTCTGAGCCATCAGCACAGAGCCCAATGTGGGGCTCACACCCACGAACCACGAGATCATGACCTGTGCTGAATTTGGACGCTCAACTGATTGAGCCACCCAGGTGCCCCAATAAATAAATTAATTAGAAAAAAAAAACAGCAATGGGAAGTCAGAGAGTGCATAGTGAGTTAACGGCACATAAAAATATGCCCAAACCAATAGCTCCCTTAGGCATACTTAACTATTATTCAGACAACTTACTTTGTGGTATTAAAGTAGTTAACCAATTCTTAAAACAAGCTATGAATTGACACCATTTTTACGAATAAAGTTGAAAAGCTTTGAACCTGGTATCAGGTGTGCACCCAGTGGCAGTGGGGCCCCCAGGTAAGCATAGGGGGCAGCAGAGCAGAGCCCACAGGTATAGAGACTTCCCTCTAGGGGAGAGTACATGGGGCCTGACACCACAGTTCAGATTCTGATATGGAGGCATCAGGAAGAGAGTAGGAGGCCTCTGTCTACTCAGAATCCTTCACCCACCCCTCACCCACACCCTAACTCTCATCTCTGCTGAGACTGAAGGATGGGGGAGCCTGGGTGGAGGTCCCTGCTCTTTCCAACCTCTCCTGGGCTGGACCCTACTCTACGGAGTCCCCTGAACCCTTCATTTGTCACTGTCTCAGGTTTTCCTGAGGATTGGGCCCTGAGCTAATGGAGTCAGTAAGGACAGGGTTAGGGACCCCTCACCTGAGACCTGGAGCTCCAGGGTCACTGGGGTGTGACAACAGGTGGGGGGAGGTGCTGTATGAGCCATAGCACCTGTAGGTCCCAACCTGGGCTGAGGTCACAGGATCATGGAGAATTTGGCCTGGTAATGCCCATCTCGGTACTCTGATCTAAGACGCAGGGGGGGATTGGCTTCCCCTCCTTGGACAGAAGGAAAGTGTCCACAGAGCTCCAGGACTGACACAGCAGGGTCACATTCTCTCCTGAGGCCACCATGGGTCCTGGCTGCACTGAGAGGGAGGGTGTGGAGGGGAGCTGTCCTGGAGAGAGGAAGGCAGGTGAGGGGCTGTCCATCCTTGCTCTGACTGTCTGTCTGTCTGTCCTCTGAGTCTCTCCCCTTCCCCATCCCCTGTCTCTCTGTCTCCCTCCCTCCCTGGGGACCCCACACCCCTGATCCCAGCCACCACCACCTGGGTTGCCCCCAGCAGGGCCTGTGCAGAGTCTGGGGCCCTGACTGAACCCGTGTCCCCTCACCTGTGACCAGGATGTCCAGGGGGTCACTGGGGGCCGACCACTCGGAGGAGAGGTTGTGTCCACCATAGCATGTGTACCGGCCCCCGTGGGAGCTGTTCACTGGGCCCAGGGGGAAGTCGGCCCCCGAGAGCCCAGCCTGGGGCTGCAGGCTAAGGTGCTGGGGAAGGTCACGTGCCCCCTCCTTGTACAGAGTGAATCTGTCATAGCCAACATCAGAGCGACACTGGACGGTCAACCTCTGTCCAGGGGTCAAGAAAGGGCTCTGCTGGGTCAGGAGGGAAGGCTTCCTGGACACACTTGGGAGACAACCAGTCGTGGATTGAGGAGCAGATTCTCCCCAAACCTCTCTTCTCCTATCCTGGCCCCCAGGTCTCAGTGTCTCTCACATTCTGTCTCTCTGACCTGTGAGATCCCCATGTCTCCTCCCCCCACCCTCTGATCTGGGGCTCCCCTGGGAGCAGAGCCTCCATAACCTGTCTGGTGGTCAAAACACGGATGGAACAAAAATCAGCTTCCCTCACCTGAGACCAGGAGCTCCAGGGCGTCACTGGGGTGTGACAACAGGTAGGGGAAGTTGCTATATGAGCCGTAGCACCTGTAGGTCCCCCCCTGGGCTGAGGTCACAGGACTCATGGAGAATTTGGCCTGGTAATGTCCAGCTCGGTACTTTGATCTAAGACGCAGGGGAGGGTCGGCTGCCCCCTCCTTGGACAGAAAGAAAGTATTCACAGAGCTCCAGGACTGACACAGCAGGGTCACGTTCTCTCCTGAGGCCACCGTGGGTCCTGGCTGCACTGAGAGGGAGGGTGTGTAGGAGAGCTGCCCTAGAGAGAGGAAGGCAGGTGAGGGGCTGTCCATCCTTGCCCTGAACTGAGTCTGTCTGTCTGTCCTCTGAGTCTCTCCCCTTCCCCATCCCCTGTCTCTCTGTCTCCCTCCCTCCCTGGGGACCCCACACCCCTGATCCCAGCCACCACCACCTGGGACGCCCCCAGCAGGGTCTGTGCAGAGTCTGGGGCCCTGACTGAACCCGTGTCCCCTCACCTGTGACCAGGATGTCCAGGGGGTCACTGGGGGCCGACCACTCGGAGGAGAGGTTGTGTCCACCATAGCATGTGTACCGGCCCCCGTGGGAGCTGCTCACTGGGCCCAGGGGGAAGTCGGCCCCCGAGAGCCCAGCCTGGGGCTGCAGGCTAAGGTGCTGGGGAAGGTCATGTGCCGCCTCCTTGTACAGAGCGAATCTGTCATAGCCGACGTCAGAGCGACACTGGAGGGTCAGCCTCTGTCCAGGGGTCAAGAAAGGGCTCTGCTGGGTCAGGAGGGAGGGCTTCTTGGACATACCTGGGAGACAACCAGTCGTGGATTGAGGAGCAGATTCTCCCCAAACCTCTCTTCTCCTGTCCTGACCCCCAGGTCTCAGTGTCTCTCACATTCTGTCTCTCTGACCTGTGAGATCCCCGTGTCTCCTCCCCCCACCCTCTGATCTGGGGCTCCCCTGGAAGCAGAGCCTCCATAACCTGTCTGGTGGTCAAAACATGGATGCAACAAAAATCAAACTCCCTCACCTGAGACCAGCAGTTCTAGGGGGTCACTGGGCTGTGACCACAACTGGGGAGTGTTGTTGAAATAGCCATGGCATCTGAATGTCCACCTGGCGCTGGGGGTCACAGGGCCCACAGGAAACAGGGCCTGGAACTGTCCACTGGTGGGTTGCTGGGAGTCCAGGGTCCAGGAGGGTTTGGGTTCTCCTTCCTTCATCAGGACGAACCTATGGAATCCCATCCATGAGGTGCACTGGAGGGTCACCTTCCCTCCTGAGGTCACGACGGGGCTGGGCAGGGCTGAGAGACGGGGTTTGCCATGGAATCCTAGGAGAGGAGGAAGGGGTGTGTTAAATGGGGCTCAGATTCCACCCCCCACAATACTCCCAGGGCTGGACTGTGAGAGGGAGACGCTCTGGGAGCAGACCCCCTCCCTGAAGGCAGAGCCTGGGGCGGGGACTCTGAGGGGGCTCGCACCTGTCACCACCAGCTCCAGGGGGTCACTGCGCTCTGACAAGCCAGCGGGGCTTCGATAGGAACAGTGATACCGTCCTGCATGTCTATCTGTCATGTGTGCGATGGAGAACTTGGCCGTGTTCCCAGGCTTCTTTGGGATATGAACATCCTGAAGCCCTAATCTTCCCTCTTCATCCAGAAGGAACACTTGGGACTCCAGAGTCCCCTGACAGCAGATGGTCACAGGTGTCCCCCAGGGGACCACAAGGCCTGGCTCAGCCCAGATGGTGGGTTTGGGGAGGGCCCCTGGAAGGAAACAGAGGCAAAATCACAAGACCTTCCCCACCCCCAGTTCTCAGCTCAGACCCAATCCCCCAGACGTCCCCTCTCCATCTGCCCAGAACTGCTGTTCTCCATTTGCAGCTGCCTGGTGGGTGACCCCTGTCTCCAGTGAGGAGGGGACATGCTCCTAGGGACCCCTAGGGACACACTTACCTGCCTGCCCTCGGGTCCTGGGGCCCACACTCAGTCCTGGAAGAGAGTTCCTGTGAGAGGATGGCCCCAAATCCTGAGCAGAACCCCTCCTCCCCATGAGCCTCCTGTGCCTGGGGTCTCTGAAACCCCAGGGCCTGGCTGTGACTGCGGGCCCCTCCCAGACTAGGGCGTCCCCTCCCCTCCTGAGATCTCACCGAGGAGAAGCAGGGCTGTGAGGGTGGGGGTCATGGCGTCTCCTGCCTCTGTCCCTGGTTGTGCAGATGGAGGGATCTCAGTGCCCGCAGGACAGAGAGAAGCACAGGGTGTGGCCACTTGGGGGCTGGTCCGCCTGGTCATGGGGTTGTCACGTCAGCAGCCCCACAGGAAGGAGAACAGCCTGTCCCCAGGGGGTGGCTCTGGTGTCCATGAAGGTGCAGTAAGTGGACCCCGAGTTTTCCTGAGATGCCCTGTCTAGGTGAGGAGACCAGGGCACGTCCTTCCCTCCCAGAGACTCCCCTATGGGTTCTCCGTCATTCTCACCACATCCTGGGGGTGCCACCACACATGGGGTTCCCAGGCTCCGGAGATGCTGTAGGTGACGAGGGTTCTAGATCTTCTGTGGCCTCATGTCAGTGCAGACATACCTGTGGCATTTCTGCATGATTCAGGTCAAGGTCACCATGGCAATGCACACAGAGGAGAAATACAGGGAAATAGGGAAGGAAACACAACCCTCTCCTGGCCTTAGAGTGTGGGTGGGCTTTCTTTCTGTCACAGCCTTCATGGACTTCTCTATTTTCCTGTGTCATCATCCACCTCCACTTCCTGGGAACACGCCCATGAGTCCCTCCTGTCTCTCAGTGCCCCTTGTGTCTGGGGCAGAGTCCTCCTTTCCATTCTGGGACCCTGCATGCAAGATGTAGGGGACAATGCATGGGTGAGTGCCCTGATCTGGGGGACAAAGCTAATTCTAATGTAAATATTACTCCATCATCTGCTGCCCATGTGACCTTAGCAGAGGGACCTGGTCTGTAGCACTTTGTCCTTAACCCCACTCCTCACAATGGGTGTGGGGTCAGGGGTACCCAGAACATGGCAGAGTCAATCATTGTTAGTTTCCCAACCTGAATAAGAGGGGTGTGGTTGGGACGGGAGAGGACCAGGTGTTGGGCCCCACAGTCAGGTTGGACCAGGGATATACCCTCTCTAGAGGACCCATCTGCTTCTAACATGGAGAAATGCTATTTATGATGTTTCTGAAGTAGCTGGCATCCATCAACTGCAAGAAAGGGGAAACAAACGTTTCTAGAATTGACAGGACCACAAGAGAAAAAGAGGCCAAAGCCAAGTGACCACCAGTCCCTGGGATCCAGCTGGGGGTCATCCAATTTGACTTCTGCCTCTGTGTGGCCAGGAGGGGCAGCCAGGTGTTCACAGGCAGGAAGGGCATGTGCTTTCTGGGTGACTGTGGAAGCTTCATGACCCTCCACCATGTGTGGGGTGGGACCTGACATGTCTCTGTCCACTGATCCAGCCCAAGGTCAGCACTGAGCCATGTTCCCTCTGTCTGTGTGTAAAGTGCTTCCTTCCGTTGGAGCCCCACATGGGTGTCAGTGCATGTGTGAATGTGTGGCTCCCATGGGAGCCATCAGTGCCCAAATTTCCCTCATCAGATGCTATGTTGGGAGAGTGGAGGCCACAGGACAAGGTTTCCATGACTATCCACCCCTTACAGCTTCAAGACAGCCCTGGGAGCAACTGTCTCTGGAAATAGGTGTGTGGAGGTGAGTGTACAATATGAATGGACGTCAGACTCTCTATAAGTCATTTATCATAGCTGAGATTATAGAACAGTAAGAATATAGGAAACTCATTATGTTATCCATGTTACACATCTGAAAGAGTAGAGAAGAAAACTGAAGTTTTGAAGCCATAACAGAGATTATATTATAGAAGATACATAAATTTAGAAATGCATTAGTGAATACGCTGGAGGTAAAAACCTATAGATCAGCTCTAGCTGTTTTTGGTGGAGACTTTCAGGTTTTCCATGAAGACTATCATGTCATCTGCAAAGTGCAGGATATAAAATCAATCTACAGAAATCAGCTGCATTTCTTTACACCAATAATGAAGCAGCAAAAGAGATATCAAGGAATTGATCCCATTTAGAAACTGCACCAAAACCCTTAAGATATCTAGAAATGAACCTAAGCAAAGAGATAAAAAGATCTGTTTGCTTAACTATAGAAAGCTTATGAAAAAATTGAAGAGGAAACAAAGAAATAGAAAATTATTCCATGTTCATGGATTGGAAGAACAAATATGTTCATACTGCCCAAAGCAATCTACTCATTTAATGCAACCCTATCAAAATAATACCAGCATTCTTCACAGAGCTAGAATAAAGAGTTCTAAAATTTGTGTGGAAACAGAAAAGACTCTGAATGGCCAAAGGAATGTTGAAAAAGAAAACCAAACCTGGAGGCATCACAATTCTGGACTTCAAGATGCATTACAAAGCTGTAATCATCAAGACGGTATGGTACTGGCACAAAAAAAACGGACACATAGATCAATGGAATGTAATGGAGAGCTCAGAAATGGACCCACAAGTCTATGGCCAACTAATTTTGACAAAGCAGGAAAGAATATCCAATGGAAAAAGAGTTTCTTCAGCAAATGGTGTTAGGACAACTGGACAGCGACGTACAGAAGAATGAACCTGGACCCTTTCTTACCCCATACACAAAAATAGATTGAAAATGGATGAAAGACCTAAATGTGAGACAGGAAACCATCAAAATTCTACAGGAGAAAATAGACAGCAACTTCTTTGACCTAGGATGCAGCCACTTCTTATTGAACATTTCTCCAGAGGCAAGGGAAATAAAAGCAAAAATGAACTATTGGGACCTCATCAATATAGAAAGCTTCTGCACAGCAAAGCAAACAATCAACAAAACTAAAAGGCAACCGACAGAATGGAAGAAGAAATTCCCAAATGACATATTGGATAAATGGCTCATATCCAAAATCTGTAAAGAACTTCTCAAACTCAACACCCAAAAAACAAATACTCCAGTGAAGAAATGGGCAGAAGACATGAATAGACACTTCTCCAAAGAAGACATCCAGATGGCCAACAGACACATGAAAAGATGCTCAACATCACTCATCATCAAGAAAATACAAATCAAAACCACAATGAGATACCATCTCACACCTGTCTGAATGCCTAAAATTAACAACTCAGGAAATAACAAATGTTGTAGAGGATGTGGAGAAAAGGGAACCCTGGTGCACTGCTGGGGGGAATGCAAACCAGTGTGGCCACTCTGGAGAACAGTGTAGAGGTTCCTCAAAAAATTAAAAATAGAACTACCCTACAACCCAGCAATTGCATTAATAGGTATTTAATCAAAGGATACAAAAATGCTGATTCAAAGGGGCACATGTACCCCAATGTTTCTAGCAGTACTATCAACAATAGCCAAAGTATGGAAAGAGTCCAAATATCCACTGACAGAAGAATGGATAAAGATGTACTCAATGGAATACTACTCAGGGAACAAAAAAGATTAAATCTTGCCATTTGCCACAATGTGGATGGAACTAGAGAGCATTACGCGAAGTGAATTATGTCAGTCCGAGAAAGACAGATATCAAATAATTTCACTCATATGTGAAATTTTAAAAAGACAACAGATGAACATGGCAAAAGGGAAGGAAAAACAAGATAAAAACAGAGGGAGGCAAACCATGAGACTGTTAAAAACCAAGAACAAACTGAAGGTTGCTGGAGGGGAGGTGGGTGGGGTAATGGGCTGAGTGGGTGATGGGTATTAAGAAGGGCACTTTTCAGATGAGCACTGGGTGTCATATGTAAGAGATGAATCACTGGGTTCCTCTCCTGAAACCAAAACGGCACTGTATGTTAATTAACTTGAATTTAACTTAAAAAAAAAAGACTAGATGGAACAGTCTCAAACTATTTTTACCATCATTGAGAAGACACAGATGAATATAAAGACACAGAATATAAAATTGGAAAACAATGTTGAGGACACTTTGTCAGGTGCAATGCACAGACTGAAGTACTTGGGGAACAGGGAGTCTGGTGGATATGGTGAGTTCTGGAAGGAGAGCAGTGAGGAGGATATTGGGCAGCCATCAAGGGGTCACTGGCTGGGAATTTTGCAGAGATGGAGACAGGAGACTGCTGGTGTGCACAGTATATCCATGACATCTGTGTCTTGATATTTCGTGGTGGAGTTCATAGTGGGAAATTTCTCAGTTTTTCCTCATTGAGGATGATATTAGTTGCGTGTCTTTTGCATATGGCCTTTATGATCTTGAGGTATGTTCCTTCTACCCCTACTTTCTTTTTTATATATTAAATGTAATTTATTGTCAAATTGGTTTCCATACAACACCCAGTGCCCATCCCAATAGGTGCCCTCCTCAATGCTCATCACCCATTTTCCCCTCTCCCCCACCCTCCATCAACTCTCGCTTTGTTCTCAGTATTTAAGAGTCTCTTATGGTTTGCCTCCTTCCCTCTCTGTAACATTTTCCCCCACCCCTCCCCCCATGGTCTTCTGTTAAGTTTCTCAGGACCCACATATGAGTGAAAACATACGTTATCTATCTTTCTCTGCCTGACTTATTTCACTTAGCATAATACCCCCCAGTTCCATCCACATTGCCGCAAATGGCTGGATTTCATTCTTTCTCATTGCCAAGTAGTATTCCATTGTATATATAAACCACATCTTCTTTATCCATTTGTCAGTTGATGGGCATTTGGGCTCTTCCCATAATTTGGCTATTGTTGAAAGTGCTGCTGTAAACATTGGGGTAGAAGTGCCCCTATGCATCAGCACTCCTATATCCCCTGGGTAAATTCCTAGCAGTGCTATTGCTGGGTCATAGGGTAGATCTATTTTTAATTTTTTGAGGAACCTCCACACTGTTTTCCAGAGCAGCTGCACCAGTTTGCATTCCCACCAACTGTGGAAGAGGGTTCCTGTTTCTCCACATCCTCGCCAACATCTATAGTCTCCTGATTTGTTCATTTTAGCCACTCTGACCAGTGTAAGGTGTTATCTCAGTGTGGTTTTGATTTGTATTTCCCTGATGAGGAATGACGTTGAGCTTCTTTTCATGTGTCTGTTGGCCATCTGGATGTCTTCTTTAGAAAAGTGTCTATTCATGTCTTCTGCTCATTTCTTCACTGGATTTTTTTTGTTTTTAAGGTGTGGAGTTTGGTGAGTTCCTTATAGATTTTGGATACTAGCCCTTTATCCGATATGTCATTGGCAAATATCTTTTCCCATTCTGTCAGTTGCCTTTTAGTTTTGTTGATTGTTTCCTTTGCAGTGCAGAAACTTTTTATCTTGATGAGGTCCCAATAGTTCATTTTTGGTTTTAATTCCCTTGCCTTTGGAGATGTGTCGAGTAAGAAATTGCTGCGGCTGAGGTCAAAGAGGTCTTTTCCTGCTTTCTCCTCTAGGGTTTTAATGGTTTCCTGTTTCACATTCAGGTCCTTCATCCATTTTGAGTTTATTTTTGTGAATGGTGTAAGAAAGTGGTCTAGTTTCATTCTTCTGCATGTTGCTGTCCAGTTCTCCCAGCACCATTTGTTAGAAGACTGTCTTTTTTCCATTGGATACTCTTTCCTGCTTTGTCAAAGATTAGTTGGCCATATATTTGTGGGTCCAATTCTGGGGTCTCTATTCTATTCCATTGGTCTGTGTGTCTGTTTTTGTGCTAACACCATACTGTCTTGATGATTACAGGCTAAAGTCTGGGATTGTGATGCCTCCCACTTTGGTTTTCTTCTTCAATATTACTTTGGTGGGGTACCTGTGTGGCTCAGTTGGTTGAGGGTCTGACTTCGGCTCAGGTCATGATCTCGCTGTCTGTGAGTTCGAGCATCAGGCTCTGTGCTGACAGCTCAGAGCCTGGGGCCTGTTTCAGATTCTGTGTCTCCCTCTCTCTCTGCCCCTCCCCCACTCATGCTCTGTCTGTCTCTCTCTCTGCAAAAATAAATAAACATTAAAAACTTTTTAAATTTAATAATACTTTAGCTATTCGGGGTCTTTTGTAATTCCATACAAATTTTAGGATCGCCTGTTCTAGCTTTGAGAAGAATGCTGGTGCAATTTTGATTGCTATTGCATTGAATGCCACACACTTCCAAAACTCAAAGGGAAGAAATAGAAAATTTGAACAGATGCATAACCAGTGAAGAAATGGAATCAGTTATCAAAAATCTCCCAACAAATAAGTCCTGGACCAGATGGCTTCCCTGGGGAATTCTACCAGACATTTAAAGCAGAGATAATACCTATCCTTCTCAGGCTGTTCCAAAAAATAGAAAGGGAAGGAAAGCTTCCAGATTCATACTATGAGGCCAGCATTACTTTGATTCCCAAACCAGACAGAGATCCAGCAAAGAAAGAGAACTACAGGCCAATATCCCTGATGAATACGGATGCAAAAATTCTCAACAAGATACTAGCAAATCGAATTCAACACCATATTAAAGGAATTATTCACCATGATCAAGCGGGATTCATTTCTGGGCTGCAGGGTTGCTTCAATATTCTCACATCAATCAATGTGATACATCACATTAATAAAAGAAAAGAACCATATGATCCTGTCAATCGATGCAGAAAAAGCATTTGACAAAATACAGCATCCTTTCTTAATAAAAACCCTCGAGAAAGTCGAGATAGAAGGAACATCATAAAAGCCATTTATGAAAAGCCCACAGCTAATATCATCCTCAATGGGGAAAAACTGAGAGCTTTCCCCCGAGATCAGGAACACGACAGGGATGCCCACTCTCACCGCTGTTGTTTAACATAGTGCTGGAAGTTCTAGCATCAGCAATCAGACAACAAAAGGAAATCAAAGGCATCAAAATTGGCAAAGATGAAGTCAAGCTTTCACTTTTTGCAGACGACATGATACTGCACATGGAAAACCTGACAGACTCCACCAAAAGTCTGCTAGAACTGATACATGAATTCAGCAAAGTCGCAGGGTAGAAAATTAATGTAAAGAAATCAGTTGCATTTTTATACACCAATAATAAAGCAACGGAAAGAGAAATAAAGAAACCGATCCTATTCACAATTGCACTAAGAACCATAAAATACCTAGGAATAAACCTAAACAAAGATGTAAAAGATCTGTATGCTGAAAACTATAGAAAGCTTATGAAGGAAATTGAAGAAAATACAAAGAAATGGAAAAACACTCCATGATCATGGATTAGAAGAATAAATATTGTTAAAATGTCAATAAAATATTTTTAAAGGCAGAAGAGGAAAAATAGAAGAACAAACAAAAGAGGGGACAAACAAAAATAAAATGGGAAATCTAATAACAATCTTATCAGGAATTACACTATATGTAAATGATCTAAATACAACACTTAAAAGACAAAGATTTTAAGATGGGTTTAAGAAAAACAACTATATTAGTTTTGCTTCCCAATATAAACACTGGGAGAGGGACAAAACATAAGAGACTCTTAGATATGGAGAACAAACAGAGGGTTACTGGAGGGGTTGTGGGATGGGGGGATGGGCTAAATGAGTAAGAGGCATTAAGGAATCTACTCCTGAAATCATTGTTGCACTATATGCTAACTAACTTGGATGTAAATTTTTAAAAAATTAATTAAAGATGAAAAAAAGAAAACAACTATAAGCAAAACTCTATTTGCAGTCTATAAGAAATTCACTTCAAATATAATGGTGTAAATGGGTGAAAAGCAAAAGAATGAACAATGTGGATGAATCTTGAAAACATTGTGCTAAGTAAAAAATCCAGACAGAAAAAGTCGCATATTGTATGATTCCACTTAGATGTACTAGGTAGACAAATTCACAGACATAGGAATTGGAACAGAGATTGACAAGGGCTGGTGGCAAAGGGACATGGGAGTAATTATTTAATGTGTAGGGAGTTTCCATTTGGTATAATAACAGTGTTCTGGAAATGGATAGTGGTGATGATTATCTAAGATGGTAAATATACTTCATGCCACTGAATTATATGCTTTAGTGATGGTTAAAATGGTGAATTTTATGTAATGTAACCACATGAAAAGGTAGAAGAGGGGTGCCTGGGTGGCTCAATTAGTTGAGCATCTGACTTCAGCTCAGGTCATGATTTCACAGTTTGTGAGTTCAAGTCCCACATCGTGGTTTGTGCTGACAGTGCAGAGCCTGGAGCCTGCTTCAGATTCTGTGTTTCCTTCTCTCTCTCTCTGTCCCTCCCCCACTCACACTCTATTTCTCTCTCTCAAAAAATAAATAAAAACATAAAAAAGTAGAAGAATGAAAAATGTACTATGCAAACATTAATCAAAAGAAAATTTAAGGGGTGGTATTAGTTTCTAATTGCTGTTGTCATAAATGACCACAAACTTGGTGTCTTAAGATAACATAGATTTATTATAATTCTGGAGGTCAGAAGTAAATAATCAGTCTCACCGGTATAAAGAAATAGGGGGGCATCCACCTACTCTATCTTCATCCAGAACTGGAACTCTGAATGCAACTGATGTCTAAATATTGACCATGTATCCAGTAAATCTGGAATTTAAAAAAAAAAAAATTTAGTTAACATACAGTGCAATCTTGTTTTCAGGAGTAGAATTTAGTGATTCATCACCTACGTACGACACCCAGTGGTCATCCCAACAAGTGTCCTCCTTAATACCCATCACCCATCTAGCCCATCCCCCACCCACCTCCCTCCATCAACCCTGTTTGTTCTCTAAAGAGTCTTTATGGTTTGTTTCCCTCTCTTCTCTCTCCCCCCTCTACTTCCTATATGTTCATCTGTTTTCTTTCTTAAATTTCACATATGAGGGAAATCATATGATATTTGTCTTCTCTGATTGCCTTATTTCACTTAGCATAATGCATTCTAACTCCATCCACGTCACTGCAAATGGCAAGGAAACTTTTTAATTTGGATAATGCGTCTTTATATTATTTTTTATCTTCTGTGCACACACCTGTATAATCTTGAAGCAATACAATTATTATTCTTATCCATTTCAGTGCTTATCACTTTGTTTTGCTTCATTTAATTGGTTGGTACCTCCAATTAAATAAATTCAATGCCACGCTGAATACAAATGGTCATAGGAAACATACTTGCATCATTTCCAATCAGAGAGAGGACTTCAAGTTCTCACCTTTAAAAATGATTGGCTAAGTGGTGATTGCTAAATATGCCTCTGTAAGTTCTAAGAAACAACCTTTTATATCTGATGAGTTTTTATTTTCATGATGAATTGTTGGTGTATTTTATCAAAAGCTGTGTCTGCACCTTTGAGATTTCTTCATTTTTTAATTTTTAACTAAAGTACAGTTGACATATTAGTTTCAGGTGAACAGTATAGTGATTCAACAATTACATGCATTATGAAATGCTCACTATATGAAGTGTAGTTATTTAGTGTCAGAACAAAATTATTACAATATTATTGACTATATTCCCTATGCTGTATTTTTCATCCCTGTGGCTCATTTATTTTATAGCTCGAAGTTTATGCCTTTTAAGCTCTTTCATTTGCTTCACCCATCCCCACCCTCTTCCCCTCTGGCAACCACTAGTTTGTGAGATGGTCATTTTTTTTAACTTATTCTGTTAATGTATTGGATTATATTGATTGATTTTTAATACTTTAAGCTACTCTGTTCTTCCTCTCCCCTGCAAAATCCAGTATGGTCATGATGTATTGTCCTTTTTATATACTGCTGAATCTTATTTGTGAATGTTTTGTTTAGAGATTTACATCTAAGTTTATGTGAGACATCGTTCCGTGCCTTTCCCATTCTATAAATTCCTTTCCAGGCTTTGGTGTCAATATTTTCCTAGCCTGATAAAATATTACTTCCTTTTTTTATTATTATTCTCAAGAAAGGCTTGTGTAATTCTGGTGTGTGTGTGTGTTTTGTAAGTGTTTGGAGGAAATTGCCAATGAAGCCTCCTCAACAGACACATGTATATATTACAAGATGATTATCACTATGGGATTAGCTAACACTTCCATCCCATAACATAGCTGCCTTTTTTATATGATGAGAACATCTTAGATCTACTCTCTTTGCCACATTCAAGATGATACAGTATATCTATGGTCACCATGCTGTACATTAGATCCCCAGAATGTATAATTTTAGAACTAACTATATATCTCTTAATCTTATACCTATAATCTTGACCAACACTTCACCATTTCTGCACCCCCAGACCTGACAGCCACCATTCTGCTCTCCATTTCTGTCAGTTTCCTCACACTTCAGTTGGGGGGTGATTTTTTATCACAGAGTCAATGCATTTAATGTATACATAAGGTGATACATATTTTCTACTTATCCTTCATCATTTTGGAAACTTGTATTTTTGGGGATTGTGTTCATTTCATCTACATTTTCTAATATATTGGCATACAATCGATCATCATGTTCTATTATTGATTTAAAGTCTGTAGGATGTGATGCCCTCCTGAAAATGATAATGGGTGCCCCCCACTCTTGGCCATTTTGACTAGGATTTATAAATGTGATTAATGTTTTAAAAAATGAACATTTTGGGCTTTATTGATTCTTCTTTATTTTTTGTTTGTCCTCATTAGTAGCTACTCTTATCACTGTAATTTCCTTCCTTCTATCTTCATTTGGAATAATTTGCTTCTTTCCTCCTCTAAATTCTTGGTATGATAACTTGGATCATTGACTTTTTAGGCTTTTTTCTTTTCCTTTCTTCTTCTTTTTTAAAAATTACATCCAAGTTAGAACATATAGTGTAAAAATGATTTCAGGAATAGAATTTAGTGATTCATCACTTACATATAACACCCAGTGCTCATCCCAACAAGTGTCCTCCTTAATGTCCCTTGCCCATTTAGCCCCCCACCTCCTCCCCTCCAGCAACCCTCAGTTTGTTCCCTGTATTTAAGAGTCTCTTATGGTTTGTCTCCCTCACTGTTTATTATTATTTTTGCTTCCCTTCCTTTATGTTCATCTGTTTTGTATCTTAAAATTCCACATGAGTGAAATAATATATTTGTCTTTCTGACTGACTTAGGTCGCTTAGCATAATACCCTCCAGTTCCATCCACATAGTTGCAAATGGCAAGATTTCATTCTTTTTGATTGCCGAGTAATACTCCATTATATATATATATATATGTATATATATATATATATATATATATATATATATATATATATATATACACACACACACACACACACACACACATATATATATATATACACATATATATATATACACACACACACAAACACACACCCCACATCTTCTTTATCCATTCATCTATCAATGGACGTTTGGGCTCTTTACATACTTTGGTTATTGTTGATAGTGCTGCTGTAAACATTGGGGCGCATGTGTCCCTTTGAAACAGCATACCTCTGTCCCTTGGCTAAATACCTAACTAGCACAATTGCTGGGTCGTAGGTTAGTTCTATTTTTAGTTTTTTAAGGAACCTCCATACTGTTTTCCAGAGTGGCTGCACCAGTTTGCATTCCCACCAGCAGCGCAGAAGAGATCCTCTTTCTCCGCATCCTTGCCAACATCTCTTGTTGCCTGAGTTGTTAATTTTAGGCTTTTTCTTTTCTAATATATTCGTTCCTGGTTGTTAATTTTCCTGCGCCATAGGTCTGATGTGTAACATTTGCATTATCATTCAGCGTAAGCATTCTCCCATTTCCATTTTGGGTTTCTCATTTCGCTCACGGATTATCGAGAAGTCTGTTGCTTTATTTCCAAAATGTAGGGGCTCTAGCTATCTTTGATGGCAGAATCCGGTCACTCCCAGAGGGTCCCAGGAGTTCTTACTGGTCTATGTTAGGAGTCCAGGCTGGCTGGGGCCATTAGGCGGCCTCTGTGGGCAGCTCCCGCGCCTCCTGGGGTCCCCGCGGTCCCCTCCCTGGAGTGTGGGGTGTGGGTCCTTCCTGGGCTAGCGGATGGCCAGAGCAGCATACACGCTGGGCTCTGCTGGAGGCTCCCCGGCTTGGGAGGAATGGGGTGCACTCGTCTCCCGTCTGAGCGTCAAGCGGTTCAGCTGGGCGTAGGTCACATCTGGGGGGGCGTCAGATGCGGCAGCCTGCAGTGGGCGGAGGGAGAGGGGAGGTGTGTGGTTAGCGTGGGGGGAGCCTGGGAGCCTGGAGAAGAGAGGACCCACCTGACTGTCCATCTGCCTGTCTTCCTCTGCTTGTTTGTCTTCTGTGTCCGGCAATCCCCCCGACAGGGGGGAAGGAGAAGTGGCCGGTCCCCGACTGAGTCTTGATCTTGAGTGGCTCACCTGGGCATACGTCGTTCCTTGGGGGTCCCCATCCTCCGCGTCCTGCTGGAGACAGACAGTGAGGGGGAGATTCGTCTCCTTGATCCCACTCGACAGCCTCGGTGAGTTTTCCACACTATTGCCAGAGTGATGCTTTCGAACTTTTAGGCAGCTTAGGTCAATCTCCTGGTGGACTCCTCAGGGACTTCCTGAGCCTTGGGGCATCTGGGTGCTTCCTACGGCTCTGAATCTGTTCCTGACACTGTTTCTTGCTCATTTGGCTCCAACCACATGGCCGTCACCCCCACCTTCCTGAAAACGCACGTTGCTGCCTAAGGACCTTTGCGCCTGCTACCCCCACCTCCTGCCTTATTTTCCCCAGCCACGCTTTGCACTCCAGGACACTGCCCACTTCCTCGAATATGGTCTGTCGCCCACAAGGTGAGCTCGCCGAGCGTGGGTCAGGTTTGCTCACTGTCGTGCCTGCAGCACTAGGTGGGGCCTGGTAAACGGTGGGCTCTCCGTGCACATTTGCCGGGCAAATGAACGAACGGGGCCTAGAGACCTGCGGGTGTTCACGCACCCTCTTGAGACCTGAGCGAGCACCCCAACAACCGGAAGTCCGACGGCGGGTGAGGACCAGTCACGGGGGGCATGTGGGAGGTCCCGCGAGGTCACGGCAAGAGGCCCCGGGGTGCCCAAGGAGGGAGAGGGCACCCGTGGGACACCGCCACGACCGGGTGATGTGAGGACACAGGAGTGTCCGTTGGTTTACGTTTGGCACCAGGAGGGCCCTCGGGGTCTGCACGGGAGCAGGGGTCTCACCCGCTGGTCCAGCTCCACCCCCTCCTCGGGCTGTGCGTCTTGCACGGCGGCATCTGCTGGGGCAGAAAGGGGGGCGTGTCTCTTGGCAAGGTCCCCTGGGCTCACACCCCACCCCGCGGTCCAGGGGCTCCAGTGGCGGGTGAGGGGCCGAGGCCACACGTGCAGGAACGCGGTCCTCACTCCCAGCCACCAGCCCCTCCCAGCCCCCACCCCCCGGGGCGCCCCCACTCCTCTCACAGAGGGTCTCCTCCTGGGTGGCGGCAGCTGGCCCGGAGCTGGGAAGGAGATGGGGTGTTAGGGGGCATAGACGGGCAGGCGGGTGGGGGCCCGGGGGTCTGCGGGCACGAGTTACCTGTCCTGCAGGCCTCTGTCCTGGGGCTCTGGGTCTGCGGCCCCTGCAGGAAGTTGGAAATCAGCCTCCCCCTGGGCTGGGAGGTTACGACCCCCGCCACAGAATCCCAGAGGAAAGGAACCCTTCACACATATTGCCCGTGTTTCAACATCTCCCGAGACGGAAAAGAGGAAAACACCTTCAACTGGCACATGGGTGCCAACCTTACGTGTTTTCTTTCTAGCCTCTCCGACGTGAGACTCTGCAGAAGTGTCTTTCTACACTGGCCTTTCCCGCATCTGGTTTCCCTCTGGCTGGTGCCCTGAGCCACTCTCCATCCACCCACGGGAGAGACACCACCCCCTGGGGCTGGTCACCCCCGTCCCTTCTCACCCGGCTTCCTGCCTTTGCCCTGACGCCGGCGACGGACGAGGAGGACGACGAGGAGGCAGAGCAGCAGGACAAAGGCCCCCGCGGCCCCGATGAGGACGTACAGGTACCGGTTGGGACCTTGGGCAGAGCCACACCGTGAAGGAGCCAGTGATGCCATTTAACTGGGCGCCTGCTGTGTGCCAGGCACGTGCTGGGCTCTGGGCATTCACCTCTGACCCTGTCAAGGGTCACGCAGCAGGGGACTGCCGCCCCGCCCCCGCCCCCCCACTCCACAGACAGGAAAGTGAGGCACAGGGAGGCTGATCACGTGTTCCAGGTGGCCCAGCGTGGAGGTGGCAGGGGTGGGACTGGAACCCGGGCTGTGGGTTCCCTGCACTCTCCTCATGCTGCCCCCCCCCCAGGCTGACACCAGCTTGGGGCTCTGGGCTCCTTATCTGCAGGCGGGTCTGTCCCAGCATCTTCGTCTGGGACCAAGGGTCCTTCCAGATTCCCCTCACTACCTGAAGGCCCCCAGCCATTGTCCTCCCGTCCCTCCCCCTCCAGGGTCATCCCACCGCTGCAGAGGGCCAGGTCCCCATAGAATCCCGACCCGGAGGGGCTTCCCCATGAGCCCTCCTCTCCCCCCGGAGGGGGCCAGAGCCACGGCCAGAACTGAGGGGAAATCTAATCTGGGCCACGACTCTCTCCTTTACACCTGGGGAAACTGAGGCCCAGGCAGGGGAGGGGCGTGTCCAAGCCAGCGTCTCCAGAGGTGCCTGAACTGACGGTGTAACCAATCCCTGCTCCCATGGACCCACCCGCCTCCTCCTGACAGAGACCTTCACTTGCCCGCAGAGGCTCCTGGGGTCTGGGGGGGGGGGGGCAGAGGGGGCTGCCTCTTCCCCAGCTGGGCCCCCACCCTCTCCCTCTGCCATGACCACCCCAGCCCTCCTCCCCCTGGCCTCAGAGCCCCTGGAGCCTGGTGGCCGCCCTGGCATCTCTGAAACACAGGAAGGAAAGCCCTGGACAGAAGTCACCGTGACTCACCAGCTGTTGAGCTGGGATCTGTGGCTGGGGGGCCGGGCTCTCCAGAGGATCCTGGGGAGAAAGGCAGTAGTACAGGAGGGGGCTGGAGTTTCCCTTCAAGACCCTGTCTCTGCTTATAGTCTTCTCCCTCATGTGCCCTGCGGCCCCCAGGGCCCTCCTCCTCCACCTGGAGAATTGTGGTGACGGGGACAAGGGAAGGGGCAGGGAGGGAGGGGCGTGTTTCCCTCCTGTGCTCTGAGGGGCGGACCCCTCGGGTGACACTTCCCCTGAGCCCCTTCCATTATGTCTCAGCCCAGGGCTCTCTTGGGCACAGGGCCCTGAAGACAACATTGGGACACAGAGGGGACAGGGCTGGGGCCCCTCACCTGAGACCTGGAGCTCCAGGGGGTCACTGGGGTGTGACAACAGGTGGGGGGAGGTGCTATATGAGCCGTAGCACCTGTAGGTCCCCCCCTGGGCTGAGGTCACAGGACTCATGGAGAATTTGGCCTGGTAATGTCCAACTCGGTACTTTGATCTAAGACGCAGGGGAGGGTCGGCTGCCCCCTCCTTGGACAGAAGGAAAGTGTCCACAAAGCTCCAGGACTGACACAGCAGGGTCACATTCTCTCCTGAGGCCACCATGGGTCCCGGCTGCACCGAGAGGGAGGGTGTGGAGAGGAGCTGTCCTGGAGAGAGGAAGGCGGGTGAAGGGCTGTCCATCCTTGCTCTGAACTGAGTCTGTCTGTCCTCTGAGTCTCTCCCCTTCCCCATCCCCTGTCTCTCTGTCTCTCTCCCTCCCTGGGGACCCCACACCCCTGATCCCAGCCACCACCACCTGGGACGCCCCCAGCAGGGCCTGTGCAGAGTCTGGGGCCCTGACTGAACCCGTGTCCCCTCACCTGTGACCAGGATGTCCAGGGGGTCACTGGGGGCCGACCACTCGGAGGAGAGGTTGTGTCCACCATAGCATGTGTACCGGCCCCCGTGGGAGCTGCTCACTGGGCCCAGGGGGAAGTCGGCCCCCGAGAGCCCAGCCTGGGGCTGCAGGCTAAGGTGCTGGGGAAGGTCACGTGCCGCCTCCTTGTATAGAGCGAATCTGTCATAGCCGATGTCAGAGCGACACTGGAGGGTCAGCCTCTGTCCAGGGGTCACGACAGGGCTCTGCTGGGTCAGGAGGGAGGGCTTCCTGGACACACCTGGGAGACAACCAGTCGTGGATTGAGGAGCAGATTCTCCCCAAACCTCTCTTCTCCTGTCCTGACCCCCAGGTCTCAGTGTCTCTCACATTCTGTCTCTCTGACCTGTGAGATCCCCGTGTCTCCTCCCCCCACCCTCTGATCTGGGGCTCCCCTGGAAGCAGAGCCTCCATAACCTGTCTGGTGGTCAAAACATGGATGCAACAAAAATCAGACTCCCTCACCTGAGACCAGCAGTTCTAGGGGGTCACTGGGCTGTGACCACAACTGGGGAGTGTTGTTGAAATAGCCATGGCATCTGAATGTCCACCTGGCGCTGGGGGTCACAGGGCCCACAAGAAACAGGGCCTGGAACTGTCCACTGGTGGGTTGCTGGGAGTCCAGGGTCCAGACGGGCCTGGGTTCTCCTTCCTTCATCAGGACGAACCTATGGAATCCCATCCATGAGGTGCACTGGAGGGTCACCTTCCCTCCTGAAGTCACCATGGTGTTGGGCAGGGCTGAGAGAGTGGGTTCAGCATGGAAACCTAGGAGAGGAGGAAGGGACACGTTAAATAGGACCCAGATCCCCCCACAGTATGCCCAGCGCTGGACTCTGAAAGGGAGACGCTCTGGGAGCAGACCCCCTCCCTGAGGGCAGAGCCTGGGGTGGGGACCCTGAGGGGGCTCGCACCTGTCACCACCAGCTCCAGGGGGTCACTGCTCTCTGAGGAGCCAGTGGAGCTTTGATAGGAACAGTGATATCGGCCTGCATACTGCTCTCTCACGTATGTGATGGAGAACTTGGCTTTGTTCCCAGGCTCCAGTGGCCTCTGTCTGTCCCAGGGCATTGAGTGTCCGTCTTTATCCAGATGGAACTCGTGGGCCTCCAGGATTCCCTGACACCAGATGGTCACAGCACTACCCCGGGGGACCACAGAGCCTGGCTCAGCCCAGAGGGAGGGTGCAGGGAGGGTCCCTGGAAGGAAACAGAGGCTGGGTCACAAGACCTTCCCCATCCCCAGTTCCCAGCTCAGCCCCAAACCCCAGACGTCCCCTCTCCATCCGCCCAGAACTGCTGTTCTCCATTCCCAGCTGCCTGGTGGGTGACCCCTGTCCTCAGTGAGGAGGTGGGATGGAACACCTGGGGACACACTCACCTGCCTGAGCTCGGGTCCTGGGTCCCACACTCAGCCCTGGAAAAGAGTTCCTGTGAGAGGGTTGCCCCAAATCCTGAGCAGAACCCCTCCTTCCCAGAGCTTCCTGTGCTTGGGGTCTCTAACAGCCCAGGGCCTGGCTGTGACGCAGGTTCCTCCCAGACTAGGGCGTCCTCTCCCCTCCTGAGATCTCACCGAGGAGAAGCAGGGTCGTGAGGGTGGGGGTCATGGCGTCTCCTGCCTCTGTCCCTGTTGTGCAGATGGAGGGACCTTGGTGCTTGGAGGACAGACAGAAGCACAGGGCGTGGCCACTCGGAGGCTGGTCTGCCTGGTCATGGGGTTGTCACATCAGCAGCCAGGCAGGAAGGGGAACAGCCTGGCTGTCATTTCCCCAGGGCTGAGGCTGGAGAAGGCAGCAGGCTTTGCAGATATTTTGACCACATCCGAGGCCTCACCTGATCCATAAACTGTTGTCTTCCTGGCCTGTCTTCCTGGTCACCCCCTTGTGACCCAAGCTTCAACACGTATTTATTAAGTATTTGCAGTGTATCTGGCCCAGAAATACATCACTGGACAGGACTGATTCAAACTAGTTTGCAGAGCTCAGACTACCAAAACAAAACCCCCAGACTAAAAAAGAAACATAATTTAAAACGGAGTATCTGGTGTATTATTTTCCTGTTGTGTTGTTACCATAACCAGTCACTACAAGCTAGTGGGTAAAACTGTGAAGATTTACAATGGTACAGTTTTGGAGGGTTGAAGTCCAAAATGGACACACCTGAGCTAAAATCTGGGGGTCCTCAGGCTGTGCTCCTTATTTTTTTAATGTATATTTTTGAGAGAGAGAGAGCGCAGAGGAGGGGCAGAGAAAGAGGGAGACACAGAATCGGAAGCAGGCTCCAGGCTCCGAGCTGTCAGCACAGAACCCGACGCGGGGCCTGAACTCACGAGCTATGAGTCATGACCTGAGCCAAAGTCGGACGCCCAACCGACTGTGCCACCCAGGCACCTCAGACTGTGTTCCTTCTAGAGGCCCCAGGAGTGAATCCATTCACATCTTCCCTGCCATCTTCAGGACATCACATCACTCCACCGGCTCTGGGGTCACTTCTTTGGCTCTGACCCCCTGCCTCCTCCTTTCACTCATTAGGACCTTTATGATGACTCATGTCCAGACATTCTGTGTCTACTGGAGTCCAGGAGCACCCCAGAAGGTCTTTCACAAAGGAGACTAGTTCTCTACGGAAATGGCATAGTGTGGTTCCAAAATCTCTAATATCTATGCCCTCTTTCTTCCATATAGTTCTCTGCTGAAGGATGTTGACCTCATCTGCCACAGGTGCTCCAAACCCCACTGCATGTCTTCAGTCATGCAACTCAGGCCAGGGCCCACTGCAAGGGTTTCTCTTGTTTCTCACCACTCAAAGCCAACAGCCTCTCAAGACACTCAGTAAGTGGGTGGAGGTCGCAAGCCCAGGGAGCTGTATGTTGTCTCCACGTTCCCAAGTTGGCCCACTAGGGAGTGAATTTTTGTCTCATTAGCAGGAGGATGAGACAGAGCAATGAGTCTTCACCTTGGATGGGGTATCTCTCAACATGCCTCAGGCAGCTGTCCTCCTAGAGATTTCACCGAGGCAGCAGGAACCTGAGATTTGGGGAGATTTCTTTCCCAAACTCTTACAAAGCACCTAGAAGAGTTGCTACTCCCTGTTTCACAGATCCAATCAGCATGGTGCGTTCCTGTGTGATGTCTTGTGTAATGGAGGGGCAGTCGCGGTCCCCACAGCCTTGATAACACAGGGCTGGAGACATAACGTGGCCCCGAATGTGGACAGTGACAGCGTACAACTGGCCCTGAAGGCTAACCACATACTGAACCTGATGGCTTTTACAGAAAGAGCCAAGAAAATAAACCCACCAATCAGGAGCTGCACAGCAGGTGCCAAGAGGATTGGTGGGTTTTTTCTATGGGTCTTCAGATGGAGTAGAAGTGGAAACTGGAATGACCTGACACACAAGAGCCTGCTTCTCCAAGGCCCGTCTATGCCTTCCGTGAAAACCAAGTAGGCAAGTTGAGTGGGGATGTCTGAAACACCTACCTCTGTATCTTTTTGAGTCCTCGATAGCGGTGCAACTCTGTGCAATCTCTTCAAGAGTGCAGAATTACCAGGGTCCCTGGGTGGCTCAGGTGGTTGAGCGTCTGATTTCAGCTCAGGTCATGATCACGCAGTTCATGAGTTCGAGCCCCACGTTGGGCTCACTGCTGTCAGCCTGTCAGCACAGAGCCCGCTTCAGATCCTCTGCCCCTCCCCCCGCTTGTGCTTTCCCCCCAAAAATAAATAAATATTTTTTAAAAAAGAGTGCAGAATTACCTTCGTTCCACTATTTCGGTAGGGAGACGTGTTTCCAGAGCCTTCCACATGGCCTTTCCTTTGCCAAATCTCTTACTCCACGTGTCAGAAAACCACTGCCCGTTGTTGAGGATATCTGTGCCGCCTAAAGATTCCAGAACTAGGGGCGCCTGGGTGGCTCAGTCGGTTAAGCGTCCGACTTCGGCTCAGGTCACGATCTCACAGTATGTGAGTTCAAGCCCCGCATCGGGCTCTGTGCTGACCGCTCAGAGCCTGGAGCCTGCTTCAGATTCTGTGTCTCCCTCTCTCTCTGACCCTCCCCCGTTCATGCTCTGTCTCTCTCTGTCTCAAAAATAAATAAACGTTTAAAAAAAAAAATTAAAAAAAAAAAAAAGATTCCAGAACTAGAAAACTAACTACAAGGGTGGGTTCAGGGACCCACTAATCACACCTCCTCTTTACGCCTTTACTCTCACTGGCCCACTCAGACATCAGTAGTTTGGGGGTCTCCAGAAGTAATTGAATATTTATAACCAAATGGTAAGGTCAACAATGCATTTTTAGGAAAAAAAAAAAATCCGCAGGAGACTAGAGGTTACTATTTTACCAGTAAAGAAGGCAATGGCATTGTTCTTAAGTGAGGGGAGACAAAATGTTCAGAAACTGAAAAGCCTGCACGTAGGGCATGGCGATACCGTCCGCTCTCAACTTCCAACACACGTTCCAAAACGTGAATGTGCATGAGGCGCGGGTCCTAACTTCCTCCTCTCTGGAGAAACAGATTCTCCTGGGAAGAGCTCTTCATCCCCATTTCTCCTACGCAGAAATTCTTACTCTGTTACTTCCCATTTCAGGGTAGATACCAGATCTGAATCTGCCTCTCTTGGTGACTCTCCACTCCTATCTCGGCCTAACGGTTTCCTGAATCCCTCCCCGCTAGGCTCCCCTTCACCTACAGATCCAATATAATCTCACCTGGTGTCTAGGACTTTCATGGAAGTGACTAATTTTGCACTTCATGCTATTAACATGCTATTAACACATAGATTTTTTTTATGTGTTTTATGCTATTAACACATAGATTGTCTCTCCCTGCCTCGTAAATAATTGTCCCTGACAGGGTAGCGGGTGCATTTCAGAATTTGTTATAATGATTCTGTAGACAAACAAAAGGAATTCAGCAACAAATTGCCCCGTGGAAATCTTGGTTTTTAAATTTTTGGTAATCTTTATTTATTTTTGAGAGAGAGAGAGACAGAGCACGAGTAGAGGAGAGTCAGAGAGAGGGAGTCACAGAATCCGAAGCAGGGTCCAGGCTCCAAGCTGTCAGCACAGAGCCTGACGCAAGGCTCGAACCCACAGACTGTGGACTGTGAGATTGTGACCTGAGCCAAAGTCGGATGCTTAACCGACTGAGCCACGCAGGCGCCCCACCCCACCCCCGCCACGGAATTCTAAGCCACATCTTCTCAGTGCTGAATCATCAGCAGACCTCACACTGTGCTCCAGCATGTGAAAGATAATACGTGAACGTTTATATAGCAAACAAACACATTATTAATGCTTGGATAATATTTGCTTAGGTGATCGCCAATGCTTAGTTAAGACTATTTGTGAATGAATAGTAAATTGGTAACACACCACCAAGAAGATAAATTTGAGGGGAATTTTAAAGTAGAATTCAAGGGGGCACCTGGGTGGCTCAGTCAGTTAAGCATCTCACTTCGGCTCAGGTCATGATCTCACGGTTTGTGGGTTCGAGCCCCACGTCAGGCTCTGTGCTGACAGCTCGGAGCCTGGAGCCTGCTTTGGATTCTATGTCTCCCTCTCTGTCTGCACTCCCCCTGTTCATGCTCTGTCTCTCTGGGTCTCTTAAAAATAAATAAAAATGTTAAAAAAAAAATAAAGTGGAATTCAAGGCTCATTCTAAAAGTACAAAGTGATATCATAAATACGACTCACTTTCCTTCCCCACAGAGTACAGCAGTGAGTTTCACAACCTCAGTGACTTTCCTGCCGGCCCCGGGCTGTGTGGAGGGGCCAGGGGACAGAGCCTGGAAGGCCACACTGAGCAAGAGGGTGCATGAGTAGGCATCATTACCCTCCGCCTCTGTCCACATTTTGACACTGAAATTTTACAGGAAGCAGAACAGCTATTTCCCCATTTGTCAGTCCCTATAGTGGTCCCAAATGTGATGTGGACTTCTCCTTTCTCAGGTAACCATTTCTACGTGTCATAAGCACACAGTTGTGCATTGCAGGCGCTGTCCAAATGTGCCATCAAGTGAAGAGTGCCCGGAGCCAGGTTCAGAGCTGGACGGTCAGAAGGTTTGTGGTTCCTGCCCAGGTGACCGGCTCCCCCTGCACTTTGGTGGTAGACGTTGAGTACCTTTCCTCACAGCTGCTGGTCACGGCTGGGGTGGTGAATGGAGAAGACCGAGGGCTGATGAGAAGGGGTAGGCTCTGCAGAGGAAGAAACCATGGTGCACACGAAAGAAGAAGTTTGTCGGACGGCACCTCACATTTAGATTCGGGATGTACATTTTGGGGTGGAGTACCACTCCAGCGACGTTGTCCTCATTTTTTCTTGGGATTTTTGCTTTCAGAACTTGCTTAACTTTGGCACCCCCCCCCCAGGTTTGTCCACAGTGAAGTTGCCATTAGCCCTTTGTAATCAGTCACTGATTTGTGGGGAGCTAGTTTGAGACTAGGTACATATCACGTTCCCCCATGAAATTTCCACCAGCTGATTCTGTCAGCCACTGACCATCATGCTGAAGCAAATGCCTTCTCTTCTCCCAGAGGTATTCATTTTTATATAAATAATATTGTGGATTTCACTGTTTTTAAATGCCTATGAAACATAGCTGGAGCTACTGGTATTTCTTTCTTTTTAAAAATGTGTATTTATTTATTTTTGAGAGAGAGCCCAAGCAGGGTAGGGGCAGTGAGAGACAGAGAGAGAGAGAGAGAGAGAGAGAGAGAGAGAGGAACCCAAGCAGGCTCCACACTGTCAGCACAGAGCCTGATGTGGGGCTTGAACTCATGAACCATGCATGAGATCATGACCTGAGTCAAAATCAAGAGTCGGCCACTTAATGGACTGAGCCACCCAGGGGCCGCTCCTAATATTCCACAATAAGCAGCGGCATCTGGGCTTTCTGATTCCCCCATATCTTCATATTGATATCTGATGTTCTTACAGCACCATTTTTTCTTCTCTTTACTAGTATGTTCTTTTCATTTAACAGTTCACCCTAAAATTCAGTTTATGTAAAGATAACTTTCTTGCAAAAGGGTGAAGTTGGACCACTTTCTTAACACCATGCACAAAAATACACTCAAAATGGATTAAAGACCTCATTGTGAGACCTGAAACCATAAAAATCCTAGAAGAGAACGCAAGCAGTAATTTCTCTAAAATTGGCCATAACAACATTTTTCTAGCTATGTCTCCTCAGGCAAGAGGAAAGTTAAATCGTTGGGACCACATCACAGTAACAAGCTCTCATAGCAAAAGAAACCATCAACAAAATAAAAAGGCAACCTACTGAATGGGAAAAGATATTTTCAAATAATGTCTCTGATAAAGGGTTAATATCCAAGATATATAAACAAACTGAGGGCTGATGGGGGGTGGGAGGGGGAGGAGGGTGGGTGATGGGTATTGAGGAGGGCACCTTTTGGGACGAGCACTGGGTGTTGTATGGAAACCAATTTGACAATAAATTTCATATATTGGGAAAAAAAAAGAATTTACACAATTCAACACCAAAAACACAAATAATCTGATTAAAATGGGCAGAAGACATGGGTAGACACTTTTCCAAAGACGACATCCAGATGGCCAACTGACACATGAAAAAATGCTCCACGTCACTCATCATCAGGGAAACACGGATCCAAACCACAATGAGATACCACCTCACACCTGTCAGAATGGCTAAAATCAACAACACAAGAAACAACAAACGTTGGCGACGATGCAGAGAAAAAGGAATCCTCACGCACTATTGGTGGGAAGGCAAACTCGTGCAGTCACGTGAAAAACAGTATGGAGGTTCCTCAAAAAGTTAAACTAGAATTACCATATGATCCAGTGATTCTGCTCCTGGGTATCTGCCCAAAGAAAATAAAAACACTAATTTGAAAAGACATATTTATCCCTATGTTTACTGCAGCATTATCTACAAAGGCCAAGATACGGAAGCAACCCAATCATGGATAAGGAAGCTGTGATGTGTACATAGACAGATACACACAATGGGATGTTACTCAGCCATGAAAAGGATGAAATCTTACCATTTGCCACAACATGGTTGGACCTAGAGTGTATTGTGCAAAGTAAAATAAGTCAGATAGAGAAAGCCAAATGCCATATGCTTTCACGTATATGCAGAATCAAATCAAAAACAAAAACAAAAACAACCCAAAAGAAATGAATAAGCAAACAGACAAAAAGCAGAATCAGATCTATAAATACAGAAAACAAACTGGTGGTTGCCAGAGGGGAAGGGAATGGGGGTGGGGGGTGGGCAAAAGGGGTGAAGGGGAGAGGGAGGCACAGGCTTCCAGCTGTGGAACGAGTAAGTCATAGAATAAAAGGTACAACGTAGGGAATCTGGTCAATGATGTTGTGATGGCATCATGTGGTGACAGAGGGCAGCTACACTTGTGATGAACACAGCCTATCATACAGAGGAGTTGAATCACTCTCTTGTGCACCTGACACTAATATAACGTTCTGGGTCAACTATACTCTAAAAAAATAAAAGAAGATAATTTTCTATTGTTTTTTACCTTTACAGTTTATCTAGCTCGATTTCCCACTAGCTCACCAGTACAAATAATGCTTCAATTGGTAACCTTGGGATATATCTTCTCATATTTTGGAGGGCATTTCCTGGGCAAAAGCGTAATTTGCATATGGTGTTTTGGTAAATAATGACAATTTCCCCTAAATGTGAACTGTCCAATTTCTTTTTCCACAAAAAAGCAATCCCTTTATTTAAAAAAAAAAAATTTTTTTTAACATTTATTTATTTTTGAGACAGAGAGAGACAGAGCATGAACGGGGGAGGGTCAGAGAGAGAGGGAGACACAGAATCCGAAACAGGCTCCAGGCTCTGAGCCGTCAGCCCAGAGCCTGACATGGGGCTCGAACTCACGGACCGTGAGATCATGACCTGAGCTGAAGTCGGACGCTTAACCGACTGAGCCACCCAGGCGCCCCAACAATCCCTTTATTTTAAGGAAATTGGTATTTCCCAAAGATATAGAACTTTGAGGGTCTGGGTTCAATTTTGCATTCCTACCAACAATATGAAAGCATTTCTGTTCCTTCTCAGATTTGTAAAACCAAGTTGGCAAGTTTCTATTTTTTGCCAAATAGAAAAAAATAACATTTTGGCTTAGTTTAAATTTGCATTTTTTATAGAAGTAAATCTGAACAGACTTTTGTGTTAAAGTGCCATTTTCTTTTTTTTTAAATTTTTGTGCTGTAAAAGAGTGTTCATTTTCATGGAAAATATTAAAATTAATTTGGAAAAGAATAGAGCACAGGCATTGGATTATTCCTTTTGTTGTTGTGAAATATTCTGAATATTTATTTTTATTATTTATTTTTTTAAGTTATTTTTATTTTTATTTTGGTATTTTTAAAAATTCCATAATAGTTAACATACAGTGTTATACTAGTCTCAGGTATACAATATAGTGATTCAACACTACTATACATTACCCAGTGCTCATCATAGTAAGTGCCATTTTAATCTTTTTTATTAATTTCCTATTCACATAGTTTGCCATGTGTCTATTTTTCTTCAATAATTGACATCCACATATATAATGTTCATATACATGTGTATGCATATACATATAAATATATGCAGAATTTTTGATATATGTTATACATATTTGATTTTCCACCTATGTTTTGATTTTTTCTTATTTTTTGTATCATGATAAGAAGTTTATTTTAATTAAAAAAGTTTTTTTAATGTTTACTTATTTTTGAGAGAGACAGAGACAGAGCACAAGCAGGGGAAGGGAAGAGAGAGAGGGAGACACAGAATCTGAAGCAGGCTCCAGCCTCTGAGCTGTCAGCACAGAGCCCGATGCGGGGCTTGAACCCACAAGCCGTGAGATCATGACCTGAGCCGAAGTCAGACACTTAACCTACTGAGCCATCCAGGTGCCCTAAGATATGTTTATTTTTATGTAGTTCTATTTCCATTATTTTCTTGGCACTACATCTGCATTTTGAGTTATGTTTTATTTTTTTTAATATTTCTTTTCTATTTTTCTCAGCTTTATTGAGAATTGGCATATAACTGAATTACATCTTGAAAGTCATGTTTACTTCACATGCCTTTGTGGGTCATTTGTTCACCTATTTTATGTTTAGGGTTTTTTTTTATGTTTGTTATTTATTTTGAAAGAGAGAGAGAGAGAGAGTGAGAGAAAGTACGTGAGCACGGGAGAGGCAGAGAGGGAGAGAGAGAATCCCAAGCAGGCTCTGTGTTGTCAGCGTGCAGCCCACACGACCCTGGAATCATGACCGGAACAGAAATCAAGAGTCTGATGCTTCATCGACTGAGACCCCCAGGTGCCGCCTAGTTTGCATTTAGATCTCTGTTTTATCTGGAGTTTCATCTGTGTACCGTGTGACCTATGGGTCTAATTTCATTCCTTTCTGCCCAATCCCATCTTTGCCCCAGTGAGTTGATACACCATCTCGTTAGTATCTATCACATACTAAATTTCCATATGCCCTGGAGTCTACATCTGAACTTTATATCACGTTGCTTTTTTCTGTTTATCATTGTGTCGACAGCAACTTGTTTTAATCACGTGGTCACTTTGGTTGAGCCAGCCCACTCCTACGTCCATACCTGCACTTTGCTTTTTTCCTCGCTCTTCTTCCGTTTTCGTTTATCTGTGTGAACTTTCGTATCAACTTGCTTAGTTTGAGGAGAGCTCCTGGGTATATTTTGGGGACTCAGTCACATTTATAAATTCGCTTACAGGGAACTCACACCCTTACTATGCCCAGTCATTCCATCCAGTGATAAAGGCACGTCTCTCTTTTTGTGCAAGTCAATTTCTGGTACCACTCAGAAATGTCTGAAAGGTATATATTTGTGTGTGTTTCAAGCTATGCACATGGTGTAAAACATCCATTCCTTAGAATTTTCTCATCTTGCTGTCATTGGTCTTTAGGGTAAAGTTGGGATTTATTTGTGTGTATGAAAGCTGTTGGTTCCTACAAATTAATTTCATAACAGCTAACACATTTGATATTTTTTACTGCTGGGTGACTTTCACCATCGGGTCTCTAGGGCTTTCCAGGTCACTTCACTTCTAGCTGTGCACTCTCGCTCAATATCTTGCCCTCCTCACCCACATCCTTGCTGTCCAATTCCCTAAGAATTATGCACTCAAATTCTCCCTGCTCCTCAAATTCTTCAAAGAACTGGCTCATCCCGCCTTTCCAACTCTGTTTTCCACTTGATATCCCCACCAGAGTAGAACCACCATAATTCATGTGAGGGCAAGGTCTTGCAATGCAAAGAATTTCAGTAAAACAAACAAACAAACAAAAAAAAAAAACAAGAAAAAATGGCTAGAGTCCATTCTAAGTGTTTTAATACCCACCCCCTTGGTTTTTGTTGGCAACCAGCCTGGTTTCCGGGCTCACAGAATGCAATGAAAAATTTGTGGAAATGCAAGAATTGTAAATACATGTCTAATCTGGACAGTGATGTTGCAAAATAGGAATCCAAAAGTACAAAATAGTAAGAAATGATAAGAATACGTGCTTTCTCTCTCTTTTTTTTTTTTAAGTAATCTCTACACCCAACGTGGGGCTCACACTCATGACCTCAAGATTGAGAGTCACATGCTCCTCCACCTGAGCCACCCAGATGCCCCTGTGAAAGTTTCTTTAAGAGCTGATAGAACCCAATAACATGCTGAGGCAGGAGGCCCTTTGGGTATGACCCTTTCTTTACCTTGGCCTTCCAGAAAATTCTTAGCCAGATGAATGTGGGTTCCAACGGGGATAGCCTCAAATGATGTGGTGTTGTGGTCTGTTCCAGGCTACCGTTCAGCTCTATTCTCCCTAAAGGATGATGGGAATTTCCCATTTCAGAACCGAAACAGAAGTTGGGGGGGGGGGGGGGGAGAGGAAGCAGAGCTCAAAACAAAAATGAAATAAATTCTATCTTTGGGTTCAGAAGGCTGTGGAAATCGAGGGTTTAGCTTTCTAGGATTATGGGAGCAAATTCCAACGTCTTTGGTGAAATGACTGGGTCTCTGAAGACATTCAAAGTAAAGGGAACAATTGACCAGTGAGCTCAGTGCAGCCTGAGGTGACTGTTTATGAACCCCGAAAAGTGGAAATGCCCTCAATACTCATCTTTCAGTGAAGATATGGTCAAGCCAGCTCTGGTTAGAGACAACCTCCAGCCAGTTAAAACCAGAATTAAGGACATTTAAGCATCTGGGAAGAAACACACCATACTGAGCAAAGAGGTGAGGGAACAGAGAGGGATGTGTATTTATGGGTCATCTCAATTTTGCATTACTCCCATGGAGAGAAAAGACTAGCAACAAATACCAGGAGTAATACAGGTTGGTTTGAATTGTAAGATTATCAGGTTTTTATTTCTTCTTCCTACTTTTCTGTGATTCCTGAGTGTTCTGTGATGAACGAACTGTTTATATAAGATACAAATGTATGAATAAAAAAAGGAAATTTGTAGAAGGTCCAGGAGTCCAATGAGCACACACTGCATGAAATCCCCTGAATTTACATGTTAAAGCAGCCCTATTTCATTTCCCTCTGGTTGACTGCTGACTTCATATTAGATCTGCAGGTTTTAGAAGCATGTCCATGGGTACCCCATCCCAAGGATACTCATGAATCTTCACATTTGGTGTGGGGACTTCCTCTGAAGCAATGTCAACCCCAATCCCTAGCTGGGGAGAACCTTAAAGCAATAGGGGCTGGGAGCCCATAAATATATTCCCAAGTGTCTCATCATTTGGAAGGAAAACTCTGGATGGTATTCTGTTCTCTCTTGGAGATGCTGATAAAGTCTGGTCCACATGACCTACTGTAGCAACCTTAGGAAAGAATCCCTAATTCAGGAACCCCTTTCCCCATCTTATTCTTTCTTTCTTTCTTTCTTATTTACTTATTTTTATTATTTTTAAATGTTTATTTTTTTGAGAGGGAGAAAGAGAGTGTGTGTGAGAGGGAGACACAGAACCTGAAGCAGGTTCCAGGCTCTGAGCTATCAGCACAGGGCCTGACATGGGGCTCGAACCCACGAACCATGAGATCATGACCTGAGCTGAAGTTGTATGTTTAACTGACTAAGCCATTCAGGTGCCCCATCATCCTTGATGCCAAAGAAACTACCTGCACTAACATATTTGCCTTAGGCGCTGATTTTAGAATCACTAACACTAATTCAAGAACTAGAAAATTCCATGAGGTTTCTCCCCCCAGTGACATGACTGCTTCTCTAATTGCTCAAGATTCCTCACCATAACTAGCCCAAGACGTCTTCTTACTGATTTATTCACCCATTCACCATTCAGTAAGTCTTACTCCTGTTCATTTCAGAAATATCGAAACATGTCAACCCACAGCCACCAAATGAAGAGATAATGTTGAGCAAAGTGGATATATTCTCTGCCCTCGTGGAAGATCTGGTGTCACTGAGAAAGCCCAATTAATAAAACAATTACACAAATAAGTCTAATGTAGGAACCAGGATTAGTCCCATGGTGGAAAGTTTTAAAGCAATAGGACAACATAAGGTAAAGAGATAACCTGTTTTATGGATTCCAGATTGAAGGTGATGAGGGAAAATTATTTAAGTTACAGCTAAATGCCAAGCATGAATTGATATTATAGGAATTAAGTGACGTTAAGAGGAAGAAGAAAGCTCATCACAAGTGCCCTCCTCAGTACCCATTACCCACCTAGCCCATACCCCCACCCACTTCCCTCCATCAACTCTGTTTGTTCTCTATCCTGAAGTGTCTCTTGTGAAGGGGGGGGGGGGGGGGGGGCGGCGGCAAGATGGCGGAACAGCATGGAAGGTTTTTGTGCAACCCTGAAATACAGCCAGATCAACACTGAACCATCCTGCACACCTAGGAAACTGATCTGAGGATTAACACAACAATCTGCACAGCCTGAATCACAGAATTCAGCAGGTACATGGCACGGAGAGCTGAACTGGGGGAGAAAGTCACCGAGGGCAGGGAGCTGTTTGTGCTTGCGGAGAGAGGACGGAGTTAGGGGAGAGTACAGGACGCTTCCCCCCACCCCCAATGCCCGAAAGCGGCTGGAGAGAAAAGAAAGTGTATGCAAGGGACTGAACAAAAAAGGGAGAAAGGAGAAGGAGAGGGTTTAAATTCCATTAAACTCTGTAAACAGGGGGAGCGCAGAGTCCAAAACTCCGCAGCTGCATACCTGGTGGAGCTCTGATGGGAGGGGCGAATACCCAGGAGCAGAGAGCGAGGTCCTCAGGCCACACGGGAGGCTGTTCCCCTTCTGGGAGGAATCCCCACGGGCAAAGGTCCCAGCGGATCCTGCAGAACCACCACATTCGCTGGTGCTGGAACAGGGCCGTTGGGGGTGAAGCCTGGCGCCAGATGTGAGTTGTGATTTTCCAGAATCCCTGAAACGCTGCTGCTACATGCCCCCGTGAACTTTTTCTGGGGCGGGCTGGCACCCGGCTGCGGTCTATGGGCGTTGGCAGCAGCACAGTCTCGAGAACGTTCCCGGGGCGCCCGGCAGGTGAGACCCTCCCGCAGAAGGTCTGAGCGGGGACAAAGTCGCAGTCCCTCAGAAGTGACCGGCGGGAAACAGCCGCGTCTGAGATAAAATTCAGGAGGGAGGAGCTGCCTGGCAACCTGACAGCTTGCTCACAGATAGTGTGGAAGCGGGGAGTGGACGGAAGCCGGACACAGAGGATGAGTGCGCGATTGCTGGCGGGAGAGAACAGAGTTCCGATACAAGAGACCCGCTAGCTGGGTGACGCCATTTTTGCCCCTCCGCGCATGCGCACACACGCCTAGGTGCGCGGCAACATCCACCCCAGTAAGCTAAGCAGCGCCATCTAGTGGAGAACCGAACCGTTACATGAAGCCCCGCCCAACTGCCAAAAGCGCTCTGCAGGAACAACTCGAGTCTCTCCACCTGCTTAGTTTATGGACTACAAAGTGCTTCATAGTTCAACATCTAGGGGAAACTGATGTAATTTCAATCGTATTTCAGTCTGTTTGCTGGTCCATCTATTCAATTTTTTTTTTCTTTTCTTATTCTTCAATACAGAAAGAGAAAAAATTTATTTTTATTTTCCACTTCTACTAAAAATATTTTTCTTTAATTTTTTCTACTATGTTTTTTACTTTTTTGTAAATTTTTCAAATTCTATTTTTTTACTTCCATCATTTCATTTTATTCTCTTTCATTGTATTCATTTTTTTTTAAATTTTCAAACATTTTCCTTTTTTCTTTTCTTTTTTTAATATTAAATATAGTTTATTGTCAAATTGGTTTCCATACAACACCCAGTGCTCATCCCAATAGGTGCCCTCCTCAGTGCCCATCACCCACTTTCCCCTCTCCCTCACCCCCCATCAACCCTCAGTTTGTCCTCAGTACTTAAGAGTCTCTTATGCTTCCCTCCCTCCCTGTAACTTTTTTTTCCTCTTCCCCTCCACCATGGTCTTCCATTAAGTTTCTCAGGATCCACATATGAGAGAAAACATATGGTATCTGTCTTCCTCTGCCTGACTTATTTCACTTAGCCTGATACCCCCCAGTTCCATCCACGTTGCTGCAAATGGCCAGATTTCATTCTTTCTCGTTGCCAAGAAAAAATCTGTTTTGAAGAACCTCCACTGTACCCCAATGTTTATAGCAGCACTTTCAACAATAGCCAAATTATGGAAAGAACCTAAATGCCCATCAACTGACAAATGGATAAAGAAGATGTGGTTTATATATACAGTGGAATACTACTTCGCAATGAGAAAGAATGAAATTTGGCCATTTGCAGCAACGTGGATGGAACTGGGGGGTATTATGCTAAGTGAAATAAGTCAGGCAGAGAAAGACAGATACCATATGTTTTCACTCATATGTGGGTCCTGAGAAACTTAACAGAAGACCATGGGGAAGGGGAAGGGGTAGGGGAAAAAGTTACAGAGAGGGAAGGAGGCAAACCATAAGAGACTCTTAAATACTGGGAACAGGGGCACCTGGGTGGCTCAGTCGGTTAAGCATCCAACTTCAGCTCAGGTCATGATCTCGCGGTCTGTGAGTTTGAGCCCCGCATAGGGCTCTGTGCTAACAGCTCAGAGCCTGGAGCCTGCTTCAGATTCTGTGTCTCCCTCTCTCTCTGTTCCTCCTCTGCTCATGGTCTCTCTCTCTCTCTCTCTCTCTCTCTCTCTCTCTCTCTCAAAAATAAACATTAAAAAAATACTGAGAACAAACTGAGGGTTGATGCGGGGTGAGGGAGAGGGGAAAGTGGGTGATGAGCATTGAGGAGAGCACCTGTTGGGTAAGCACTGGAAACCAATTTGACAAAAAATTATATTTTTTGATATTATAATTCAGTGGTCTGTCCACCAAGAAGATCTATCAATTTTAAACATTTATGCTCCAAATGTGACAGCACCCAAATATATAAATCAATTGATCACAAACATAAAGAAACTCATTGATAATAATACCATAATGGTAGGGGGCTTCAACATCCCACTTACAGAAATGGACAGATCATCTAAACAGAAAATCAACAAGGAAACAATGGCTTTGAAAGACACACTGGACTGGATGGACTTAACAGATATATTCAGAACATTTCATCCTAAAGCAACAGAATACACATTCTTCTCCAGTGCACATGGGACAGTCTCCAGAATAGATAACATACAAATAAGCCCTCAACAAGTACAAAAAGATCGAGATTATACCATGCATATTTTCAGACCACAACGCTATGAAACTCGAAATCAACCACAAGAAAAAATGTGGAAAGATAACAAATACTTGGAGACTAATGACCATTTTACTAAAGAATGAATGGGATAACCAAGAAGTTAAAGAGGAAATTAAAAAGCACATAGAAGCCAATGAAAATGATAACACTACAGCCCAAAACCTCTGAGATGCAGCAAAGGCAGTCATGAGTGAAATATATAGCAAACCAGGCTTTCCTAAAGAAGGAAGAAAGGTCTCAGATACACAACCTAACCTTACACCTTGAAGAGCTGGAGAAAGAATAGAAAATAAAGCCCAAAACAGGCAGAAGACAGGAAATAATAAAGATCAGAGCAGAAATCAATGCTATTAAAAAAACCAACAACAACAGTAGAACAGATCAATGAAACCAGAAGCTAGTTCTTCGAAAGAATTAAGAAAATTGATAAATCCTTAGCTAGTTTGATCAAAAATAAAAAAGGAAGGATCCGAATAAAATCAAGAATGAAAGAGGAGAGATCACAACCAACACAGCAGAAATAAAAACAATAATGAGAGAATATTATGAGCAATTATACGCCAATAAAATGGGCAATCTGGAAGAAATGGACAAATTCCTAGAAACATATAAACTACCAAAACTGAAACAGGAAGAAACAGAAAATTTGAACAGACCCATAACCAGTAAAGAAATCGAATTAGTAATCAAAAATCTCCCAAAAAACAAGAGTCCAGAGCCAGATGGCTTTCCAGGGTAATTCTACCAAACATTTAAGGAAGAGTTAACACCTATTCTCTAGAAGCTGTTCAAAAAAAATAGAAATGGAAGGAAAACTTCCAAAGTCTTTCTATGAAGCCAGAATTACCTTGATTCCAAAACCAGACAGAGACCCCACTAAAAAGGAGAACTATAGACCAGTTTCCCTGATAAACATGGATGCAAAAATCCTCAACGAGATATTAGCCAACTGGGTCCAACAATACATTAAAAAAATTATTCACCACAACCAAGTGGGATTTATACGTCAGATGCAGGACTGGTTCAATATCCGCAAAACAATCAATGTGATTCATCACATCAATAAAAGAAAGGACAAGAACCATATTATCCTCTCAAGATGCAGAGAAAGCATTTGACAAAATACAGCATTCTTTCTTGATAAAAAAAAAAAAAACTCAAGAAAGAAGGATCATACCTCAAGATCATAAAAGCCATATAGGAAAGACCCACTGCTAATATCTTCCTCAATGGGGAAAAACTGAGAGCTTTCCCCCCTGGGATCAGGAACAAGACAGGGATATCCGCTCTCACCACTGTTATTCAGCATAGTATTGGAAGCCTTAGCCTCTGCAATCAGACAGCACAAAGAAATAAAAGGCATCCAAATCAGCCAGGAGGAAGTCAAACTTTCACTCTTTGCAGATGACATGATACTCTTTATGGAAAAGCCAAAAGATTACACACACACACACACACACAATCCTGCTAGAATGGATCCATGAATTCAGCAATGTTGCAGGATATAAAATCAATGCACAGAAATTGGTTGCATTTCTATACACCAGTAATGAAGCAACAGAAAGAGAAATCAAGGCATCGATACCATTTACAATTGCACCAAAAACCATAAAATACCTAGGAATAAATCCAACCAAAGAGTGAAAAATCTATACACTGAAAACTATAGAAAGCTAATGAAAGAAATTGAAGAAGACACAAAAAAATGGAAAAAGATTCCATGCTCCTGGATAGGAAAAACAAATGTTGTTAAAATGTCAATACTATCCCAAGCAATCTACATATTCAATGCAATCCCTATCAAAATAACACCATCATTCTTCACAGAGCTAGAACAAACAATCCTAAAATTTGTATGGAACTAGAAAAGACTCTGAATAGCCAAAGGAATGTTGAAAAAGAAAACCAAACCTGGAGGCATCACAATTCTGGACTTCAAGATGTATTACAAAGCTGTAATCATCAAAGACAGTATGGTACTGGCACAAAAAACAGACACATAGATCAATGGAATGGAATGGAGAGCCCAGAAATGGACCCACAAGTATATGGCCAACTAATTTTGACAAAGCAGGAAAGAATATCCAATGGAAAAAGACAGTCTCTTCAGCAAGTGGTGCTGGGAAAACTGGACAGCGACATGCAGAAGAATGAACCTGGACCACTTTCTTAAACCATACACAAAAATAAACTCAAATGGACTTTGATCTTGGCTGCAGCAACTTCTTACTCAACACGTCTCTGGAGGCAAGGGAAACAAAAGCAAAAAGGAACTACTGGGACCTCGTCAAAATAAAAAGCTTCTGCAGAGCGAAGGAAACAATCAGCAAAACTGAAAGGCAACCGACAGAATGGGAGAAGATATTTGCAAATGACATATCAGATAAAGAGTTAGTATCCAAAATCTATAGAGAACTTACCAAACTCAACACCCAAAAAACAAATAGTCCACTGAAGAAATGGGCAAAAGACATGAATAGACACTTCTCCAAAGAAGACATCCAGATGACCAACCAACATATGAAAAAAATGCTCAACATCACTCATCATCCGGGAAATACAAATCAAACCACAATGAGGGGGGTGCCTGGGTGGCTCAGTTGGTTAAGCATCCAACTTCAGCTCAGGTCATGATCTCACAGTTCACAAGTTTGAGCCCCGCATTGGGGTCTGTGTTGACAGCTGAGAGCCTGGAGCCCAATTTGGATTCTGTGTATGTCTCTCTCTCTGCCCCTCTCCTAGTCACACTCTGTCTCTGTCTCTGTCTCTCTTTCAAAAATAAATAAACATTTAAAAGAAAAATTTTTTAAGCTTGGGACACTTAGCAAGGTCACCTCCTTGCTGGGAAGTGATTATCATTTCAACTGTAAGTACAGAGACAGTGTCTGCATGGGGGTTCGACATGATCTCAGAAAAACATGTGTGGGATGTTCAGATTACTGAAGGCTATTCATAGCTATTGGCAGTGATGGATCAATTGAGAGAAAGATGAAGAGAGAGAGAGGTCCAGCGGCCCCACAGGCAGAGCAAGTTACATGAAGAAGTGGCCCAGATGCACACGGTCTCCACTCCTGCTACACTATCTGTCTCACAGCCTGCACTTATGCTCATGGGGTGCTCCGTATGATCAGCTTACAGAGGACGGGAAAGCTTGGACATGTTTAACGATGGTCTTGCACAATATGCGTGCAGCACCTGAAAGTGGATGCTGCACCACTGTAGCCCCTCCCTGGGACACCCCTGAAGGACATGGTGAAGGAAATCCTCCCAGTGGACAGAATTTTGAGCAGTGCACGTGGTTGTCCACTGTGCTTGGAAAAGGAAATGACCAGAAATAGGATTATATACCAATTCGTGGGCTGTGGCCAATGGTTTGGCTGGATGGTCGGGCACTTGGAAGCAACGCAATTAGGAAATTGGTGACAAAGAAGCCTAGGGAAGAAGTAGGGGCAAAGAAAAAAGACCATGAAGATAATTGTGTCCCATCTGAATGCTCACAAAAGAGTGACCTCAGTGGAGGAGAATTTTGATAATCACGTGAATGGGATGCCCTGTTCTGTGGATACCAGTCAGCCTCTTTCCCCAGCCACCCCTGTCATTGGATGCATGAACAAAGTGGCCACAGTGGCAGGAATGAGGGTTGTGCATGGGCTCAGGAACAGGGACTGACACTCAATAAAGCTGACCTGGTTTTGGTCATTGCTGAGTGCCCAATCTGCCAGCAGCAGAGACCAACACTGATAGGGAATCATTCCTCAGGGTGATCAGCCAGCCACCTGGTGGCAGGATGATTGCACTGAGACTCTCCCATCATGGAAGGGGCTGTATTTTGTCCTTACTTCAGTAGAGCCTTACTCTGGATTCAAATGTGCCTTCCATGCACACAATGCTTCTGTCGAAACTACCATTGGTGGATTTACAGAATGTCTTGACTGCTATCATGCTATCCTTGCATCTGACCAAGGAACTCACTTCACAGTCAAAGAGGTGTGGCAATGGCCTCGTGCTCGAGGACCATAGGAGAAGGGAAGGAAAAATAAGATAAAAACAGAGAGGGAGGGAAACCATAAGAGACTCTTAAGTACAGAGAACAAACTGAGGGTTTATGAGGGTGGGGGCTTGGGGTGGAGAAAATGGGAGATGGGCATTGAGGAGGGCACTTGTTGGGATGAGCAGTGGGTGTTGTATGTATGTGATGAATCACGGGAATCTACTCCCAAAGCCAAGACTACATTGTGTACACTGTATGTTAGCTAACATGACAATAAATTACTAAAAAAAAAAAAAAAAAAAAAAAAGACTATTAACTCCAGCAATAGTAAAAAGCTGTGCAATAAAGAGGAAAAAAAGGAATTTACTGGTCTTACCATGTTCCCCACCATCCTGAAGCACCTGGCTTGATAGAATGCTGGAAAGGCCTTTGAAGATTCAGCTACGGCATCAGCTAAATGGCAATACATCACAGGGCTGAGGCATTGTTTTCCAGGACGCTGTATATGCTCTGAATCAGTGTCTAATGTATGGTTCTGTTTCTCCAGTAGCCAGGATTCAAGACTCCAGCAATCGAGGGCTACAAATGGGAGTGACACTATTATTCCTAGTGACACACTAGGTAAACTGTTCCTTCCTGCCTTATGCTTTCCTTCCTGTGACCTTACGCTTTACTGGCCTAGAGCTCTTATTCCAAATGCGTCCACTAGGAGATGCAACCATGATTCTATTCACCTGGAAGCGAAGAATGCCTCCAGGCCACTTTGGGCTCCTCCTGCCTCTGAATCCACAGGCACAGAAAGGAATTATTGATTACCAACGGGAGACTGGATTGCTGCTGTGTTGTGACAGAGGTGAGAAAGATTATGTCTGGAACACAGCAGATCCCTTAGGGTGTCTCTTAATACCATCTGCCCTGTGAATAAGATCAATGAGAAATCACAACAATCTAATCCAGACAGGACTACTAAACAGCCCAGTCCCTTCAGCAGGGTAGATTTGAGTCATCATACCAGGCAAAGAACCACAACCAGTTGAGGTGTTTACCCAGGACAAAGAAAATATGGAATGGGTGGTAGAAAAGGTAGTTATAGATACCAGCTATGACCACGTGACCAGTTACAGACATGAAGCCTGCAATTGTCATTAGCATTTCCTCCTAATTTTATTTTAAATTATATTATTATATTATATTATATCTTTATACGTATCTTTGTTTTCTGTTTTCTTCCCTCTCCTGTCTCTTAACATCTAACATAAAATGTATTAGTTTATATCATTGTATTTATTTAAGTACTATCAACTTTACACCATAGTAATGAGTTATGAGATACAAGGAAAAGAGTGAATATCACCCAAGGACTTTGATCCTATTCTGAGGAAAGGGTTGGTGTGTTTCCAGCTGTATGAAGGGTGGTTGTATCATATCGGGTGGAAGTATGACCTCATCATCATGTTTATCTGGAGATTAATCATAGTTTGAGATGCATATGGGTGGCAAGTTGACAAAGGACTTTGTGAAAGTTAATTTTGTGTGTCACCTTAGCTGGGCCCATGGTCGGATGTGTAGTAAAACATTATTCTGGATGTTTCTGTGAGGGCGTTTTTGGATGCTTTAACATTTATTTGGTAAGTTTCCATCGAATGATGAATGGATAAAGAAAATGTGGTGTATATATCCAATGGAATATTACTCAGCCATCAAAAAGAATGAAATCTTGCCATTTGCAACAACATGGGTGGAGCTAGGAAGCATTATGCTAAGTAAAATATGTCAGTGACAGAGAGAAAAATGCCATATGATTTCACTCATATGTGGAATTTAAGAAACAAAACAGATGAACAAAGGGGAAGGGGGGCAATGAGAGAGGGAAGCAGACCATAAGAGACTCTTAACAGTAGAGAAGAAAGTGAGGGTTAATAGATGGAGGTGGGTGGGAGATGGGCTGGATGAGTGATGGGGATTAAGGAGGGTACTTTTGATGAGCTCTGGGTGTTGGAAGTAATGAGTCACTGAATTCCACTCCTGAAACCAATTGTACCATATATGTTATCTAACTAAAATTTATTTATTTTTTTTATTTTTTTTTAATTTTTTAATGTTTATTTATTTTTCAGACAGAGAGAGACACAGCATGAATGGGGGAGGAGCAGAGAGAGAGGGAAACACAGAATCTGAAGCAGGCTCCAGGCTCTGAGCCATCAGCCCAGAGCCCGACACGGGGCTCGAACCCGCAGACCGTGAGATCGTGACCTGAGCCGAAGTCGGACGCTTAACCGACTGAGCCACCCAGGCGCCCCTAACTAAAATTTAAATAAAAACTTGAAATAAAAAAAAATTATTTGATGAACTTTGAGTAAAGCAGGTTGCTCTCCATAATGTGAGTGGGTCTCATCCAATCAGTTAATAGAACAAAAACTGATCTCCTCTGAGCAAGAAGGAATTTTGCCAGCAGACAGCCTTTGGACCTGAGCATCAGCCTTCCTGAGTCTCCAGCCCGCCAGCCCACCCTTCACATTGTGGACTTACTAGCCTCCATAATGGTATAAGCCAATTCCTTATAATAAAGCTGTTTATATATATATACACACATCTTATTTGGTTCTGTTTCTGGGACAAACTCTGACTGATAACAGTGGGAACAGGGCTTCCTTTTGAGATGATGAAAACACCCTGAAACTAATTAGAGGTGACAGCTGCACAAGATTGTGAATGTACCAAATGCCACCGAATTGTACACTTTTAAATGGTTAATGGTCAATTCTATGCTATATGAACTTTCTTGCAACAGGAAGAAACAGCTATGATGTAATTAATGTTTGTTTTTAAAGCAGGCAGAACAGCCTTGACACTTTATGGGTGCGTGTACTCAGATTGTACACGTATCCAGAAAAGACAACATTACGACCAAAGTCCAGAGTACTTTCTTTATTGCTGTCTCTCTGCCTGCCCCAGTGTAGAGTAGAAATTATGTTCCCCAGACGACAGCATTCTGTGGTCAATGTGATCCGCATCTACATGTTGAGCTTCCCTCTCTCCTGCAAAATTCTGTCTCCTTCTTTGGGTGTCCCCAGCACCCTGGACCTGTGTATAAGCACCCTCCCTATTTCACCCATCAGGACCCAACCTCCAATGGGTGGGTTCTGTCTTTGCTGTCCATGGTGCTGATCGGGACTTCCCTATTCGGTACGTTTCAGCACCATGGCCAGAGTCTATTGGGGGCGGGGGGCACAAATTTGCCAAATTCTGATACCTCAGTTGGCAAGCTTGGCTTACTGAGCCCCTATCTTTGGTCCTCCTATATAGTCTCCACGCAGGAGTCAAATAAAAATATTCAGTCAGAACTTAAGAGTAAGTTGCAAAAATACAGGGGGATGTCAGTATTTGAAATTAACTCAGACCCCCTTGGCAATCCGTGCATCCTGAACAGAGACAGAATTCAGAAGCTCAGAATGTTAGCCCCACACTCAGCATTAATGTTACCTCAAGCTCATTACCGCAGAAGATCCCTTACCAGACCAAGTTCAGGGTACCGACTTTTGAGCATGGCCAAAGGATAACAGACTTGGGGGTACAGCAAACTGGTTTCAAAATGTAGAGCTGCCTCTTGCTAGCTGTGTCCTTGGGAATATCATTTCACCTCTCTGAGGCTCCCTCTGCTTTTCTGTAAGATGGGTGCCTGCTTCGCAGGAATGTTCAGAAGATTGATTGATGGTCAGAGATTGTTATACTCTGCCTTTCACAGGAGACAAGAAGTTCAGCTAAGTGGGAAAGATCTGGAGCCAGGTAGCCTGGGATTTGACCATAGGTCTGTCTCATTAACTACATGACTTAGGGAGAGCCACCCCCATGCCTCTGTGTTGTCATGTATACAATGAGGATAATGCTAGGATCTATTTCACAGGGTTTTGGTAAGAAACTAAACAGTTTTATATGCGGTGTGTGGAGTAAGGTGCCTGACATAGAGTTAGCTCTCATGCAGGAATGAGAGTTGTTGTTATCATCATCATCATCATCATCATCACCCTAGTCATTATGTGCCTAGACACAGCCTGATAAACTGCCTGTGTTCAGGAATGACGGATGCTCTTTGATAGATTACTGTTAGAACCGCTGACAACTGATACAGGTAAAGACACTGAGGCCAAGAGCTGAAAGTGACCAGCCTGGGGTCACACGGGCAACAGTTGGTGGAAATGGGGCCTGAAGCCAAGCCTGTATGATGCCAGTGAATGGGCTTTTACCACAATCCCACCTGCTCACATTTAGCACCAAGGCAAGAAGGATCTGAGGAATCCCCTCTACCACTCCAGAGGCTCAGAGTACTTGGCCAGGACTTTGGCCCTTCCCTCCTGCCTCAGATGTTCCACTGGTACCAGAAGAGTTGCTCCTGCAGTGGAATCCCAGGACCTTTCCCGAGGTGGGGCAGAGGAGTAAGGAATTGTACATGGTCTTAGTTGCATGGGAGATACAGGCACTGGGAGATGGCTCAGTGGGAAGGAGGAAGGAGCTGAGACTCATGACAAGGCACTCCAGAGACAGAACAAGGCTGTCCTGGGAAGCAGGCAGACTGGGTGCAGACCACTCCTGGTGCCATGGTTTCTCCTGGGGCTCCCTCTGCTGGCATGGTCCTCACCCCCTCTCTTCTGCCTCCTTCTCTGTCTCCATCTTTCTGGGGCCTCTTCTCTCTGATATAGATTTCTCTCTTTCTCTTTATGTGTGTTTCTGTCTGTCTCTGTCTCTGTCTCTCTCTCTCTCATTCTCTCTCTGTCTCTCCTCTCTGGGCCTCTCTTCTCTCCTTCTGAACCTAGATGGGGGTGTTTCAAAGTCCTTTTGGGTGCTGGAAATCCCTTCTGGTGGCAAAACCCGACCTTGGGCTACCCTGCACCTCAACTCCCCTGTTCACATCCCTGAGCTGGTGGAGAAACCCCCATAGCTCATGCATTGGCCACTGCACCCTTATGGCCTCTGACTCCCCTGGCCTCCATTTCCTCATCTGCTGCTCAGAGCCTGGAGCCTGCTTTCAAATTCTGCGTCTCCCTCTCTCTCTGCCCCTCCCCCCTCTCAAAAATAGACATTAAAATTTTTTTTTAATTAAGTAAAACTAAGTAAATTTTAAATTTCAGTTCTTCGGTTCCACTAGCCACATTTTAAGAGCTCAGCAGCCACATATGGCTACCATATTGTATAATGCAGATAACAGGACATTCCCATCACTCCAGAAAGTTCTGTTGGACTGATCCCTGTCTTCCTTGCTCCTGGGGGTCCTCTCCATCGTAGAACATACCCTCTCTTGTATTTTCCATCACTCCTTCCCTGTCAGGGTCAGCCTGCCTGAATTAAAATCCCACCTGCACACCTTAACAGCTACATTAGCTAAGTTATCTAAAAATTAAAATTAATTTAAAAATGAATTTTAAAACACCTTTCTGTTGTGTGCCTCAGTTTCCTTATTTGTAATATGAGGATAATAATATCAACCTCCACCACCCACCAAACACACAATGCTATTGCAAGAATTAAATGAGGTTACATACAGAGAGGGCTTAGAGCAGTTTCCAGAAGATTCTAAGCACTCGATAGATGTTAGCTGCTGTTATTATTATTATCGTTGTTGTTGTTGTACATCATTTTCAAAATGCGGAAATAAGCTCAAGCCTCCTTTTGAAATCTGTATGTAGGGGCACTTGCCTGGCTCAGTCAGTAAAGCATGAGATGCTTAATCTCCGGATCATGAGTTCAAGCCCCACATTGGGCATAGAGATTACTTCTAAAAATAAAATAAGAGGCACCTGGTGGTTCAGCCGGTTAAGCCTCCGACTCATGATTTCAGCTCAGGTCATGATCTTGCAGTTCATGAGTTTGAGCCCCACATCAGGCTCTGTGCTGACAGCTCAGAACCTGGAGCCTGCTTCATATTCTGACTGTCTGTCTGTCTCTCTCTCTCTCTCTCTCTCCCCCTCCCCCGCTCATCCTCTGTCTCTTAAAAATAAATAAACGTTAAAAAAATTCTTTTCAGTGTTTTCTTTGAGCACCATCTCGATCAGCAGTACTCAACAAGAGGCAATATCCCCCCTACAGGGGACATTTGAGGGGAGGCAGGGGTGATACTGGTATCCAGTGGGTGGGGGCCAGGGGATGGGGCCGCACATCCCACATGCACAGGACAGCCCACCCGTGACAAAGAATGATCTGGCTCCAAATGGCATAGGATGAAGGTGGAAAATGCTGGTCTATGTGTTTGCAAGAACCCAGACCATTTGGGAGGTGTACACCCCAAATTAATTTCAGGGGATACACAAGATGGAGACTGGATTGGAGAATGCCATCGAAACCTTATTAGTTGAGGTTTATTTCTCGATCTTTACAAACAGAATGTGTTCATGTATTGTTCATGTAACTAAAAATTACATTAACAACAAAACAAAATAGTAGCAAATGTATCCAAAGCAACCAAAGAAACAATACTCTTTTTCTGACCCCTATCTGACTCTTATCTCTCCTCCGTTCCTGTCACTGCCAGACTTCTGGGGTCTGTACCTCCTCTCTGCCTCCTCCCCCACCCAGGGCAATCTGGCTTCCGTTGCCAGCCCCCCAGCTGCTCACCCAGGCCATTATCAGGTCTCTGGGTTGTTACTGAATCCAGTGAATCTTCTTATCACGTTGGCCTGGTTTTGAGACTGCGGTGAGAGACTGTCTGACTTCCCTGAGCTTCTGGATCCCATCTCTCTCCCCCTCTTTCTCTGGCTGCTGCCAGGACCTTGTCCAAGCAAGTTTCTTTCCTTCTTGCTAGCCCTCCAATGTCACACTTCTCGGATGCTTTGTCCCAAGCCTCTGCTCTTCCCGAACTTCACCCCAGAACCAGCTACACAATCGGGGTGGGGTGTGCATTGCAAATGAAAATGTGGGGTCCCTTTTTCAAAATTGTTAATAATTTCAAGATAGTCACAGGAGATCATTAAACCAAGTGCACAGCACTTCTGAGCACAGGGCCCCAAGGGACTGTGCAGGTCAGTGGCCCATAAACTCACCTTGCTTCCTGCTCTCCTGGGTACAACCCCCAGCCTGTCTCACCCCCACCCCCTGTTCTCCACCTTGATAGTGGCCCCATCATCCCCCAGGACCTGCTTTCTGAGGGTTGTTGGGGTAGACAAAATGCACCTCTCAAGATGTCCCGGCATGAATGCCCAAAACTCACGAATATGTTGATCACAGAGCAAAGGGACTTTGCAGATATGATTAAAGTAACTTACAGACCTTCAAATAGATTATCCTGGTGTGATGGTGAATCTTGTGTCCACTTGGCCAGTCTCCAGCACCTGGTTATTTAGTCAAACACTAACCCAGGTGTTGCTATGGAAGCATTTTGTAGATGTGGTTAAATGTCTACAGTCACTTTACTCTAAGTAAAGGAGAGAACATGGCGGGGGGGGGGGGGTCTCTCATCCAATCAGTTGAGCAAAATGAAGGTTTCTTTGAGGGAGAAGGAATTCTGCTTCATCTTCTCCTGACTGACAGAGCTTCCAGTCAGTCCTGTGGATTTGTGTCCTGCCAGCCCTACAAGCACAAAACCCAATTCCTTGCAACAAATCATATATATATGGTGTGTGTATATATATATATATATATATAGTAAGTAATCATATATATATTGTAACTAATCATATATATATATGCAACTAATATATATATATATTTTAACTAATCATATATATATTGCAACTAATCATATATATATTGCAACTAATCATATATATATGCAACTAATATATATATATATTGCAACTAATCATATATATATGATTTGTTAACCGTATTCCCTAGTAATCAGTAGAAATTAATATTTTATATATATCTTAACTATGTAGGTATCTTAATTATATATCTTCTTAGTTTGGTTTGGATACATTTGCTACTATTTTGTTTTCAATGTAATTTTTAGTTACACAACAATACATGAACATATCCTATTTGTAGAGAGAGAAATAAACTTTGACTAGTAAGGTTTTGATGACCTTCTCCAATCCAATCTCCATCTCACGTATCCCTGTATATCTTAATACGTGTGTGTATATATATACACGTAGGATATGTCCTGGTTCCCTGGAGAACCCTGACTGATAAACCTGTGTTATCCAGGTAGGCCCATCTAATCACATGAGCCCTAGAAGCAGAGAACTTTCTGTGGCCAGAGGCATGAGAGAGATGAAGAGAATGGGGAATCCAAGAGATTTGAAGCCTAAGAGGGATTCAACTCACTGCCGCCAGAGGGGAGCTTCATGGAAAGCATGAGAAGGAGGCAGACAGCTTCTAGGAGCAGACCAGGCCCCAGCTGACAGCTAGTCAGAGCCAGGAACCTCAGACATATGGCCACAAGGAACTGAATTCAGCCAATACCTTGAAAGGGCTTGGAAGAAGATCGCCATATCGACATCTTGATTTCAGCCCTGAGAGGCCTAAGGACCCACCCGGACTCTGACCTACAGACACCGTGGAATAAAAAAATGCAGTGGTTGGCACAAAAACAGACACATAGACCAATGGAATAGAATAGAAACCCCAGAACTAGACCCACAAACGTATGGCCAACTAATCTTTGACAAAGCAGGAAAGAACATCCAATGGAAAAAAGACAGTCTCTTTGACAAATGGTGCTGGGAGAACTGGACAGCAGCATGCAGAAGGTTGAAACTAGACCACTTTCTCACACCATTCACAAAAATAAACTCAAAATGGATAAAGGACCTGAATGTGAGACAGGAAACCATCAAAACCCTACAGGAGAAAGCAGGAAAAGACCTCTCTGACCTCAGCCGTAGCAATTTCTTACTAGACACATCCAGAAAGTCCAGGGAATTAAAAGCAAAAATGAACTATTGGGACCTTATGAAGATAAAAAGCTTCTGCACAGCAAAGGAAACAATTAACAAAACTAAAAGGCAACCAACGGAATGGGAAAAGATATTTGCAAATGACATATCAGACAAATGGCTAGTATCCAAAATCTATAAAGAGCTCATCAAACTCCACACCCGAAAAACAAATAATCCAGTGAAGAAATGGGCAGAAAACATAAACACCTCTCTAAAGAAGACATCCGGATGGCCAACAGGCACATGAAAAGATGCTCAACGTTGCTTCTCATCAGGGAAATACAAATCAAAACCACACTCAGATATCACCTCACACCAGTCAGAGTGGCCAAAATGAACAAATCAGGAGACTATAGATGCTGGAGAGGATGTGAAGAAACGGGAACCCTCTTGCACTGTTGATGGGAATGCAAATTGGTGCAGCCGCTCTGGAAAGCAGTGTGGAGGTTCCTTATAAAATTAAAAATAGACCTACCCTATGACCCAGCAATAGCACTGCTAGGAATTTACCCAAGGGATACAGGAGTACTGATGCATAGGGGCACTTGTACCCCAATGTTTATAGCAGCACTCTCAACAATAGCCAAATTATGGAAAGAGCCTAAATGTCCATCAACTGATGAATGGATAAAGAAATTGTGGTTTATATATACAATGGAGTACTACATGGCAATGAGAAAGAACGAAATATGGCCCTTTGTAGCAATGTGGATGGAACTGGAGAGTGTGATGCTAAGGGAAATAAGCCATACAGAGAAAGACAGATACCATATGGCTTCACTCTTTGTGGATCCTGAGAAACTTAACAGAAACCCATGGGGGAGGGGGAGGAAAAAAAAAAAAAAAGAGGTTAGAGTGGGAGAGAGCCAAAGCATAAGAGACTCTTAAAAACTGAGAAGAAACTGAGGGTTGATGGGGGTGGGAGGGAGGGGAGGGTGGGGGATGGGTATTGAGGAGGGCACCTTTTGGGATGAGCACTGGGTGTTGTATGGAAACCAATTTGACAATAAATTTCATATATTGGAAAAATAAAAAAATTTTTAAAAATGCGGTGGTTGTCAACCATATAGGTTGTGGAGATTCTTTCCACCATCAATGGAAAAACAATACTTTCATCCTTGCTTCTCTCTCTCCTGCAAATCCCTTTTGGTTCTCAAGTCCAAGTGAACCTGCCTTGAATCCCTTTGCGTTGTAATTTCCTCTCCATTCTTGTGGCCCTGGCTCCAACTCAGGTCCCTCTACAGGGTCCCTGCACCCAGCCTCACAGCTTCCTGGCCAGGGCCGGGAAAAGGACACTGCCAAAAAAAAAAAAAAATTAAGGAAACATCAAAGATTCAGTAACCAAGATTGACAACGCTGTAACACAACAAACGAATAAATGCGACAAATAGGATCAATAACACATCCGTGATGAACAAAATATCAAAATCTTAAATGAAGATTTAAGGATCAGAGTGACTGATTTTTTTCCTTTTGTCCCAGGACCCAAAAAAGCTTTCCACCAGCCCGATCCTGTCTTTCTTTGAAGTTTTGATTTTTTTTGTTCATTTTATACATCCATTTTCAAAATAGGGCATTAAAATGTTCTTTATTTAGACAAAATGTGGTCTATCTGTGCCATGGAATATCATTCAGCCATAAAATGAATTAAACACCAACACATGCTACAGTGTGGATGAACCTTGAGGACACTATGCTCAGTGAGAGAAGTGGAACACAGAAGGCCACATAGCGTAGGATTCAGTGTCTGTGAGACGTCCTGAACAAGCAAATCCACAGAGACAGAAAGCAGACTGGTGGCTGTAGGAGCTGCAGGTGGGGAAATAGGGAGGGACTGGCTTAGGGATAAGGGGCTTCCTTTAGAGGGTGATAAAAATGGTTTGGAGCTGGACAGAGGTGGTGGTTATATAACACTGGGGATGTACCAGACATCACTTTTGAATAGTTCCTTTAGTTTTGTGTGGATTTAACGCCAATAAAAGTGTTTGATAAAAATCTATATTTAAGTATGTTATTTATCTTGGTTACCGAGTTTTGTGTAAACCCCCCCCCCCCATCCACCCTCAATCCACCCTAAAATGCTGGATTTGAAATGCAGCATTCCTCTTGTGAATCCCAGAGGGAACTTTCTTCTTTCTTTCCTTCTTTCTTTCTTTCTTTCTTTCTTTCTTCTTTCTTTCTTTCTTTCATTTTTTTTAAGCAGGGCAAAGGGACGGGGAGCTTTAAGGACTGCGATTTTATTTTATTTATTTATTTTTAAGTTTATTCATTTTGAGAGAGAGAGCATAAAAATTGGGAAAGACAGAGAGAGAGAGGGAGAGAGAATCCCAAGCAGGCTCTGAGCTGTCAGCACAGAGCCACACGCCGGGCTCAAACTCACAAACTGTGAGATCATGACCTGAGCCAAAGAGGGATGCTTAACGGACTGAGCCACCCGGCGCCCACCCTCCAGGAACTTTCTAATACCTGGATCCGACCCTGCTATCCTATCCTGGGGTACCCCTTCAGTACCCCAGGCTCCAGGACAAAAATCTAAGCTCCCGGTGGCTTTTGAGCTGATCTCTGCATTTTAGAGAGTGCTTTTTGCCTGTGGTCCTCCTCTGCTCACCTGGACTTCCAGCCTGCTCGGAGTGGTCCTCCTCTTCTTCTCAGCTCTACAACCCGCCCCTCCTTGGAGGTTTGTTCAAGCTTCACTTCCTTGTTACCTGTGAGATTGACTCTCTTCACCAGCCCCAGCTCACAACTAAGACAGCCTCCTCCCTGGGCCTCCTCCCAACCAGCCTCCTCTCTGGGGACTCCACTCTCCTGGGAAGACCCTCCCTCGTGCCTCCTAGGGGGAGGGGGCGGGAATCTTCCCAACATTCAAATCTGAGACTCCTCTTGTCACTAAAAGGTGCAAATGCTCAGAGCCATGGAATGATCTTTCCATGAGCAGTGTCAGGCAGGGACATTCGCCCAGGAAACTCTCCAAAGCAGAGTCAGAGCTGCTCCTGCGGACTCAGGGACCTTGTCTGTTTCATTCTCACATTCTCTTTCCCTCTCCCTCCCTCTCTCCTGCCCTCCCTCTACACACACACACACACACACACACACACACCACAGACACTCCTCCAACAGCTGCAATCTGGAAGAAATTACTCTTCTAAACAGCCAGACTTCCCCAGTTTCAGGAAATTCCAAGCTGGGCAGGAGGAGGGGCTGGGCTGGGAGGGGGGCGCGCCCTGTCCATCCCCCCACCCCTTCTGCGTGTCCTCTGTGCGCACCCGGTCCGGCCCAGGCCCGCCCCCACACTCAGCCCGGAGGCCTCTGCTTTTCCACCACCGCTTTCTAGTCCTTTAAATCCTAGAGGCAAAACTTTTGGGGGATAAGGAAGGCGGGGAGGGGCCTGGGCCTTAACCCTCTCTGCCCCAGAGGGACTGGGCTGGACTGGGCAGTGACTTCGCGGCCCGTTTGGGCTCCTACCATGGCCCCCCGAGAGGGGCTGACACTTCGGTCCCCGGTGCAGGTAAGAAGGGACTCGAGGCCAGGGCCTGCCAGGGGTGGGGGCCCGGACTCCTTGGGTCTGAGGCAGGGAGGGTCGGCGGCCTGGACCCCAGGGTCCGGGGGGGGGGGGGGGGTTGGGACCTGGGACTCCTGGGTCTGAGGAGTAAGAGAGGTAGGAGGCAGGACCCCTGGAACCTGAGAGAGGAGGGGTCCTGAGGAGGAGGACGCCTGGGTCCTGGACCCCCCCCCTCCAGGTCCCGCATGACACTTTGCCAGGTGTGATCCGCCCGGAGGAAAAAGGAAGAAGGCGCGGACTTGGGACTCGGAGGCAGAGGCGGGCTCCGAACCAAGGAGAGGGGCGTCCCAGTCGGAGCCCGAGAGCGCGCCTGCCCCACTCCGCGAGGGCCACGAGGTAAGGGGCAGCGGGGAGCCGGGGTCCCGGGGCCCCTGCTCAGGTCCGGGGGGCACGCGGGACAAGACGCGCGAAGGGACCGCGGGCGGCAGCCACGTGGCCCCAGCAAGCGCGGCGAGCCCACGGCGGGGGGGGGGGGGGGGAGGTGTCTCCCACCCGCGGACCCGGCCCCGCCTCGGCCCCACCCGCCTGGCCACCTCTCCCCCAGAGCCGAGAACCGGTCGGGCCGGGTCTGGAGCGGGCGGTTATTTCCGTCTTGGCGGGGCCGGGGCTGGAGGGGACGGAGGTGAACCAGCTGTGCCCTCCTCTCCTGCAGCTGCAGCTGCGGGCCTGCAGGGGCGCAGGGAGGCGGGAGGAGGGCGGCCCAGCCGAGTCTCGGGGCCAGAGCCCCCGGGCTCCCACCCTTGCGCCAGCACTCCGCCAAACAACAGCGCTCTGTACGAGCCTTGGCCGGCTGACGGAGTTTTTCCGAGCATGATCTCATTGTGTCGAGCACTCAGCTCTGCTAGAGGGAGACTAGAGCCCTCTATTTAAGAGGACACCGAGGCTGGAGCCACTTACCCGAGGCCCTTAGAGCTAGCACCAAGAGGCCGCGCTCGAAAACGATTTCTAGTTCATTGCGCTCAGTCTGGAATGGAAAAAAAAAAAAAAAAAAAAAAAAAAAAAAAGCAAGGCAAACAGATATGGTCAAGGGTGCAGGAAATCCCGGGACTTTAGAGCATCTCCGGACGTTGTTTTTTTCCATGGGGATAACACACCCACCCGCCCCATCCAAAGGGGTCTGTGGGCAACAGGGTGGCCATCTTTAGACCCTCAAGTTTAGACTCTGCCTGGTGTCCAAACCGGGACCCCCACATTTGTTGCCCTGTGACTCCGGGCAAGTTAGTCCCTCTCTCTGTGCCTCAGCCACCACATCTGTAAAATAAGGGTCTCCCCCCCTCACTGGGTTGTTCTGAGGATTGAATGAGTTTGTTTATTTGAGTAAACCATTTAGGCCCCCACCTGGCCCAGAATAAGGGCTTAGGAAATACAATATCAGCATCATGAATATACTTTTCAAGTACGCCTAGCAAACAGGCTTTCCGACTCCCATTTTTCAGTGGAGTAAACTGAGATTTAAGGTTGAGGAAGGTAGTTCAGGGTCCCACGGAAAGGTGTGTTTGGCCAGGCACTGGGAAAATGGTGGTAACGTGGCCTGGGAGAGCCACAGAAGGGTGGCATGAGGGACAAGCTAGGGCGTGGGCAGGGCGAAGAGCCAGCGGCTGAGAGCTGCCCAGGGAGGGCTCAGTTCAAGAGGCAGCAGGCAGTGGAAGTGGTAAGTCTGGGCTCCGGAGTCCCACAGAGCTGGCTTTGTGACCTTGGGCAAGTCTCTTTCCCTCTGTGAGTGTGTCCTTCTCTGGGACTTGGGAGAATGATCTAAGGTGGCCACTGAACATTTACTGAAGTTCTGCTTTGGCTGTGTGTGTTGGGTCCTGTGCCCAGACTTTATTGGCAACATCTCACCAGTTCTTGCAAAGGGACTATGACATGTTATGGGAACACCCTATGTCCCTAGGTTCCTTTTTTTTTTTTTTTTTTTTGAGGAGGAAATGAGGTCAGAAAGGTTAAGTAACCTGCCCAAGGCCACACACACCACACAGCCAGACCGAAACCTGGGCGGTTGGCTGAGCTGTGATCTTTTTTTTTTTTTTTTAATTTAATTTTTGAGACAGAGACAGAGACAGAGAGCCTGAGTGGGAGAGAGGCAGAAAGAGAGGGAGACAGAGAATCTGAAGCAGGCCCCAGGCTCCGAACTATCAGCTCAGAGCCCGACACAGGGCTTGAACCCACCAACCGCGAGATCATGACCCAAGCCGAAGTCGGACGCTCAACTGATAGAGCCACCCAGGCACCCCATTCGGTGTTCTTTTCACCTGCAGCTCACTCCACAGTAATGATGGGCACCTACTAGCTCTGGGAGCAGATTCTTTTTATTTTACACCGTGGATTGAAATTCATTAATGAGAAAAAGTCAGCGTTTAAAACAAATAAAATAGATTAGGATTGAAAACATCTGAGTGCCTTAGCTTGTAAGTCTTGTTTCATCCAATGTTTGTTCCCTTTTATTGGGGGAGTGGTGGGGAGGAAAGGCCATTACGTGCCAGGTTATAATTAGAATATATTTACTCATCTAGGTGAGGTCAGAGGAGTTTGAGAAACACTACAGAGGTGATAAAATCAAGACTGGTTTTTCCAGGGAAATAAACGTAAAGTGTGTGTGTGTGTGTGTGTGTGTGTGCACGTGCGTGTGTTGGGGTGGGGTAAAGGACAATCCTCAGAACACATCCAGCCATGGTTATTTTAAATCCTTTTAGCTTTAATTTTTCTCTGCATTATCAGTGATGTTTCCCAGAGTGCTAGTTACTGAAAGAATAGTGCTGACTGCTTTACCTTCTTCATAGGGTTTTATCAAATCTAAATTGTGTTCTAGTTATTTGGGGACACATCCTCCTCCCCCCCCCCCAACAACTGGCACCACCAATTGGCTGGCACTATTACAAGTATAGTTTTCTTTAATTGAGAGTTTTCTACATGCCCTTCAAGGAAGGTGGTGTTATTTTATCCATTTTTTTAAATGTTTTTTATTTATTTTTGAAGGAGAGACAGACAGAGCATGAGCGGGGGAGGAGCAGAGAGAGAGAGGGAGACATAGAATTTGAAGCAGGCTCCAGGCTCTGAGCTGTCAGCACAGAGACTGATGCGGGGCTCAAACTCACGAACTGTGAGATCATGACCTGAGCTGAAGTCGGACGCTTAACCGACTGAGCCACCCAGGCACCCCTTATCCATTTTATAGAGAGGAAACAGACATAGAGAAATCACATAATTTATCCCACTCATACAGCTGGCAAAGGGCGGTGCTTCAATTCAAACAGAAAGGCGATTTTTTATTATTATTATGATGATGATAACAGTGACTGTTAAAACAAAAGTACAAGGTCATCAAAGCCCCTCCCAAAAGTTCCATAAAAACAGCCAGGTTCCAGGATGTGGGCAAAGGTTAGCAGGCATTTCCAGGTACCATAGAGCCCAGGGAAGCCACGAGGTAGTAACACAGCTATTCCTGTAGTGCACAAGCAGCCAGCTTCAAATTTGCGCTGTTCTTGCTCATTTTTAGAGAAATTTGCAAAAAGCAAGACATTATATTGTCTCTTTCGGAATCAAATACTCATGATAAAATGCTGTGCAAGCATACAGATTCCCAGGCCCGCCTTAGACCTGAATTTGAGTTTCCAGGCAGGCCTGCATTGGGACTTGCTTGTGCCCTAGGCAAAGGTCTCGTGGACATATATTAATTTATATTTTATAGCTGTGTTGGTGTAAAGGCAAATCTTTCCCACACGTTTTAAAATAGATTAAAACATTTTAACATTCTCTTAGGCCTCTCCAAGTGTGGTGGGTCCCAGGCACTGTGCCTGCGTCCCTCCCCTCCATGGACAAAGACATCCCGCCTTCAGGGAAGGGGCCTGGGAATCTCTGTCGGGCAGAAGCCGGAGTTTCTCCGTCAAGTTTAGGAAACACTCGGAAGAGTCGGTGAAGCACTGTTGCCTGGCCTGTAGGGAGACTCGAATATTAGTAATTAGTGGAATCAGCATGGCGTGGTGGTTGCGGGCCAACCTCCGTTGGGGTCTGCGACCTCGGGCCTCCGGGAGCCGCGGTTTCCCCACCTGTCAAATGGAAGTAATCCCTCCTTTGAACCGCTCGCTGCCTTAGGCCCAGGGTGGGAACGCGGCCTCGCTCGCTCACTCGCTCCCGGAGGAGGCAGCGCTGACCCGGCCCTACCCCGCAGATGCCGGTGCTGAAGCAGCTGGGCCCCGCGCAGCCCAAGAAGCGGCCGGAGCGCGGCGCACTCTCCATCTCCGCGCCGCTCGGCGACTTCCGGCACACGCTGCACGTGGGGCGCGGTGGCGACGCCTTCGGGGACACTTCGTTCCTGAGCCGTCACGGCGGCGGGCCGCCGCCCGAGCCCCGGGCGCCGCCCGCCGGGGCCCCGCGCTCCGCGCCGCCGCCCGCGGTGCCGCAGCCCCCGCCGCCGGTCCTCCGCACGCCCGCGCCCGCCGACCCGCTGCTGTCCTTCCACCTGGATTTAGGCCCCTCCATGCTGGACGCGGTGCTGGGCGTCATGGACGCGGAGCGCCCGGGGGCCGCTGCCGCCAAGCCCGACTTGGACCCCAGCTCCGGGGCACAGCACCCCAGGGCCCGCTGCCACCCCAACGCGGACCTCGAGAGGGACGACGTCATCGGCCTGTAGGCACCCCTGTTCCTGATGCTTTTACCATCTGGCACCCCACTTCTTTATACATAAATGGCTAAGGTCTCTGCCCCGGGTTCTGCCTGTTTATTTTGCACGTAGGAAGGGAACATGGCGGGGGAGCAGGGGTGTCCGTGACGGGGTCCCGGCGCCTTTAAGGGCCAAGTGTGTCACCTCGACCTCTATTCCCCAAAAAGACTGGACCGAAGTCGAGGTCGGATGATTGCCCTGGTGAGATGTGGCCCCTTTAACAGAGGAGAGGCGTGGTTAGACGGTGCCCCTTTTAGGGGCGGTGTCCCCACGTGTGGGCTTTCACAGCCTCATTCATTCATCAATTTTGACGGAGGGCCTGGCCTGACTTGCTCCGGGGAGCAACCTGATTCACTCCAGGAGGGGGCCGCTGACTCGCTCCGGAGAGGGGGTGGGGCACCTGACTTGCGGCCGGGCCGGAGTGACTCGCTGCCCGGGAGGCTGCTGAGTCGCTCCCGGGGGGGCCACCTGACTCGCTCCAGAGGACCAAGTGCAGTCCCGCGTCTCCAGTGAACCCCCTGGGGAAGCTGCCCTTTATCCTGTGAGTGGCCGCACAGGTAAGTGTCCGGAAAGAGGCTGGGTCCTGGTGGAGGAGAGACCCTCCCAGCCCCGGATGTGTCGGCTCGAGGGCGACAGCGGCGTCCCATGTCACGGCTACCTAATTTCAGCCTGCCGGGGTCCAGTTGTCTCGCTGCAGGCGGGAGTGGCCAGAGCTGGTCGGGGCAACACTTGCAACTCTTAGGCGAAGGGTGGAACCTAGGCACCCCCCCTCCCCGAGGGCCCCTGAGGGGGCGGGACCTCCATACAAATCACCAGGCGGGGGCGGAGCCAGACTCTCTAAGAACTTGGAAGACGCGGGGCTGTACACGCAGACGCGGCGGAGGGCGAAGCCGGGCACCCTGGGGCCCCAGAGGGGGCGGGGTCGCACCGGTAAATCTTTTGGGCTGAGGCGGCAGAGGGAGGAGGATCCGGTTCCTTGAGGGCACTGACGGAGGCCGGCACCCAGGAGGCGGTGCCGAGCGTGTAAACCCTTTGGAGCGGGGGCGGGCCGCACACGTGAATCGCTGGTCCGCGGAGGAGGCGGGGGCCAGACCGCCTGAGGGCACCTCCGTGGAGAACGGTCCGCCAGGCCCGGGATCGGAGGCTCCGCGAGCGAGCGTGCGCCGTTCCCGGGGCGGCGGGGGCGGGGCGGGTGACGTCACGGCCGGGTCTGCGGCGGCCCGCAGAGGCTCTCGGCGCACTCCGCTCCCATGGCGGCCGAGCCCGAGTCGCCGCCGTCGGCCTGCCGCTTCTTCCTGGAGGGCCGCTGCCGCTTCGGCGCCCGCTGCCGCCAGCCCCACCCCGGGGCGCCGGCCTCGGCACAGCCTAGCCGCGAGGCCGAGGCCGGGGCCAAAAAACCGCCGCTGCGCACGGCCGCGGCCGTCATCCAGCGCATCCGCTGGGACCCGCGCCTCGACCCGGCCGACTTCTCTGTGGGCTACGCCGACCGCTTCCTGGGCGTGCGCGAGGAGCCCTTCTGCGCCTTCTGCTGGGACGAGCCGCTGGCGGCGCTGGGACCCGGCGTGCTGGCTGTGCCGCAGCACCGGGTGCGCTACTTCCGCTTCCGGGGCCGCCTAGTGTGGGACCGCGCCTCGCGTACAGACCACGTCTTCGGCTCGGGCTTGGCGGCTGGTCGCGGGCCCACCATCCTGGACGCGCTCGACAGCGGGGGCGCGCACGACGGTGAGGATGCCCATGTCGGCGAAGACGCCCACGGGCCCCAGGACGTGCACGATGGCGAGGATGCGCGTGCCCGCGAAGACGCCCCTGAGGCTGGGGATACGCGTGACAGCGAGGATGCCCATGTCGGCGAAGACGACGCCCATGGGCCCCATGACGCGCACGACGGTGAGGATGCCCATGTCTGCGAAGATGCCCGCGGGGCCCGAGATGCGAGTGACAGCGAGGATGCCCACGGGCCCCAGGACGCGTATGATGGCGAGGACGCGCGTGATAGCGAGGATGCCCACGTTGGCGAAGACACCCACGGGGCCCAGGACGCACACAGCGAAAAGGATGCGCTCGGCGGCGTAGCTGCCGCCCCTGCCAACATCCGAGTGGAAGAGCACAGAGCACCCCACTGGACAGAACTAGAAGTGGGGCGGAGGCCAGCCACCGCAGCCAGGACCACGGAGCCACGGGACGGGAAGGAGCAGGCCCAGGCTGCCCCGGGAAGGTCCGCGGGAGATTTCCCGGAAACCGAAGCAGAGTGGGGTCCCGGGGCCTGGCCCTCAGACTGCGGAGAGGCCGCTGGGGCCAGGGCCGCGGGGCCTCGCCAGCCCCGCCCCACGCATTTTGTGGCTCTTATGGTGACTGACCCTGGGCTGCAGGCGAGAGTAGCCAGGGCCCAAGAAGAGCTGGTCCGAGCCGCGCCCTCGTGCGCCGCGTTCATGGTACCCGCGGGCGCGCTGCACCTGACACTGGCCCTCCTGAGGCTAGCAGGCCCTGGGGAGGTAGCCGGGGCCCTCGGTGCACTGAGACGTGCGCTCTCGGCTCCAGGGCTTCAGGCACCCCCACAGGTGAGGTTTACGCGCCTGCTTCTCCTGAGGCACCATGTACTCTGTGCCCCTCCCTGCCCCTCCTTGGAAAATATGGCCCAAGTGCTGAGACAGAGACTAGAGGCGGAGGGGCTCAGAGTAGTTCAGCCCCTAGGGGGGCTACACCCCCACCTCACCTTGGCCAAGGTGCCCCAAGGTTCTCAAGTCTGCCTCCCCAAGCCCAAGTTCATCCCTGGACAGGAGCTAGGGAGCCAGCCCCTGGGGAAGCTCTGGTTGTGCCGCGTGGGCAGGGCAGGAGATACCTACCAGCCCCTGGCTGAGATGCCCCTGGGGTGACCGCCCCTGCTCAGACCTCTGGGGGAGGTAGATCTCCACCCTAAAGAACAGGAGAAGACCCAGTCCACGCAGGAAGGGACAAAGTGCTCTCTCTCTCTCTCTCTCTTTAATTTTGGTTTCTCTCAAGCTTCCAAATGGTGCTCAGTGATCCAAGGAAAAGAATGAAGGAAGGAGAAGGGAGGGGAGAGGGAAGGGAGGGGAGGCAGAGGAGGAACATCTGGAAAAAAAGCAGCCTGACAGTCCAGCTGTTTGCAAACTCATTGCACATCCTCCAGTTACATGGCAGAAGAGGGGGGAGGGCCAAAAAGAAAAAGGGGAGGAAGAAAAATAACTTAAATAAACACACACAAAAAGAAAAGAGAAGGAAACATGACGTGAGCTGGTGATCCATGAAGGCAGGGAGGGAGGGAGGGAGGGTAACCGTTTTACCTGTGCTGAACCAAAGAAGGGTGGGGAGCAGGAGGAGGAGGGAGGGAAGGAAAAAAAAACCAGAAGAAACACTGGGGTGGAGGGAGGAGGGACACGGAGACAACTTAATACAACTGCAGACGAGGCGGCCCGGCCGAGGTCCCGCGATGATGGCCTCCGGAGTCCTCAGTGTGCAGTGGCGACGTGGACGTGGCGGCGGCTTGGCGGCGGCATTTCTGGCGTGGGGGGCTGAGGGTGGGGCACAGTCTCTACACGGCTCCCCTAGCCCCAAACACTGAGGCCCCGGAGGGCTGGGCAACAAGAGTCTGTGGTGAGGCGGGCGGGGGGCAGGAGGCGGGCTGGTGTGCTGGTGCCCCCGCCACAGGCGGGCACGGGCGGAGCGGCCTGTCTTCTTCCGGCCCCCCCGGCGTGGGATGGGCCAGGGTGCCAGGTCGGTACCGGAGTACAAGCTCGAGAGAGAGAGAGAGAAAACACTGAGACAGCATTAGTAGAGGTGCAGGTGGACACAGAGCAGCCTACAGACCATGCCCCCAGCCCTCTGCTGTCCCACCCCCTCCTCCCCCAGTCCCATCCCTCTGAGACAAAAAATAAAAATGTAGAAAAAAATCTCTGTACAGACTCCCCGGTGGGAAAACGGGGACAGGGATGACGGCTCTTCCTGGAGCCCGCTCCCCGTGAATTAATTTACAACCCAAGTCCATGGCTCAAAAACAAAATCGGCAAAGGCGGCGCTGGGGAGCCACAGCCCTGCCCCCACCCCGCCCCCATCCGCGCTGGTGCTCAGAAGGCTGATAGCTGCGCCAGGCTGAGGCGGCAGTCGATGCTGGCGTTGTCCGGGCCCGTGTAGGCCAGGCCCAGGGGCTCTAGGAAGGCCCGGCAGGCGGCCTCGCCCTCGAAGGCCAGCTCGGCCTGCAGGTAGGAGACTGGCAGCGCAGGGCGGAAGCTACGGAGACAAGAGGAGAATGTGATGAGGCGGGCGGCGGGCAGGGGAGGGCCCCACGAGCAGGGAGTGGGCGCCCCCCCTTCGGGCACCCAAAGGGCTTCCTCAGCACATTACCTGCTGACCTCTCATCACCACCCCCGCCCGACCTCCCCACCTCCAGGGGCTTGGGGGGGCCCGGGGCAGGGGTGGTGGCCCCAGCCCCAGTTGTGCCCCCCTTCACCCTCACTTACCTGTACGGGGGGACCCAGGAGAGGGGATGGGAGGGAAGGGCCCAGCTGGCTCCTCCGCTGCTCAAGGGCCTGAGCAGGCCCTCAGAAGAGGGCCCACTTTGGCCCAAGGGCAGGGGCCAGGCAGAGGGAGTGACCCGAGGACACGGGCATGGGCACGGGTTGCAGGTCTGACAGCTATTCTGGGGAACCCGCCCTGCCTGGGTCTAAGTGCCTCGGGAACCCTGGGCACAGGGTCAACCCCCACTACACCCTTGCACACTGGCAACAGTCACTTGCACACAAGAGACTTGGCACGTTCCAGAAAACGGCTGTGAACAGGCTGAGCTCGCTCCCAGAAACCGTGTCACCCCTACCCTTTACAAACACACACGAACGAACCCGGAGCTCCAAATCGCACAGGGAGTAAGCGGCAGAGAGGACAGATGCCTCACACCCATGCCACATGGTGACCCTTGATAGCCACGGGAGGCACGAGACAGCCTATTTCTCCCCACATCTGAGCTGGCCTCCCACACGCCCTGCCAGGACTTGGTTCTGGAGGCTCTGGGACGGAGGGACGTGTCTGCCAGGGAGTAAGGAAGGGGTGAGAGAGCGCATCCGGCCAGTGAGAGGCCAGGACCCCTGCTCCCAGGCCCAGCCTGCCCGCATGACACCCTGGGAACGGCTGTCCCGCTGCAGAGGGCAGACGGAGGGACAGCCCCCGGGGCCTCCAGACGTACCACCTCCTCATCACCCCTGGGTACGCAACCGTGTCCTGTGTTTCCTGCCGCCTCCGTGTCTCTGCCCCACATCCTTGTCTCTCCTTCTGTGGCCTCTGCCCTGGCTCCGCTCTGCCTCAAATCCTCTGGACCCGAACTGGATCCCGGAATGTGTGCATCTCCTAATTTCACGGTGACTGTGTCTCCTCATCTCCACACCATCCCTGTGGCTACGCTAATGGATGTGGCCCCTTGGACCTACCAACCTCTGACCAAGGGTTTTCAACTCTGGCAAGACTGACACTGGGGCCGGGTAATTCTCCGTCATGGAGCATCCTGGGCGCTACAAGAGGCTCTACCCACTAGACACCAGCAGCACCCCCTAGTTGTGACAACAACAAATGTCTTCTGATCTGGCCCCATGTCGCCCAGAGGCATCTCCGCGCCCTGACCACAGGTTCCCCAGCACAAACACACGCGCGCACACACGGCACCAGTGACATCTATTGAACAGAGAACCGCCCTGCCCTGGCTTGCCCCCGAATCACACCGGTCTCCCTAAACACTCTGCACTCTTGAAGGAGCTCAGAAACAAACGGGGTCTCGTCCCATTAGATCAGAGGCTACCAAGAGCAGGGCCGTCCTTCCTAGTCTGTCTCTACCGAGTGGGAGCTGAGTGACGGGAGAGCCTTCAAAGGTGAACAGAGACCTCGGAGGAAGGAAACCAAGAGCCCAGAGCAAGAAGACAAACCAGGGTCCGGGGTGACGTGAGCAGAAGAAACAGAGACTCAGAGGGGTGCAGAGGGCGCCCTGGAGCAGCGAGACAGAGTGGGGGACACAGGGGACGCAGAGGGCGAACTGAGTGAAGGGAAGCAGGAGGGACTGGGGAGCAGAGCATATGTGGAAAGAAGAGACGGGCAGAGAGGACCATAGGCCCGGGGACAGGAGCCCAGGAGGGTGCGGAGGGCAGAGGGGAGAAGGGGTGGAGGGCGGCGGGGCCGGCAGAGAAGAGGGGGCAGGGAGAGAACCCAGCTTCACATACGTTTTGATCATCGCCTTGAGGGCAGCTCTGCGCTCCCGGTCTGCAAACTTGTCCACCAGGTACCCGGACATGCAGGGTGCGTGAGAGTAGAGCCGGAAGAAGCGGTGGTAGTTGCCCAGAGCCCAGGCTGCCCTCAGTGCCAAGGCGTGGGCCACGCAAGGGTCTGCCTTCAGTTCCCGAGTCAGGTACGCCAGCTCCGTCGTGATGTCTGGGGGCCCGAGACAAACGGGGTCAGCAGCACCCAACCCTGGGGGCCTGGGGCCAGCCCGACCTGTAGGCGGCGCCTCCCACCTCCTGAGTTCTTGGTGAAGATGTAGTAGAGGACCCGGTAGGCAGTGAACTCGCCCACGTTGCCGGGTAGGTTCTCGGCGTACAGCGACTTGAGCTGCGTCTGGCACTGGTTGAACTCCTCGTGATCGCCCTGGAGCCCCGGGCATGGAGAACGAGAAGGAGAGTGAGGCCAGGACAGGGAGCCCCAAAGAGCCCGAGAGGGCCCCAGCACCCCACTCACCTTCTCCAAGGCGATGCGGGCGTGCGTCTCGTACACCTCCACCGTGAACTCTGTCCGCACGCCTTGCACCTGGAACAGCAGGGGGGAGCGGTGAGGCCAGGGCAGGCCAGGACTCAGCACGGCTAGGCCCTCCCAGCACCCCCCTCACCGTCAGGTCCTGCCGAATCGACTTCATCTGCTCGCAGGCAAAGGCGTAGTCCTGTTTCTCTTTCCAGTGGGACTTGACCATGCACAGTGACTTTTTCAAAACCTGGCAAGGGATCCAAATTAAGGCTCAGCGTGCTTTCAGCAAGGTGAGCAAGGCTATAACTAACACCCGTTACTTCTTTTTTTTTTTTTTTTTAACGTTTATTCATTTTTGAAAGACGGAGAGAGGCAAAGCACAAGCAGAGGTGGGGTGGAGAGAAAGGGGGACACAGAACCCAGAGCAGGCTCCAGGCTGTCAGCACCAGAGCCCGACGCGGGGCTTGAACTCACGAACCGCGAGATCATGACCCCAGCCAAATTCAGACGCTCAACCGACTGAGCCACCCAGGCGCCCCACCCATTACAATTTCTTAAACTCCGTGCGTAAGACAAAAGGTGCAACATCAAAGCCGCTTAGCATCTTGCTACCAGCTTAATAAGGAACCCAAAACACTCGGCAAGAGTGCCAGCTCCCGAGCCCCAGCTGCCCACATCAGCATGTACCCTGGGCGCAGGGTCAGCCACGCTGCCGCTGCCCAGCAGAGAACACAGTGGCACGATCACCCGTCTCCCAAAGCGCTGGGCTGGGGAGGCGGCTTCCCTCCCCCTGCCTCCTCACCAGGAGACGGCTGCTCAGAGCCGAGGATGTCTCCCGAGGCGGCCACGTGACCGGGACCCAGGCTCCAGAGCACGTCCCTGCGCAGCCACAGGCTCCTGCCGCCACCCACAGCCCCCTGTGCCGGCGGTGGCCCCGCAGGGGGACCCGCCCCTCCCAGGCACTTACTGCCACGGGGCGCACAGTGGACGGGTCAGGAGCACAGGTGAGGCGCAGGTAGTGCTTGGTGATGTCAGGGCAGGTGCCCACGATCTGTAGCTCCTGCCAGTCGGGGTCCGCGCCGCTGCTCTCCAGGCTGCCCATGTGCAGCACCAGGGGCTCGAGGCGCAGGCGGCGGGAGTGTCCGTGCTGGAAGCGGGCAGCCCGCTTCTGCTTCTTCAGCTCACGCTCAGGGTCCTCACACTCCAGCGCAGCCATCTTTTTCCGGCTGCGCTTGGTGGGAGCCAGGTCATGCCTGGGAAGAGAGACCACGGGTGAACGCGGCCGAGGTCACCGGCTGCCTCGCCCGATACTCCCCAAGCACACAGCCCTCTTCCTCCCAGGAACCCGGATCTTGGTGCCGCCCCCCCCGGCCACCTGCCCCAGGTCTCACCTCTTCCCACGCTGTGCCCTGCCTCGGCCTCGATCCATGTGGGCCCCCCGACCTCCTCGGCCCTTAGGGGGTGGGTTCCGGCGACCCACAGGGTGACACTCATTCCCTGAGTAAGAACTGTCTGAATCCGAGTGGGAGTCACTGCACAGAAGCAGCAGGAAGGTGAGGCCTGAAACAGCTGCTTCCCCCCAAGCCCCGCCCCCCATCCCCAAGTCGTCGCACCTTCTGCGGAAGTGGCGGGTGGGGGACCGGGAGGAGGAACGGGAGCGCGAGTCCGTGCTGGAGGAGGAGCTGTTGTCCTTCATGAAGACATTGCGGTTGCCAAACTTGGCGAAGCTGCTGCCCCGGGCTCGGCCAGCACCCCCAGCCCCCGGTGTCCCTCGCTGGGACTGGGCACCCCCGCCCCTTGTCGCTGAGCCTGCCCCCCTGGGAGGATGTAGGCTGCTAGGGGCCTCCCACCGCTTCTTCTTGGGACTCTCAGCCACAGGCTCCCGGGTCAGCCTGAGGATATAGCAGGGCAGGGCATCACCAACCCAGTGCCCCCACCGTCCCCAGCATCTGCCGGCCACCCCAGGGACACACCACCTCAGGCAGGAAAGGAACTTACCCAGGCGACTCAGCTAACACACTGCAAAACCAGGAGGCAAACCCCAGGCTTCCTCTGTCTAGAGAGTGCTCTCCGCTGCTGAGCACCAGGCGCCCGGGAGCCCGCAGGACCTCCCTCCCACCCAGGATCTCATCCCCAGGCAGCGCCTGCGCCTCAGCTCTCCCCTCCTGGCCTTCCACCCCGGGGTCCGACCTCCCGGCTCATTCTCAGGGCTCCGGGGACCCAGGTCTGCGGGTCTCCGCTCCGGCACCCAGAACCGCCCTTAGCCGCACCCCCTGCCCGGACTAACCCCGGCAGGGGCTCCCGGCTCCAGTCGATGGTGTAGGCGGAGCCGTCCTGCAGCCGGGCCTGCAGCAGCTCCTTGAGCAGCTTCTCGGTCCGGTCCTTGTCCTCCTCCGACTCGCAGGCAGTGAAGCAGCGCTCCACATACTCCTTCATGTCCTGCGGCCAATCGTCGGGCTTCCCGGACAGGCTCCCCCTGGGAAGGGGCACGTGTGGGGCTCAGCCGGGCAGCACCCCACAGCCCGACAGACTCCGTCATCGCCGCCGCTTGCAGAGCTGACACGTGCCAGACACGGTTCAGGTGCCTTCTCTCCCCTCTCATTTCCCGCTCATGGCAGCCAAGAGGGAAGGAGGACCCCACCCCATTTCTGGAGGAGCCGACGGAGTCTGGGTGCAGAGCCCACCGGCGGACCAGAGGCGAGGGAGCGGGGACAGCAGCGAGGAGGCGGCCCTCACCGGTGGTTCTGGGCTTTTTCTGGGTTCGGCTGGGGGCCGAAGCTGCCGTGCTGACCCTCTGAGGTGGAGCCGAAGCTCTGGCTGGTGACGGCAAAGGGCCGTTTCTGAATGTTGAACTTGAGACCACCAGTCCCAGGGGCTGCTGTGGGGACCGCAAAAACGGGGTTAGGCCTCACCCCAGCCCACCTCAGACCGCCCCAGCCCCAGGAACGGGAGGCGCCCAGCTCCGGGTCACCTGCACCCAAAGCCTGGGGGTGCCCAAGAGCCCAGGACGGACCTGCACACCATGCACGCCACGCACCCCACGCCTACTTCTGGACCCCGCGGGCTCTCCTCTCCAAAGTCTACCGCCGACTTACGCTTCATCCGGTTCCACAGCTGTTGGCCCTTCTTGGGCTTGGCAGGCTCAGAGTAGGTGTGTGGCCCATAGGCCTGGCCGGAGGCGGGCCCTGCCTGGCTGTGCTGTGTGGCAGGGGCTGTTCCAGGCTGGGGGCCGCTGTTCAGAGTATGAGCCCCGTGCGGGGTGTTGGAGGGCTGAGGGGGCTGGGCTGCCGGCAGCTGCTGAGGGGGTGCCTGGTAGGACATGCTTTCTTCCATGCCGGGGACTGGGGGCTGGCGGAGGAAGCAGGCACTGAGGGCGGGAGCAGAGGCCTCTGTGCCGGCCCTCACGCTGCCCCGCACGATCACAGCACCGCTCAGCCCTCAACCCTGTGCCATGACCCTCCCGCACCTCGCTGTCCCAAGCCCGCAGACAGCTGACAAGGCTCAGGCTCAGACCTGGAGCTGCTCTCCTCTGGCCCCCAGCTGTTGAATGGCAGCAGTGGGCATTAAACCCTGCAGCCCACCCCCATGTGAGCACTGGCCCAACAGCGCATCACCCGGTGGTTCCTGTCTGAGCATATCCCGCGTGCCAGTCAAGGCACAGAAGTGATTACACACACTCATGGGAGCTCTGTGAGGAAATGACAGGACTGGCAGAGATGCAGAGGTATCACGTGGCTCGTAACGACACCACCGGAGGGGGGAGCTGGGGTTCTGGGCCAGGCCCGCGCACCTCCCCGGCACCAGCTCCACACTCCCCACTGCACGCTAAACGCCAAGGCCAGACTGCGGATGTGGCTGTGCAGGTATGTGTGCACACGCTGGGCGGAAATCGGGAAGACGGGCCGCCACGCTTCAGACTGCTCCCGCCACCGCCCCAGCACCCGGCCCCAGGCTGTGCCCAAGCCCTAGACCCTCCCTTTCAAAAGCTACACTTTGCCCTCCTCGTTATCAGATGAGGAGTTGCCCGGCAGGAGAGAAGGCAGGGGGCGGGTGGCTTAAATGATGCAGGTGTGCCCACTGCTCGCACCGCTCAGAAAAACTGTATTCCCCTTCTTCAACATTCCGAGGAGCCGGGTACGGGCATTACCTGGTTCAGAGTCCCCTGGTGCTGGGGTGCTGATGACTGCTGGGGGGTGGCGGAGCCATAGGAGCTGGCCACGCCGTACTGGGAGGGGGAGCCGTAGCTCTGGTACATGCTCTGCAAAGGCACGGAAAGAAGGGTCAGCGCAGGCGCGGGGCCGTCCCTGTCATCCTGCCCGCTGGGGAGCCACACGCAATCTGTGATGCCCCACTTCCCCTTTCTAGTTCTTCCTTTCCGCTGCATAAATGCACCCCATTCTCTTAAAGAAAACTAAAATAAAATGGGAACCTCGATCGATTCCATTCCATTATAGAAAATATTTACTGAGCACCAACTTTTCTAAGCACAACAGAGCCCCCCCAAAAGAGTAAATAAATAAAAAACCATGCTCTAATGAAGCCCGCGCTCAAAACAGATGCAGTCATCACAGGCAAATACGTAGCGTGTCCAGCAGTAAGCACCATGAAAGAAAAAAAGGCCCAGGGAAGACATGGGGCAGGGGTGGGTGGAACCGCTTTAACTACTCAAGTCTGCCAGAGGACGGGGCTCTGTGAGGCACGACCTGGGCAGCCCTCGGCAAGGCGAGGACGCAGACAGGCACGGGAACGTGGGAAGAGAGCTAAAACAGAGCACAGGTGCTCGTCGAGCGTGAAAGACCTAGGAGGTCTCTGCGCAGCGGTGGAATGAGCGTGGGGACGGAAGCGGCCAGAAGCAGGGGAGGCAGGTCCCAGGAGGCACCCTGAACTTGATCTTGTGGGCAACGTGCCAGCGGAAGATTTTCCAGAATTTGTCGTTGCTGTCTTCGGGCCGCCGGCTGGCCCTGGCCCCTGTCCCGACACCTCTCCCGCACCCCAGCGCGGCACCTGCCCCGCCGGGCCCGGCACTCACCATGGGGTAGTAGTAGCTGTAAGGGTAGGCGTAGTTATACTGCTGGTACCACTGGTAGTACTGCTGCTGCTGCAGAGCCGAGGCTTCTGCCTGTGACACGTACTGAGGAGAGGGACACACGCCATGAGCATCGGCAGCAAGAGCCCACAGGCCCTGCGGCCCCCAAAAGGAGCCCGGACGACAGCGGTTAAGAGCTAAGGAGCGACACTGGGTCCGCCTCTCTCCAGAGAGCCACGGCCTCTGCCAATGATCGTGGGTCACCTCGGAGACCCCGGACACATTCCCCTCTTCAGGCTGGATCCCCTGGGACGAGGACCGTGAGGTGCCCTAAGCTCTCCAAGCAGAACACACTTTGCTCCCCTCACCTGAAGGCTCCCAGGACATCTTCGGGGCACCCTGTCCTCGTGATACCAGAGAATACCAAGCGTGTCCCTCCCCTAGCAACCCCCCCACAGGCTACCCAGGCACTGTGTGCCTCCTCACTTGTGCGCTGGCCACGGGCCCGTTGCTGCTGGCCTTGGTGGAGCTGCCGGCAGCTCCTGCTTTGCTGATGCTGGCCAGAGCCTGGCGGGCCTTCTCCCACTCCGGGTTCTCATGCATAGGAGTCTCCATGCCATTCTCTCTGCCTGCCCCGGCCACCATGCTGTACTGAGAGGACCTGCAAGAGAAGGGACACTGGTCGTCTCTCTTTTCCCTGTGCACGGTGGGCAAGGTGGAGGCAGGCACATACTCGGGCTTGAGTCCTAGATCTCCCTCGCACCACCTACCGGAGCCTAAATTTTATTTAATCCAGAATATACTTTCATCGTAATACGCCGACACCTAGTTTCTGCGTCACACCTTTCTGTGAGAGATAGATTAGAGACCCAAGGCGCTACAGGTGCCTACTACACAGCAGTTCTTGCAAATCAGACAAAAAGATTACCAGTACCCACAGAAGTTAACATAGCATCTGGTGCCTAGTAGGCCTAAATGTTTCATTGGTCAGTTCTGGCTGACACCTCCCCAGCCAGCAAGTCATGATCACGCTGTTTTGGAAAAGACCAGGTATTAGCAGAAACACACAAGTATTTGAGGTGTTGGAGTCTGCCCCTTAATCACAGCTCACTGAATGAATTCCTGCAGTTGTAGGAAATAAGCACCGTACTGTGAATTTAAAACGGTGCTCAGAGAGGTGAAGACCCGACCCTCTCCACCCTGCAACCCAATGCTTCCCTGACCCTGGTGGCCAGAAGAGGCCCTCATCCCCACTGCACCACACTGTGTGCGCTGCCGTCCCTGAGGACAACACTGGCTCTTGCTTCCTCTCGCCCTCCCCTCCAGCCTCCGCCCCTCCAGCCACACTAACCAATCCGTGCTACGTTGATCACCCACGTTGGCCGCCATCTGGACCTTGGGGCATAAGGGGTGGACCTCAGGAGCCAGACTGCTTTTTCACCGTCTATGAGAAAAAGAGGAGTTAGAGAGACTTGCGAAGACGCAAGAAACAAGTCACAAAGTGGGGGACTGGAGGAGCCGGGCTCACGAGGAGCCCGGCACAAAAGGAGGGTCTGAGAAGTTAGGAGAGAATTCTGGGTGTGGAATCAAAGGGCTTCTGTGTGAGGGGAAGACCTCCACCACCCTGCAGTGTTCTGGCTGGAAAATGAAGGATTTGAAAACAGAGAAGTCTGAAGGAATTTCCCAAAGGGAAAGAGGAGTGCCTGAAACCCACATGGGAAAAGGGAAGATTCGAGGGAAACCCTGAGACGGAAGAAAGGTCCAGCGGGCGGGGTGGGGGGCCTCAGGTAAGGGCTGAAAAGAAATCCAGAGAGGAAGACAGCTTCTGAGAAGCAGCAGAAGAAAAAGGACGCTTGGAAAAACAAAGTCTACCTAACTCTTCGGGCTGCAAACAGGGAAGCATCTACGGGAACCTAGAGAGAACTCCAGAGAACAGATAGAAAAAAAATATCTGAGAGAAAAATATCTGGAAGTTACTCCAAGAGACAGGGAGAAGTGGAGGGTGCCCACGATGGTGGGGGGGAGGGGGGCGCTAAAATGAAGGAATGTGTTCTCAGCAAGCTTTCAGGGAGGCTGAAATTAGAGAAGTCCCCAAGGTCAGAAGACAAGCAGCGGCCAAAAGAGGCGATCCCCTGTTGCGGTCTAGAGAGAAAGCTTTGGAGATGCCTGAAAACGTCCAAAACGTCTTCAGGAAACTAAGACTGGAGTAGAAAAGACTGCAAGAAAGTGAAGGGGGTGCCTTGGGGGCAAAACTCGAGGGGCTGAGAAGTATAGGGGGCTCAAAGGCGAGTCTCCCCTGGAGAACCCGACAGTCCCACAAGAAGGGAGGGGACAGGAACAGCAATCTGGAGTTGGAAGAAGCCCTAAGAAAAATCTGAAAGAGGAAAGAGATTGGGGGGCGGGGGGAGGGGCAGGAGGTGATGAGTGGGGACAGTGAGCGGGCACAGCGAATGAGGGAGGCCTGAGACAGAAAGGAGGGTGGGAGTAAGGCCTGGGGTGGGGGAGGGAGGCTCGGAGGGTCCTGGGCTGGTCTGACCGGCACCGGCCACGAGGGGCACCTGGCCATCTCGCAGGCCCGGAGGGGGCTAAGGCGTCAGGTGAAGAAAGAGCCCGTCCAGATCCGGGCGACCGGCTCCAGAGCCACTGCCCCGGCCGTGCCGCGCGTGCGCACCGCGTCTCCGGGGGGGAGGTGGGGGGGAAGGTGCCGGGACCGCGCGTCGTCCGGGGCAACGCCATCCTCCCGGTGGAACCTCCCGGTCAATGGGATTGAGGGAGGGGGGCGCTCGGGGCCCAGAAATTCCGAGGGCGGGGGCGGGGAGCCGAGGCCGACCGCGCAAGCGCCAGGGTGCGCAAGCGCAGTGGCCTCCCGGGCCCGCCACACCCTGTCGTCGCTCGCGCGCGGCGTCCGTTGGTGCGACGGCCGACCTAGGCCTCGGGACCCGCTGGGCGGAGGGCCGGAAGGAAACGCCGTCCCCGCCCGACCGCCCACCGCTCCCCACACCCACCTCAGCAGTTCGTCCCCTAGAATCGTCAGCAGCGGCCCAAGGCGACAGCGACACGGCCGCAGAACTGCTCGCGACCCGGCTGGTTCTTGTCTTCCTTGGGCTTCGACGTTCTGACCGCAGCGTCCTGACGTCACACGGAGGCCTCGCCCCACCTCCCTCGACACAGCACAGCCAATGGGCGCCTCGAGCTTGACTTGAGCCCGCCCCCCGCTTGCGCAAGGACGCGTGGGCGTTTAAGGCAAGCCGGAAGACTAGGGTGGGGACGGTGGCCCCGAGGGGACACGCCCGGCGGGGTCGGCCGGCGCTGTGCCGGCACACGCAACCGTGTCTTGGCTCAGTGAGTTACGGTAGCCGCCGTTGTTTCCAGACACAGAGTAGCGTGAGGAGGGATGTGAGACTACCTGCCGTACAGCTGTGGAAGCCCGGGGCAGAGAATGGTGAAGTCGAAGAAAGGGGGTGAGAAAAGCCTCCGGGAAAGGGAGCTTCCCTACTGCATGAAACTGCCAGGCGCCCCCGGCCGAGAACGCCTGCAAACGCACGGAGGCGGGCGACGGGAAAGGCCTGGGGACCACCGCGGGAGCACGGGGGGAGCAGGTGGCCGCGGCGGAGTAAACGCGTGCGGGGTCCTGGACTAAGCTGATGGGTCTGTACAGGTGGGCAGGTGGCACACCCTGGAAGGGCAGTGGTGCCACGCTGGGAAATGTGGACCTGGCAGGTAGCAGGGTGCCCTTTGTTTCCATCCTGGATCCTGACCGGTGGCACGATCCAGTCCAGCTCAGGGACCGCTCAATGTACGCATAGTAGGCAATAGAATAATTATTTCAGAAGCCGTTTCCTTCCCGTGTTTTACTATTAGAAACTTTTCTGTTGATGACTGCGTATCATTTTAATTAGCACAGTTGATCTTTTTCTGTCTTCTCTCTTTAAAAAGAAAACTTTGTTTTAGGTTAATTTTGGGTGTACAAAAAGTTGCAAAGATAATTCAGAGTTCTGTGTATCCTACACCCGTTTTCCCTTAATGCTGTTATCGCGCATTACTGTAGTATATTTGCTAAACCAAGAAACCAACATTGGCACGTTACTGTTAACTAAACTGCAGCTTTATTTGATTTTTACTTTTTCCACTAATGTGTTCTTTATGTGCTAGGGTCTAATCTAGAGTACCCCATTGCCTTTAGCATCCCTTTGCTCTTTTTACTTTTGAGAGCAAGAGTGAGAGCGTGCATACTTGTAGGGAAGGAGGGGCAGAGAGAGGGAGAGAGAGAATCCCAAGCAGACCCTGAGTTGTCAGCGCAGAGCCCCTTGCCGGGCTTGATGACACGAACTGTGAGATTGTGACCTGAGCCGAAATCAAGAGTCAGACACTTAACTGACTGAGCCACCAGGCGCCCCTAGCATCCCTTTACTTTTAACGGTTATATTTAAGGTGGGTTTCTTCCTTCCTTTCTTTTTCTTTCTTTCTGCCGATAGGTTTCTTGTACATAGCTTATAGTTGGGTCTTTTTTACCCAAGTGAACAATCTCTGCCTTTTAAAAGAAGTGTTTATAACGACACTTTTAGCAAGATTATTGGTATGCTTGCCTTTATACCTGTCGTCTTGCTATGGGGTTTCTATTTGTCCCATCTTTGTTTCCCTTTTCCCCTTTTGTGGCCTTCTGGTTTGAGATTTTTCTTTTTTTAATAGGCTTTTTTAGAGCAATTTTAGGTGGGGCCTTTGGGAGGTGTTCTGTCTCAGTCCCCCTTTGCTGTTCTGTGGTCAGACTCTGATGACCATGGGCTGTGGTGATTTCAGGACTCACCTGGGTGTTTTCCATGTCAGGGATCACTCTCCTTTGCCTGATGCTGAGTCTTGAACCCTGTTGTTTTACATATTTTGTCTGGCCTTTTGGTTGTTTCAGGAAGGAAAGAAAACCTAGTCCCTGTTCCTCCCTCTTGGTTGGAAGTGAAAGTCCTTCTATGTATGATTTTTAAAATAAAAGTATATTTATCTTTCGTAAAGGTTAGACAAAATGTCCTTCTTTCTTGGTTAAAGCTCCCGGGTTATACATCACTCCTGGACCTGTTGGCAGAAAATCAGGCGGCCTGAATCTCAGGCTACTTTTGGAATCTGCAACCCATCAGGGGGCGTTTCAGCTTGCAGGCAAGGACTCACGGTCACCAGAGGGCGGTGTTTGAGGTCAAAGCAGCCTGAGGAGCTGCGGGCAGGCCCCAGGGTCAGCCAGCTCAGCTGCAGTCAAGAGGAGAAAGTGAGTCAACACTTAGGGCCCCCCAAAGCCCCTCACTGGAAGTTGCGGTCAGTTTCTGCTTCCCAGCTTCAGGCCAGTCCACCCTGAAAGCTTCCTTGAACATTCCTTGCAGTGCACAAGATGGAAACGATTAGCAAGACTGGTCCCCTAAGGCAGGCCCTACACCTGGCACTCTGGGCCAACAGGCTCTGACCTGAGACCCTCGGGTATGTGTTTTGAGCTTTAAGGATTTTTCATGGTTTCGAGAGGCAACATGATCTGTATCCCACACAGTGCCTGGTACCCTCAGTACTCTGCACGGCGTTTGGAAGTAACCCCATCAGTGTTTCTGGAGGGAAGAGATGAACATTCACACAGGCAGGGGGACTAGTCTGTTTTTGCCGCCCGGTGAGTTAAGGGAGTTCAGGGAGACTTGTGGTCCGGGAGAGCTTTGAATTTTGGAATCGCAGAGGAGGGCCTAGGGACCTGTCATATGTCCCCCGCTATGATGGATGAGGCAGCTGAGCCCCCAACAAACAGGTCAAGTGACTGACCACAGCCATCTGATGGTACGTAAGCAGCAGGCAAGGCCCTCAATCACAGCCTGCACATTTGTCCTCTGTGCTGCCACTGCCTGTCACACCCAGCTCCGTTCTCTCCTTTCTTAGGCCTTCCCTAAAGTCCCGAACCCAGCCAAGGGCTGTTGTGTTCCGGAGAGCCCTGCCATACGGTTATTTATTGGACTCGCCCTCTTTCTGTGACCTTCAGCTCCGAATTTAGCCAGAAGCCAAAGTTTTGTTGCAGCAGACAACCCTTAACATACGTCCCTAGATTTAGATGCCTCTGCTCTCCTTCTGTGAAGTGAACCCCCAGAGCAGGCCTGCCTGGTCAGAGGGTCTCCACTGTTTTGATTGATCACATGTGAGCAGACTGTTGTCACTGGATGGCGATTCCCAGTATCAGGAGCCGCGGTTTGAGTGCCCGCACCTCCACAGCCCTGCCATCAGGGAATCTTCGCACTGACTCGTTCCAGCCCGTGTTAGCGATGCTAACACGGGCTGGAAAACCGATCCTGCTTGTTTCCCACACTTCCTAATTATTAGGGTTTGAACATCTTTTTGTCTGTTCACTGGCATTGGGATGTTCATTTTAATTGCTTATTTTCAAGTCAAGTTGTCTTTTTCTTAGTCTATGGAAGCTTTGTAGATTTATGTAGTAATAATGTGTTAACATTTCCTTGCCATATGTGTTAAAATGACTTTTCCCTAGACTACTAATTTGCCTCTTGGCTTTATGGTTTGTTTGTTTGTTTGTTTGTTTTTTAGTTCCACAGTTTGTCAAATAAATTACCTTTTCCTTTCCAGCTTTAGAGGATCTTGCTGAAAATCCTCCCCTTCCAACCAAGGTATACCAGATACAAAATCTCTTTGCATACTTACTCTTTGAAATATTTCTGCCCCTTCCCTTGTCTACATTTAGATTTTCACCTGTCTTGTATGTAGAATGTTTTCTTCCGGGTGGGGGGCCACCGTGTTCGCAGATCTTTGAAAGCAAGCAGCCCCTTCACTCTGACTTGACGTCTGTCTTCTGTCCTATACATACACTCTAAGATCTATTTCTGGGTGGTCTGTTCCATTCCAGGGATGTCTGCCTCTTCCTGGGTCAGGACCTGGGTCCTGCTTTTAGAATCAGGCAAAAAGGGGCGCCTGGGTGGCTCGGTCGGTTAAGCGTCCGACTTCGGCTCAGGTCACGATCTCACGGCCCGTGAGTTCGAGCCCCGCGTCGGGCTCTGGGCTGACAGCTTAGGGCCTGGAGCCTGTTTCAGATTCTGTGTCTCCCTCTCTTCCCCTCCCCTGTTCATGTTCTGTCTCTCTCTGTCTCAAAAATAAATAAATGTTAAAAAAAATAAATTAAAAAAAAAAAAAAAAGAATCAGGCAAAAAAGTTGGTATCGTCATTATTACTATTTAAAATAACAATACCTCTAGAACCGCTACAGAGCCTGGACAGAAACAGAAGTGCCCGGCAGCCTCTGGCTGCCCTGAGGGGGTCCCTGGGCCCCAGCCGGGAGGCCAGATCAGGGAGGAGAGAAATAAGGACCCAGCTGCTTGTAAAATAAAGTTTTCCCTTTTATTTCAAATCAACCCATTCCCAAGTTAGTGCCGCAAGTGGAGGTCACGGCCCTAAGCCCCCTGGGGCATGGCAGGGGCCGGGCACTTGTGTCCCTGCAAGGATGGGCCTGGTGGCCAAGGGTGACGGGTGCGGGGCTAGCTGGCCATCCCTGCCTGCCAGCCCCAGGCCCCGGCCTGCCCCCTCGGTAGGGGCGTGTAGTAGAGGTGCTGTTAGTGGTGAGAGCCCGGTCAGGCTGGGTCAGTGGGATCTTCTCCGGCCGCCAGGGAAGGAACCGCAGGGAGAGGCAGACACAGGGGCCCGAAGCAGACGGCAGGGCCGTCCTGGTCCCCAGAGTGAGGGACAGGAGAGCAGCGGCGGCTCCAGGAGCCGGGGTGTCGCTCTCTGGAAGCTCACCAGGGTGGGGGTCACGGGCTCCAGTCCGGCGTGGAGGAGGGGCTCAGATGGATGACTGCCACTGCACAAAGCGCTTGGATTCCTGCGGGGAGATTGGGGACAGGGCATGGAGGGGGTCTGGCGCCATCATGCAGGCCCCCCAGCCCCTCCCCCAGACCAGTGGGTCCACTACCTGAGGGTTGAAAGGGTCGTCATCGTCTGTGTCATCATAGTCGTCACTGAGTGGCAGAGAGGCAGGATGGGGGCTCCATGAGGAGGCTGACCCCCAACACCAGCCGCGGCCCAGGGGTCGCCCCACCACCACCACTCCTGGGACCACGCCCCCTCCCCTCCTGACCTGGGCGGGAAGAGGGCCCAGGCGCGGGGCAGGCTGCACAGGGCGGTGGCTAGGGCCCCCGCGGACAGGAGGGAGAAGAGCAGCAGGAGGAGCAGGCCTTCCAGGGCATCCTCACACAGGCCCCGAAGGGCAGCGCCATAGTCCTGGGGTGGGCAGGGGAGGGTGTCAGTGGGCAGCGCCCCTCCCCCAGGTCCCCCCCCCACACACACACACACAGTGTGCACACCGCCCACCTGGCTGTGCCCTGCTGGGCAAGTCACTTGACCTCTCTGTGCCTCCGTTTCCTCCCCTGTCACCTGGACTCAGTCCAAGCACCCTGGAGGTGCTCCAAGCACAGTCATTGTACCTGGAGGTATAAACCCAAATCGTGGCCTCCTCTCCACTGCACCCCCAGGCGCCACACCAGCTCAGCCTTGGTCTGCTGTGGGGCTGTCCCGTGCACTGGAGGATGTTGGACAGCCTCTCTGGGCTCTATCCACTGGATGCCAGAGCACCCCCTCCCCGGTTGTGACGACCCAGACATGTCTCTGTGCACCCCCAAACGTCCCCTGGGGGCGGGATCTCTGGCTCAGAACCTCGCTAAGAAGAGCCACAGACTCAGAATGGCACCTTGCACGTAGTGAGGTCATTTCAGATCACAGGAAGCCGAGAGGGGACCAGAAGGCAGTGCTGGGCCCCGGCGGCAGTGGGGACGGATCCTGGCAGGAAGGCACGTGCCCGCTCGAGGCCCCGGAGCCGTCTGAGGGCTGCTGTGGCCTGTGCAGGGAGGGGGTGTGAGGGGCAGAGGCTAGGACCAGTCCGGGCCCCCTGCAGGCGAGGCGTGGAACTGGACTTTAATCCGAGTGCAGGGGAGTCGCTGAAGGGTTTTAGTGGAGAAAGAACTTGATCGGATTGTGTGTGAGGCTCAGCCAGCTGTTAGCTGTTTCGGGGAGGACAGATGGGGGGTGGGGGGGACAAGCAGGGGGACAGGGGCAATACTGTGTGGCCACTGGGTGGGAGGTGAGGAGGGTGACCAGGGTACAGCAGGGGTGGAGTGAGTCATGCTCAGAGCCCGGGTGGGTTTCAGAGGAAGGCCCAGCAGAACTTGCCTGGGGAATGGCTGCGGGAGGTAATGGCTTGCTGACAGACAGCAAGAAGGATGCTTCTAGAAGGTTTCTGGCTTGAGTCCTTGGCTGGCGGGCAGGGGTGCCTGGCACTGAGCCAGTGTGTCGCAAGGGAGGGGCCCGTCGGGGCGGTGGGGCCTTCTGTTTTTACTGTATCAGGCACCTACCCTCCTCATAGCCCTGCAAGGCAGAGATCAGCTCCCCCTCACACTGCTGCCTTTTGCAGTGGCAGAAAGTTGAAGCCCAGAGAGGGCAAGCCACTTGCCCAGAGTCACACAGCCTGGAAGGGGCAGAGCTGGGATTGGAGCCAGGTCTCTGAGGCTCCAGACCCACCCTCCTGGCACTTTATCCCTGCTGTCAATCCTGATTTTAGTATGTGGGGACCCTAGAGCCTAGAGAGGGGAAACTGAGGCCGAGGGTCACATGGCACACCAGTGGAAGATGAGACTCTGACCCACCCTTCTCCCTCCCTTCCTTCCCTCTGTCCACAATGAACCTTGGGAAGCGCAGTCCAGCCCAGTGTTGGCCTGGACCAGAGAGTGAGTGATCTGTGGGGCCCAGTTTGCCCTTCCATGGAAAGTCGGGGTGCTTTCTAGGATTTTGCAGCTCAGGTGTTCAGCAACCCTGAGTATTGCTTCATCGTGTCCCCCATGGCCCCCTTGTTAGAGTGCCAACCTCCGAAGCTTTGGGGACAGTGGGAGCTATGGAAGGGATGTGATCACAGCAAGGGCCGATTCAGATCCCTGATAGGGTCTCCAGAACAAAGGCAGGATGCCCACTTAGATTTGAATTTCAGATCCCCGACGGCAAAAAATTTTAGTACAAGCACCTTCCCAACACAGCATGGGACATACCTAACAGTAAAGAGATTATTTGTTTGGTACATCTGGCAGCCCTGTTGAGGGCCCATGAGGGGACACACCACAAGGGCCGAGGAGGCATGTGTCCTCCAGGGGAAAAGAGGCCTGAGCTGCAGTGGGCCCTTGGGATGGGGGTGGGGCGAGGAAATGAGGGCATGACCCTGGGTGACTGCCTGGCTGTGGAGGCTCACAGAGAGAGGGGAACAAGGCCTCTGGGACCCAGCCCTCTGCCCCTCATCTTCCAAGTCCGTTAGGTGGGGCAATGACAGCATTTCCTTCCGACCGACAGCATGACGAATGAGGGCTCAGGGAGCTACCAGCGGTAACGCACACAGCAAAGCCCCGTGCGTGCGGGGAGGACGGAGGTCCCGTGCAGGAAAGCAGGTGTCCTCTCCCTCCTTTCACCGGGGAGGGAAACCGGGGTTCAGGGACGCTCACCTGCCAGTGGCCAGAGCGGACTGAGTCTGTAGGAAACCAGGCATTCTTTCTCTGGGGTGCCCTGCCCACCCCTGCTGCCTCAGTACGATGAGACCACCCCCCCCCACAAGAGCTTTACAGCTGCTGACCCCCTGCAACCTCGGTTTTATAAGCGAGGAAACTGAGGCACAGAGTAGGTAGTGACTTGCCTGAGGTCAGGAGCCAGGACTGGACCCCAGGCATGTCTTGCTCCAGAATTCCCTAACCAGCACAGGCTCGAGGAGGAAGGCAGGGAGCAAGGGAGGGGTGGGGCGAGCGGGGAGGAGGAATACACATGATAGATAGGTGATAGGTAGGTAGGTAGAGAACAGCTATATGGCAGATAAATAATAGACATAAACGTAAGGATTTCTCAGGGTTGGTGGGAGAAAGACCGGAGGGCTCCCTGGAAGAAGAATTTGGACAAAGGGACAGGGCTCACCTTGTGCAGGCCGCGACAGTGCAGCAGAGCCACCAACTGGTGGAAGTTTCCTTCTGTGACATTGAGCGTCTCCTCCAAGGACAGCAGAGGCTTCTGCACGGGAGTGGAGTGTTACCCCACGCACTCCTCAGGCCGCGGTCCCCCGGGTCCGCCCCTCTGGACAGACCCCGCCCACAGGCCGCGAGCCCCCACCCGCCGCCCCGCCTCCTTCCCCTGGGAGCGGCCTGCGCACCTGCGCATCAGGGAAGTGGGGGACAGCTTCTCGCTCCAGGCCCTGCAGCTGGGAGTGGATGTTGGCCAGAGCCCGCTGGGACAGAGTCAGCCTCTGCGGGAAGACAGAGGGAGGACCGGGTAGTCCGCGCCCCCAGCCCGCTCTGCATCCTGGCGCCTGCATCCCCCCCCAGAACCTGCGGTCCAGGCCCCAGCCCGCCCTCCTCCGCCCGGCTCCCTTGCCCGCACCCCTAACCTGTTGAAAGGGGTTGGAGACTGCCTGGTTGCAGAGGAAATAATAGTTCAGGATGTCTGAAGCGGGAGGGAAAGAGGGGGGAGGCCATGAGCCTGGGTCCCCAGCGCCTCCCTAGGGCAAAGGTGGGAAGGGGCAGGGCCCTGTCTTTCCACCCTCAGGGCCAGGGGCGTCTCCCCAGCTCAAGACCCTCCTGTGGTCCCAGAGGCCTGGCATTCAGGGACAGGCTAACACACCCTCCCTTCTCCAGCCACAGTCAGAAACACGCGGCTCTCCACACTCCCCTGGAACCGGATCTTCTGCAGTCCCGTCCTTGTCTAAGGTGCACTCCCATTTCCTCCCATTCCTGGGGAGGCGGGCCCAGCCCCTCCTCTGGTCTCCCCTCTCCAGCTTCTGTATCCCTCTCTTTTCCAGCCCATCAGGAGAGGTGCCGAGAGCTTCTGAGACTGAGCCCCCAACCCCACCCCAGGCGGGACTGGGCACAGAGGCCTGAGGACCCAGGGCCTGCGCTGGGTTGATGGGATCACCTGAATCGAGCCCAGTCTCCTCCTCGGTCAGGTTCAGGATGTAGGTGTCAGGACTGGAGCAGAAGTCGCTAAGGCCCTGAGAGAAGCATCAGGAAAAAGGGCTCAGACCAGAAACTCTTCTAGTTCCACACTCGCACAGAACTCAGTGTCTGGATAACAGCCCAGCCCCAGCCCTGGGAAGCCAGGAGTCCAGGCCCCCAGGCCCTCCTCCCCCAGGCCCAGGAGTCCTGGCCCCCAGCCCCTCCTCCCTCAGACCCAGGAGTCTAGGCCCCCAGCCCCCACTCCCTTAGAACACACGTATCCAAGGCTCTAGCTTCCAGCCCTCAGGATCTAGACCTCAGAACCTGGGATCCTGGCCCCAAGTCCTTCCCCTCAGGGTCTGCCCCGGGATGCAGTAGCTAAGGCTGCTAGCCCAGCGTCCCAGGGCCCAGGGGCCTGGCCTGCAGCACTCACCACAGCTGTAGCCGCCTCCAGGCCCATGGAGCCCCAGCTCAGGACAAGAACCAGGAGACTCATCACTGCCATCCTATAAAGGGGGGGACTTGTCACGGTCCATCCCATCACAGCCCCCCTTCCCTACCACCCTCTGGAGCCTGGAGGGGTAGAAGTAGGGGCAGAGAAACTGGGCGGGGGTGGGGAGTACAGGTTGTAGATCTGTGGTTGTTGATGTCAACCTGAACATCTGGTTGCTACCCCGGGGGTGAGGGGGGAAGACAGTGAGAAGGGCCCTGGGCTGGCAAGCCAGCACCCCAGATCCCAGCCAGGCTCTGCCCCTGCCTTGCTCCGGGATTCTGGGAGAGCTACCGCCTGCTTCTGGACTCTTTCCTGGCTTTGAGTTCACAGGAGCCCAGCAAGCCGCAAACGTGCCTCCCAGGTTTGAGCATAGCTTGGTCAGCCTCCTGCTCTGTCCAGACTCCTCCCCCGAGGAGCAGGGACATAGCCAAGGCTGAAACTGCAGCCTGAGTTTTCTCTAGGGATGGGGTCTGGGCGCAAGGGTTAGCACTGGAGGGTGGTCACCGTCCGGAAGCCTCAGGGGGAGCCCGCATGGGACTGTGGCACTTCTTACCCAGGGTGGGCGTGGAGACCGGGGAGCCCCAGCAGGGCCCCCAGAGGCAGGGAGGAAGCAAGGGCCCCCCTGAGTGGGATAGGCTGGCCTGAGTCGAAACCAGCTCCAGCATTCCCTGGCTGTGCAGCCCTGAGCAAGAGGCCCAAGCTCTCCGCGCCCCAGTCCCCTCTGTGTCAAATGGGGAGAAGGAAAGTGTTTCCTCACAGGGTCAGCCTGCAGGTTCCAGAAGAGAGCTGGCCGTATTTAACGAGCTGTTAAATCAGAGAGTGGTGCTGAAATTCCCGTGAGCCACACAATGGTCACGCAGCCTCGGATGTGGCTGCCTTCTGCCTCGGTCCCTCCTCTGCACGTCAGGTGCCTGAGGGGCCCCTTGTTCACAGGTGGTTGTGTGTGGACGGTCCTCAGCAGAAGTCAGCAATCACCCCCTTCCTGAGCACGACCGTTACGGGCTTTTTTCTAGGATTTGGAGCACTCGCGTGGCCTCGAATCCTGTGTTTCCAGGTCTGCCCTGTGCCTCCTGGGCTGCTCCAGGCCTGGTTTCTCTGTACACACTGGCCCAGCCCAGGACCCTCGGGGGCAAGCCTGTGGGATGGGGGCACGAAAGCAGTACGAGGCTGGGAAGGACAGCAGTGGTCCCTCTCGCAAGAGCGCCGTGGGATGGAAAGAGGTCCCCTCGTGCTGTGACGTGAGCCCGCCTGCCACGAGGGCGCCCGCTCTTACACGATCACCAGCCACTTGCTCTGTTTTGCCAGGCCCAGGAGCGTGAAGAGACAGACCAGCAGCTCCAGCAGCAGCAGGAGGACGTAGGCCAGCCACCTGGAGAAGGGACAGAGTGAGACAAATCCAGCCTTCAGCACCCCGGCTCCCAGGCCAGGACTTGGCAGAGGGGGACAGCTCCCCGGCATTCATGCCCTGCTCTGCCTGACCATGCAGGTGCCCCCCCTACCCCAGCTTCCAGGCCCCCGGGCTGCAGCCGGCTCATCATGAAACGGGTGCGCTGGGAGGCGGGCCGCCGTAGCCCTTCAGGGCTCAGGTCCCAGGGCCGGGGCGCCTGGACCCGTTCCCGGATGGCAGTTCCCAGATGGCAGCGAGCAGAAGCCCGCTAACAGGCACAAGTGATTGGCCTCCTGGAGCCCCACCTGCCTCCCCAGGCTGCAGGGTGAAGTGAGTCATTCCCAGGCGCGCTGAGTGTCACATTGCACGGCCTGGGGCTCGGCCAGCCTCTCTCTGCCTCCTAGCTGCACGCAACCCTTGTCTCTGGAACTTTGCCTCCTGTGCCTCGGTTTCCCTGCCTGTATCACGGGGGGAGAACAACAGCACCTACTCCAAGAGCTTGTCACAAGGCTAGTGGGAGAGCACTTAGAAAGGTGCCAAGGGCGCCTGGGTGGCTCAGTCGGTTGAGCGTCCGACTTCAGCTCGGGTCATGATCTCACAGTCTGTGAGTTCGAGCCCCATATCGGGCTCTGTGCTGATGGCGCAGAGCCTGGAGCCTGCTTCCGATTCTGTGTCTCCCTCTCTCTCTGCCCCTTCCCTGCTCATGCTCTGTCTCTCTCTGTCTCAAAAATAAATAAAAACATTAAGAAAAAAATTTTTAAAATAAATAAATAAATAAAAATAATAAATAAATAAATAAATAAATAATAAGAAAATAAATTAAAAAAAAAAAAGAAGAAGCGTGCCAAGCACGTGGACACACTTAAATACGAGCTCGAACGCTAGCCAGGGAACTTCAAGTGTTACTTACTTAGGTCTCAGTGACTGATTCACTCTGATGGAGCACGGCCCCAGAGCGCGCTCAGCGCACGGCACCGCTCGCAATGCTCCCCACGCGGCCCGAGAGCGCGCTCAGCGCACGGCATCGCTTGCAGTGCTCCCCACGCGGCCCCAGAGCGCGCTCAGCGCACGGCATCCCTCGCACTGCTCCCCACGCGGCTGTGCCCAGGCTGCGGCCCCAGTGTGGCAGGGACCCTCCTTCCCAGGGAAGGAGCTGGGCCGCGTGGCCCAGTAGACCTCCGCGCTTTCGCTGCCAGTGTCCCCATGGCACACGGCGCACAGCACACCGCACGCACACACCGCACATGCGCGCGGCACATGCACACGGCAGCTCACTCTCACTTCCGTCAGGGGCAGCCCAGCCTCCTGCCCTAGTTGTGTGCTGTGAACTCCTGCTCTCAGCCTCCAGGAACTCTGCCAGGAAGCTCTCCCTCCAGGGGCCCCGGTTCTCTTGCAGGAAACTGGCCACCTTCGTTGAGGGACGACTCCCAAGTGCCAAGCACTCTTATGTTGGTGCATCCAGATGTTTCCCGTTGGTGGTGGGCCTGCCTCACCCCGATGGAGTCTGCACAGCTACCGGAAGCCCTGGAAGGGGGCTGAGGCCTGGTACGTGCGGCCTCTGGGCTCAGCCACAAAGCAGAAGCTGTCCTCACGGGGACCCAGGCCCGTCTGACCGCCCGTGGGCCATCCTCGTCACGGGCTGCTTCAGTCCTAATCTGCCTCCACCTTCTCCGTGTGGCCTTCTCAGGCCTCCCCTGCAGCCCCCAGCCCCTGCCAGCCTCTGGACCCAGCCCACCCCTCTCTCCTGCTCAATTTTCTCCCGAGCTCCCCCTACCCACCACCTTGGAGAAAATGTTTTACTCGTGTGTTCCTTATTGGCCCCCTTACTGGAAGACGGGCAGGAGTTGCCGTCTGTCTTAACAAAAACTTACATCTCACAGACAACCGTACAGAACGAGCTGGTCGCTGCTGGAAGCACTTAACGGATACAGACGCGTCTAATCCTCAACAATCCCATGAGGGGAACGCTATCCATTATTCCCGTTTCACAGATTGGGACACTGAGGCACAGAACTCGTGAGGAACTTGTCACACGGTTAGGGAGTGGCCCTCTGGCTTTAGAGTTCCCATTCTCAATCACTCAGGTATGTCTCTCTTTTGCACCAGAAGGTAAATAAACGTGTGTTGAGTGGATACACGTGTCAGATGGGTGGATGACCGAGAAGAGTAGAGCCAGTCTGGGCGTGAGTGGATGAATCCTCGGGGGTGAGGGGGGTGTGGGGCGACTCAGTCCAGCTGTGTCACAGGGTGTCTTCACCTGGGCACTACTGACACTTGACAAAGGCCATCCCTTGCTGCAGGGACCGTCCTGTGCATTGTAGGACGCGTCTCTGGTCTCTGCCTACCAGGGGCCGGTAGCTCCCCGTCCCCCAGGGGTGACCACCAAGCACGTCTCCCAACATTGCCTGATGTCCCCTGGAGGCACAACCACCCAGGCTGAAGGAGCGGTCACCCACCTGTACTCCTCCACGAAGGACACATCTTCGGCCACTTGCAGGGGGCTCAAGGGCACTCCTCGCCAGAAGGCCAGCCCCTGCAGCTGCTGGGTCACGGCCTCCGCCTGCCGCCGAGCACCCCGGGCAGCAGCCACCAGCTCCGTGCGCTGTGCGAGCACCTCCTCCAGGCTGGTCAGCTCTGTCCTCACTGCCTCACCCAGCCTCTCTACTGTCTCCAACACCTGCGTGTAGGGGTGAGTCTGGGGTCAAGGGAGGGCCTTCTCTGGGGAGGCCAGGGTTGGGGGACAGAGTTGTGAGGGTAAAGCAGAGGTGAGCGGTGGCAGGTGTCTGAGATCTAGGGGCTAGGACATCTGTGGAATGAGGAAAGGACGGAGGGGTACAGTTCTGTGGCCTCCATCAGGAACCCTGGGTGGTCAGTGGCTTGGGTCCCCGGTAGAGACCAAGTGTGAAGGGGGGGTGGGGTCTAGGTTCGAGCCCCACGGTCCAGATCTGGGTTAAGGTCCCGGTGGCAGTCAGGGATGGGGGTCCAGGTGTCCAGTCTGAGGTCCACAAGTTGCAGCCTGAACTTCTGAGTCTGGGGCCCAGGGTTTCAGGGATGGGTGCTGGGCTCTGAGTGTGGGTCCAGTGTCTCCAGGAGGTGGCCCTCTGTGCCTCGGGGGATAGATCTGGCCGCTGCCTGGCCCCTCACCAGGTGGTCTATGGCGCTGAGCGTGTGGTTGGCATGCAGCAGGGCCGAGCTGAGCTGGGACACCCCATCGCTGGTCTCGCTGTTGCCATAGAAACCGATGCCAATGCCGGCGCTGAGAGGGGAGGGAGGGGAAATCACAACCTGTCCTGGGACCGTGGGGGCCGTGTCCCCCCCCACCTCCTCACACGCCCAATCCCGGCTCCCACCCCCACCCCATTGGTCCAGCCCGTCGTGGGAAAGGAACGTCTCCAGCCTGGCCCCCACCGGTTGCCAAGGTAACGGGAAGCCCCCCCCCCCACTCCCCCGCCCCAGGGACGTCATTGTGATGCTAATGGTGGGTGGAGGGGGGGGGGGACAGATTTAACCCGCACCTCACTGGAGCCGAACTCCCAGCACGCCCAGCCCCAGGAGAAGCGCTCCCCACCCCCCCCCCACCCTCCCACCCCCGGACCGGACCGCCGGCCCCACACCCATTCCTCATCCTTCCCTCAAGCATCCCTGACAGGAGCACCTGTCTCTTCAGGGTCCCCGCCGTCCCCTCCCCGCCTGCTGGGGGATCCTAGCAGTGCAGGGCCCCAGCCCTCATCTCCTGGGGGACCCCAGCCTGGAGCTCCCCGCCTTCCCCCACCCCCGGGGACCCAAGCGTCTGGCCAGCTGGGAGCGAAGCAAGGGAATGTGGGGCCGATGGGCCAGAAGCCTGCGCCCCCGCCCCTCCGCGGCCAGCACACAGAGCTCCATTGTGGGGTCTGAATGTGGGCCCGTCCCTCCCCCCACCGCCCCCGGAGTGTCCCTCCGCGGAGGGGCCTGGCCGGACTGGGCGGAGGGAGGCCGGCGTCCGCACGGTTCCCAGCCCCGACTACCGGGCCCCACCCCCAGCCCTGGGATCCCACGCCCGCCCCGGCGCCCCCCCTCCCCCCCATTGTTGGAGGGCAGACAAAGCTGCTCTTGTTCCCGGGCCGCGGGGGCCGGCCGTGTCTCTCCCCCACGGGGCCTTTGTCCACCGTTCCTGTCCACCCCCACTCAAGAGAGCCCGAGGAGGAAGCATTTTGGATATAGGACGCCCAGCCCCCCTCCCCCACAGACACCCCCAAACACATTCTGCTGGTTCCTGCAGCGAGGGGGTGCGGTAGAACCCAGCCCGACACCCCCCCCCCCCAAGCGGGTCCAGTCCTGGGGAAGAGGGCAACTGTCCTGCGCTGGTGGGGGTGTGGCCTGCTGGCCAAGGTTGTGCTTAGAGCTGGCTCCTGCTGAATAGTGGGTCGTCAAGTCCTCCTTTCCTCTCCCCCCCCCTGCACCCTGGGGGTCACAGAAAAAGGCAGGGCCTTGAAAAGTTACTTTCCGCCTCTCCCTGAGACTTGGCCTTTCCAACCTGGGTGTGAGTACCCTGAATCCAGGCAGGTTACTGTGGGAAGGAGTTAGACCCGCTTAGGTCTGGGCCGCGGGGTCTGCTCTGGGATTCTGAATATTCCTACGATGTCTGTCTGCCTGACTAGAACATCATCAGCCCCATGAGGGCAAGAATCTTGTCCCGCCAGTTGGGTATCTCCTGGCACACAGTAGATCCCCAGGAAATAGTTGCAGAATGAATGAATGAATGAATGAATGAGTTCATGAATGACATCACCAGTCACCATTTACTGAGTACCACTGTGAGCCAGGCACTGTACATGCTCTCATTTAATCTTACCATAACTAGCAGGTGGGCTTTGCTATAGCGTCCATTTTAGAGATGTGGAAACTGAGACCTAGAGAGATTATATCCCCTAGCTGCACAGCTACTCAGTGACAAGGCCACCAAACCCTAGCTCTTAACCCCTGCCTCCTCCTGCAGGGCTGGCTGTCCTTGGGAGGTCACTCCTCCTCTCGAAACTCAGTCTCTCCATCCACGCAACGGGAGCTGTTTTCCTGGGTCAAGGCTGAGGTGGGATGCTAGGACACCCTCCACAAGACTGAGCGCGAGCATGGGGCGCCCCGTCCCCGCTTCCCCACCCGCCCTGGGGCCCCATTACCAGCCGACGAGAAGGGCAGCGATACAACTCCAGGTGATACAGCCTCCCCCGGGTGGGGGGCTCTTGGCCCCAGGGGGCTCGGGGGGCCGGCAGCAGCAAAAGCGGATGAGGTAGACAGCGATGAAAATGAGGCTCAGGCCCAAGCCCAGGCCCGCCAAGGCCGCCACCAGCAACAGGGCCTGGGGAAGGGGGAGACAGGAGGCCTCAGAGGGGCTGGAGGTCCTGGACGTGGGGGATTCCAGTGGAGGCGCAAGGCGGCCCCGGCTAGATTGGGGGTCAAGCCCAGCCTGTGGTTCTCAGTCTGTAGGGAAAGGGGGGGTCCCCAGCTCCTCCCAGGCTGGCAGCTGGGTCAGCGGAGGCCCAAATCCTGGGTTCCAGTTCTGCTCTGCGTGTGACCTTCCCCTCTCTGAGACTCCCTCCTCACCCCCACTAGGCGGTTGGAGTAGAGCCTCTCCTAGGACCTGCTGGGACCTGTCTCCAGAACCGAGTGGGATCAGGGGGTGGACGGGGGCTCCTGTTCCTGGAGCTGTGTGCACGAGGTTGGGGGTGGGCAGCCTGCCTCTCCCCTCCTCCTTGCTGCTCCTCCCCACTCACCGCTCGCTCTCTCCCCTGCTGCTGAGCTCTGCACACCCACCGCACTGTGAGTCTGTCACCCAGGGACTCACAGGGAGGGGGGCGTGACAGCCTCCATGGCAGTGAGAGCGTGTGCAAGACTCAGAGACGGAGACTTGGGACAGAGACAGAGAGAGAACCAAGGGCAGGGAGAGAACAGGCGTATGTAGTTGGAAAAGCCTTGCGGCACAACCTGGCTCTCCACGGGGCAGGATGTCACAGCGGGTGCCGTGCACTCCTGTCCTCTTCCGCACGCCCAGAACGGGGCAGGGCGTTACCTAGAGCCACACAGCACAGTGGGGACAACATGGGGAACGGAACCAGACCTCCAGGCTCCCTGATGCCATTTCCCGTAAACTACAGGCTCTCTGCTTTTGTCCCTGCAGGGTGGTGTGTGGGGCGTGTGACACAAGCGTGCGGTTTATTTGCGTGTCTGGCTGTGAAACTGGGTGTTTTATCTTTGACTGAGTTTGTCTACCATGAGATACTACACCTGACTCGTGTGTGTGTGTGTGTGTGTGTGTGTGAGGGGGGGGCAAGAATATATGTGAAAGTGGGCGAGAAAGTATGTGTACACAAGTGAGCTTGGGGTGTATGAGTGACTGAGGGAATTGTGAGTGTGTATGTCTATGTGACTGTGTGAGTATGGGGCATGTGTGAGTGTGTAAGTGAGGGCAGGAACGTGCGTGTGAGTGTGTGTACGTACATGTGACTATGTGGGTGTGTGTGTCTCTTCCAGCCTGGTGTCACCCAGCGCCTGACTTTTTCCAGCCGTGCCCACAGTGGTAATCTCCCTGGGGGGGCAGTGTCCCCTCCCAGGCCGTGTGACTTTGTGCGTATCCCAGACCTGTCACCCTGTCGATGACGGGGGCGGAGTGAGCCTCTCCCAGAGCCTCCGGCAGTGACTGGGACCGGGCCAGCTACTGGTGCTTGGCTGTGTGGGCAGGTCTCCCCGGCCGTGAGGGGGCGTCGGTGACCGGCACTGGAGGTCGTGGTTGTGTAAGCATGAGGCTGTGGGCAAGGGGGTTGGCGGTCCCCATTTGGTGGGGAGAGGGCGGCGCAGAGTGGCAGGGAGGAGCTGCTCCCGGCTGGCACAGCCATGACCCAAATAGCTCACAATACAGCACACATCCCCCTCTCTGCTTTTCTGGGACCCCCCCCACCCCTAAGCTCTCCAATCCCCAGCCCTCTATCCCAGGAGCTCCCCCTGCACAGATCCGAGGCGCCTAGACCCTCCAGGCAGGGCCCGGGACCCTTGGCTCCACCCGACCCCCCAGCTCCACCCCACCCCCCCACCCCGCCCCCGACACACGCACTCCCCCCACCCCGTCCCCGGCCAAGCCTTGCTTCTCATTAATCTCAAAGCCAAGGACTTGAATTAAACTGGGTCAGGGGACAGTTCTTTCTCCCCCTTTCTGGAGCTGACCCAGGCTGGGCCCCTTTCCCCAGGGACCGCCGCCTGTCAGGTTCCCACCCAGCCCCACCCTCCGGACCCATTTCTGTCATCCTCTGGTCCCCAAATGGAACCTCCTCTTCACCCCCACCCCCACACGCCCCAGAGCGCTGGACGCCCCCCCTCACACACACCCCGGAATGTACATACAGGCTGCAAGCTTCCTCTGCCAGTACCGCCAGCTCAGTCCCCCATCCCTGGCCCTGAACCCCTCACGCCCCTTCCCCACTTCAGGTCTCAATCCCGTCCTGGACTGAGGCACCCCGGCCTTCTTCCTCCCCACCGCGATCAGTTCCTGTCTCTCCCAAGTCGTACCTTACCTGGGACATATTCACCTGGACTGCCCCGACCCTATCAGGGGAGGGGTCATCTTTTAGGACACGGAGAGTGGACCTGTCTCCCTGGTGGCCCTGGAGGCTCGCTTCCCAGACAGCTCCCGAAACCCTGGGGTCCCTTCCCTGTGGGACTGAGGGGTCCAGGCCCCGGGCCCTCCCTCACTTAAGGAGCCAGGGCTCCGGCCCCCAGCGCCCGTCCCAGGGGAACCTCCAGGTAGGGGAGCCTCACGTCCTGCTCTTTCAGATACCCCGAAGTCCGGGCCCGGCTCCCACCTGCGGAGAACACAGGACTCTGCCACCCAGCCCCCTCCTCCCTCGGGACCCCTCAGCTCTGCCCACCCTCCGCGCCCCCGCCCCCAGGACCCCCCGCGCCCGCTCCCACCTGCTGGTATTCTTGCTCTTGGGGCGCGAAGCCGCTGGGTACCGGGCGGAGCTGGAAGTCGGCGCGGGGCAGCTGGTGGAGCAAATGCACCCAAGCCGAGGGTCGGTAGCCCGGGGGCGCCCCCATAGCCCCCGGGGAGGGCGCAGCGGGACGAATGCCGGGCTGCGGGAGCCTCGACAGCGGAGCGGGGCGCGGGCGGAGCGGGGTCTGGCGGGGCTCAGGGGAGCGGAGCAGGGGGAGGGAGAGGGTGGGGGGCGGAGATTGGGGGAGGAGGGGGGAGGCGCGGGCCAGGCGGGGACCGTGCTGCCCCTGGTGGCTGCCGGGGGGACTGCGGCGCCGCAAGCGGGCCCCCAGCGCTCCGCCCCTCGGTGACGGCTCCCACCCGTGGCGGGCGCAGGTACCACTCGGTCCGGCGACGGCCTTGTCCGAATGAGGCCGCTCATACTGTGATATCACCCTGCAGCGGCGGAAAGATGCCTTTATCTCTAGGAAGAATTTTTAGGTCTGTGCAAAGGTCGCTAAGGATTTGCACAGCATTTTCCAAACAGCGGTCAATTGCACCCATAAAAAAACCTTCATTTCTGTGTGTGAGGGTACTCTGGCTTATCAAGGATGCCATGTGGATAGAAGCCCCGCGTTTGTAAGTCTGTATAAGAGCACATCTTCTGTCAACAAACCTTCCTATGTGTGCAGACCACTCTAGAAGGTACGCCTGCATACCAGTGTTAAGGACCCCTCCCACCCCTAGATAGAAGAACCCCGCTCATCTCTCCAGGGACCCCCTCCCATCCTTATAAGAATGCCTGACAGGTGTTTAAGAACCTGTCCAAGCTCATTAAGGATTCCTTCAATGTACATAAGGATTTCCCACTCCCCCTACTCCTTGCCATTCACTTTACAGTTTATAAAGTATTTTTCCAGCCACTCTCGATGTTGAGTCTCACAGGAACCCACTGATGCCACACCAGTAAGTTGGGAAGTAGAGACCCTTGGAGGGGACCCAGCCACTTTGACATTACTGTCCGGGCAGTCACTGTTGTAGCTAAAACTAAGGTTCCCAGAAATTGCCCCAGAGAACCTCCCACCCTTGTAGAGCTAGGTTAGACTTTGCCACGTGGGGCCCCACCCCTGGCCTCCCCTGCAAGGACTGAGATGGGCAGGAGGAAAAAGGGGAGGTTAGTACCCCACCTAGAATTCTCATCCCAATATTGTGCCCCAGATTGGTGAGAAAGGGCTGGAGATAGGTAGTTACCCATTCCATTACTCAGAGAAAAATAATGATTAATGCTGGGGATGATAGTGATGGTGATGATGGTGGTGATGGTGATGACGACGGTGAAGGTGATTATGGTGATAGTGCTGATGGCGATGATGGTGTTGGCGATAGTGATGCTACTGATGGTGGTGACGGTGATTATGGTAATAGTGATGATGATGGTGGTGGTGATGATGGTGATGATGATGGTGATGGTGATGATGATGGTAATAGTGATGATGATGGTGGTGATGATGATGGTGGTGATAATGATGATGGTGGTCATGGTGGTGATGGTGATAATAATGATGATGGTGGTGATGATGGTGATGCTGATGGTGGTGGTGATGATGGTGGTGATGGTGATAGTGATGATGATGATGGTGATAGTGATTATGATGATGGTGGTGGTGATGATGGTGATGATGATGGTGGTGATGATGATGGTGGTCATGGTGGTGGTGGTGGTGATGGTGGTGGTGATAATGATGATGGTGGTCATGGTGGTGGTGGTGGTGATGATGGTGGTCATGGTGGTGGTGGTGGTGGTGGTGATGGTGGTGGTGATAATGATGATGGTGGTCATGGTGGTGATGGTGATGATGATGCTGATGGTGGTGATGATGGTGATAGTGGTGATGGTGGTGGTGATGATGGTGATGATGGTGGTGATGGTGATAGTGATGATGATGGTGATAGTGGTGATGGTGATGGTGATTATGATGATGGTGGTGGTGATGATGGTGATGATGATGATGATGGTGGTGGTGATGGTGGTGGTCATGGTGGTCATGGTAGTGGTGGTGATGATGGTGATAGTGATGATGATGATGGTGGTGGTGATGGTGATGATGGTGGTGGTGGTGATGATGGTGGTGGTGGTGATGATGGTGGTGATGGTGGTGATAATGATGATGGTGGTCATGGTGGTGGTGGTGGTGATGATGGTGATAGTGATGATGATGATGGTGGTGGTGATGGTGGTGGTGGTGATGGTGATGATGGTGATGATGGTGGTGGTGGTGATGATGGTGGTGGTGGTGATGATGGTGGTGGTGGTGATGATGGTGATGATGGTGGTGGTGGTGGTGATGATGGTGGTGGTGGTGATGATGGTGGTGGTGATGATGATGGTGATGATGATGGTGGTGATAATGATGGTGGTCATGGTGGTGGTGGTGGTGATGATGGTGGTCATGGTGGTGATGGTGATGATGATGGTGATGCTGATGGTGGTGATGATGGTGATGATGATGATGGTGGTGATAATGATGATGGTGGTCATGGTGGTGGTGGTGATGATGATGATGATGATGGTGGTGGTGATGATGATGATGATGGTGGTGATGGTGGTGGTGATGGTGGTGATGATGGTGGTGACAGTGATAGTGGTGATGGTGATTATGATGATGGTGGTGGTGATGATGGTGGTCATGGTGATGATGATGGTGGTGATGATGGTGGTGGTGATGATGCTGACAGTGATGATGATGTTAATGGTGACGGTGATCATAGTGATGGTGATGATGATGGTGAAGGTGATTATGGGGATAGTGATGATGATGATGGTGGTGGTGTTGATGGTTATGGTGATGGTGCTGATGGGAATGACAGGATAATGATGGTGATGGTGATGGTGACGATATTGATGGTGGGGGTGATGATGAATACAGAAGAGTAAAGGTAGTTGCCCTCATCACACACACACTCATCATCACTGCCCTGGTCTTCTCCAGCCCACCTGCAAGTCCAAATCCAGTGGCTGGAGTCATGTCCTCCACTGTCCCCAACCAGACAGGCTGCATAGGACCTGGAGACAATGACATTCCTGAGATGAGAAGCCATGAGTTGTGCTAAGTGACCCCAGGCTAGTGATTTCTGATCTTGGAGTCTCTGTTTCCCTGTCTGTAAAATGAGCTGAAAGAGGTGAGATTAGCCTGTCCTAAAAGCCCTTATCGGATAATCTACATCATATCCACAGCCAATGTTTACGGAACCAGCAAAACTTGCTAAAGGGGAGAAGAATTTCAAATTCCTAATGTGTGTAGTTGGGCATGTGTAAGTGTGGGTGGAGTGAGGTGGTCACTGTGAGTCACCGACTCAAGAGCATTCAGTTGCTCCCTACTGCCCATCAGATCAAGTCAAATAAACACTCTAAGTCCTGCTTTCATGTCTCCCACCATCTGGCCTTGTGTCCACCCTCCCCATATAGATCATATTTGAGGGTAGACGCTTTTCAACTCGTGGGACCTCAGCCACACTGACAAATACGTTTTACAACGTGATCTGGCACACACACATGTGTATACACTTCCGAAGTGAAAGTTTCATAAACAAAACTGACCTCCGCTAAGCACATTGCTCTCCAACATCCTCCATGTTTATTCTGTTTCAGAAATAAAAATCTGGTCACAACCTCCTAAATTTTTCATGACTGGCTAATGGGTCTTGACTTGCAATCGAAAAAAAAAAAACAAACCACACACACACACACACACACACACACACACACGCACACACACACACACACACACACACACACGCAAAACCACTAATCTTGAATTCCAGAGGTCCACGTGGGGTGGTGTTAGAAAAGGAGTGGGGTGGTGCCCGGGTGGCTCAGTCAGTTAAACCTCTGACTTCAGCTCAGGTCAAGATCTCGCGCTCCGTGAGTTCGAGCCCCGCGTTGGGCTCTGGGCTGATGGCTCAGAGCCTGGAGCCTGCTTCAGATTCTGTCTCCCTCTCTCTCTCAAAAATAAAGATTTAAAAAGAAAAGAAAAGGAGTAACTACTACTAAAGTGGAAGTAGCTTATATTGGCTTTCAGGGGGAGCTCAGTGTTTTGTTCCTGCACTGCTCCCCCAGCATGCTGCATGCATCAACAGACAGACACACACACACATATATACACACACACACAGGTACATACCGCTCCCTTTCACTCTCCTCAGAAAGAGGTTTGTTGGGGCGCCTTGGTGGCTCAGTCGGTTAGGCGTCCGACTTCAGCTCAGGTCATGATCTCACAGTCCGTGAGTTCCAGCCCCATGTCGGGCTCTGTGCTGACAGCTCAGAGCCTGGAGCCTGCTTCCCATTCTGTGTCTTCCTCTCTCTCTGCCCTTCCTCTGCTCACATTCTCTCTCTCACACACACAAATAAACATTAAACAAAATTTTTTAAAGAAAAGAAAAAGGTTTGTTGACTCAATCTCCCTCTTTCTCCCTGTGGCTCTTTCTCTTGTGTCTGTCTGTCTCTCTCACATATGGTTTGGGTCCCATAATGGTTTACATTCTTTAGGGGATTGCTTCTAGCCTTTACTGGTTAAGCCCAAAGCATCCATCCCAGTCAGGGCTTGGGTGCCTGAGAACCGCCCCCCCCCCCAACCGTGAGCGGAGGAGGGCTCAGAGTACATGGTTGTTTCTATCTAGTGTCAGTCAATGCCTGCCATCTGGGAAGAGGGGCACAACACTGCCAGATGTTTCAAATTTCCAGGAGAAGACAGAAACGTGGATATTTTTAAAAGCAAAATCCCTCAGCTCTTAAATGTTAAAACTAATTCAAATACGAAAAAAAATACTGTGTGGGCCAAATAAAACCTGTCTGTGGGTTGGAGCTGGCTGATTTCTAAGCTCTGGTCTAGCCACATGCTCAGCAGCACCAGAGAGCGGAGAAGGGGGCCCACGAAGGGGCTGCGGAGGAGAAGACCAGACAGGCAGGAAGGGGGCCAGAGAGAGGCAGCAATGCCACCTTCTCCAGGAAGGCCTCCTGATTGATCTACCTCCCTTGACAGAAGACCAGAGCAGGGCCTGGCTAACGGGGTTCAGCACGTACCTACCCCCAGAACCTAAACTCTTACACTTCCCGGCTTAACAAGGTGGTTGAGTGTAGCACAAGAGTCCTTTCACATGGTGTTCTAGAACAGACAGGACCAACCTGCAGGACCAACAGTAATCAGAGTAAGGCTTACCTCTGAGGAGGTGGGGGCAGGGCTGACTGGGAAGGGGCTGAAGTGAAGGCATTGTTCGGTATCTTGATAAGACTTTGGGTTTCACAGGGATCTGTGTTTGTGGTACTCTTAAGATTCGTGCATTTCACTGCAAATGTTACCTCAAAAGAAAATAAGCACTCTAGCCAATGATACGTATTGCTTAAGTATCGGGGAGGTGGGGGGGGGGCAGGGGCGGGGGAGGGCGTGTAGCAGGTCTTCAGTGTCCCTTCAGATGGATCAAAAAAGAAAATAAGAGGGGTGCCTGGGTGGCTCAGTTGGTTAAGCGTCCGCCTTCGGCTCAGGTCATGATCTCACGGTTTGTGGGTTCGAGCCCCATATAGGGTTCTGTGCTGACAGCTCAGAGCCTGGATCGGATTCTGTGTCTCCCTCTGTCCCCTCCCCTCTCTCAAAAAATAAGTATTAAAAAAATTAAAAAAAAAGAAGGATTGACACAGGGACAGATACGTAATAAAGCAAAAATATTAACAGTAGAATCTACAAAGTCACCATAATATTTCTTATTTTGTCCAGCTGTACTGAGATATAATTGATACAGAACACTGTGTAGGTGTAAGGTGCACAACATAACGATTTGATATACGTATATATTACAAAACGATTATCACATAAGGTTAGCACATCCATGAGCTTACATAGTTACGTTTTGTGTGTGTGTGTGTGGTGAGAGCTTTCATAATCTGCTCTCTTGACAACTTTCTTTCATTTTTTTTTAAACTTTTTAAATGTTTATTTTTTGAGAGAGAACGAGCAGGGGAGGGGCAGAGAGAGAGGGAGACACAGAATCCGAAGCAGGCTCCAGGTTCCGAGCTGTCAGCTCAGAGCCCCACACGAGGCTTGAACTCACGGACCGCGAGATCATGACCTGAGCCGAAGTCGGACGCTTAACCGACTGAGCCACCCAGGCGCCCTTGACAACTTTCAACTATACAATATGCTGTTGCTAATTATAGTCAATGCTGTACATTAGATCCCCAGCACTTAAATCTTGTAAGTACAAAGTTTGTACCCTTTGATCACTTTCACTCATACCCCCACCCCCACCCCACCCCACCCCTACCAAGGGACTAATCTGTTGTCTGTATCTACGAGTTTGGTGTTTTCGAGTCTACATGTGAATAAGAGCATGTGGTATTTGTCTTTCTCTGCCTGACTTATTTCATTTAGCATAACGCCCTCAAGGTCCATCCATGTTATAGATGGAGGATTTCTTCCATTTTTATGGTTGGATAATATTCCATTTTGCATATATACATCACATATACTCAGATATCTCTGAGTGAGTGGTTTCGTTTTCTTCCGGTAAATACCAAGAATGCGGTTGCTGAATCATAGGTATTCCTGTTTAATTTTTTGAGGAACCTCCATACTGTCTTCCAGAGCAGGTACACCAATTTACATTCCCACCAACAGTGCAAGGGTTCCCTTTTCTCCACATCTTCACCAACATTTATCTCTAGGGTTTTTTTTTTTTTTTAATTTTAGCCATTCTTAGCTCACTGTGGTTTTGATTTGCATTTCCCTGATGATGAGCGATGTTGATGCCCTGTTGGCCATCTGGATGTCTTCTCTGGAAAATTATCTATTCAGAGTCTTTGCCCATCTTATAATTGGACTATTTGGGGGTTTTTTTCCTCCCCACTGGAATATTTTTTCAACATTTTTATGTTTGAAAATTTTCATAGCAAAATATTGAGAAGAAAAGAGCAGGGCTCTAATTAGAGCAACAGAATAGATGATGCCGTATTGGATCACCACCCAAAAATGAAGTAAATATCCCTAAGTCCAAAATGGTATAAATGATAAAGTAATAAATGCAATAAACAGGAGAGAAAAGACAGCTCTCCCATGCAGAATAATTACAAATAATTTATGCTGCTATCCTACCCTCAGGGAGGTGGAGGAAAACTCCCCTCTCTTCAAGGATGGGTTGAGCATAAGGACTTCTTTCTAGAGGGAACAGCATGACAATTGGAGGAAGAAAGTAACTTTGTAGTCCAGAGGCCTCACAAACACTGCCTCCCAGGGATTAGGACCAGCACCAGCCGTGGTAAATCATGTGGATTAAGCCCTCCACATGGGATGATGAAAACGGTATTTCCCCGTGTCGCTACTCTAATTATGAGAAAAAAATCCGCCGGTCCCCAGTTGAGGCACATTCTACAAAACACCTGGCTGGGGTTCCTCAAAACCAGAAGACTTTGAGAAACCATCAGAGCCCAGAGGAGCATAAAGAGATGATGACAAATAGAATGTGTCCCCCTGGACGGGATCCAGGTTCAGAAGGACACTCGGTAAAAACTAAGAAGATCCTTCCTAATAAAACGCGGATGTCCATTAACAATGATGCCTCGACATTGGCTCATCAGCCGCGACACGCGTACCATAGCCATGAGTGATGTTAACGCCAGGGGAAACCGGGTGAAGGGGGTACAGGAACTCTCTGTACCAGCCTGTGACTTTTCTGTAAACTTAAAAGTATTCTAAAATAAAAATTTTACTTAAAAAAATTCAAATGAAAAAAAAAGATAGGATAGTAAAAAAAAAAAAAAAAAAAGGTTTGGGCTCACTGGTGTGAACAGGAAACAGCTTTATTCTTTCTCACCCAGCCTTCACACACCATCTGCCTGAGTCTCCTTTCCCTCCCCCACGGCTATATCTGGAGCAGATCTTCCAAATTTTCTTGCCATTTTGGGGTTTTCCAACTGTCCCAATTTCAACGGGTCAATAGTCCAGCCTAACTCAGTACCAAAACATCCATTTGGCGTCCAAAGTCACTCCCTGTCTCCTGGGGGAGGCCTGAGCTAAGACCCCCCCACAGCCCAAGGGCAGGGATGGGGGCTGGGGTCACTTTGTCTGCTCTCCTCTTTAAATGTAAAGGCTTCCCTTTAAAAGAGGGAAGCCACCTCCCCTTTCCCTCCGCCCACCAAGAGTTTCTGCCTCCCTTCCTCAGAGTCAAATTATTGCCGTCATGGGCGTTCTTAAGCCAAAGACCACCAGGAATGCCCTTGGAATCGAACATGTTGGATTTGTTACTCACGGCCGTGAAAGAGAATGCACGTTGTGAGCTAAGAGGTTACACACACTGGGTAGCAGGCTGCTCTGGGCTGCATTGTGTCCCTGCTAAATTCTTGTGTTGATGTCCTACCCCCCTCATACCTCAGAAGTGCCTGTCTCTGGAGACAGATACACCTCCTCTCTAAGGAGGTGATTATGTTAGATGAGGTCGTATGGTGGGTCCTAATCCAATATGCCTGATGCCCTTATAAGAAGAGATTAAGACACAGACACAGAGGGATGACCAGTGAGGACACGGGAAGGAGGTGGCTCCGATTCTGACACCGGTTCTGATGTGGCTTTTTTCCCCCCCACACCACCGAGCAGCTCTCCGATACCAGCTGGGCATCTTAAAATTTAAGTCAATTCTGGGGCATCTGGGTGGCTCAGTCGGTGAAGCATCTGACTTCGGCTCAGGTCACGATCTCATGGTCTGTGAGTTCGAGCCCCGCGTCAGGCTCTGGGCTGACGGCTCAGAGCCTGGAGCCTGCTTCCGATTCTGTGTCTCCCTCTCTCTCTGACTCTCCCCCATTCATGATCTCTCTCTGTCTCAAAAATAAATAAACGTTAAAAAAATTAAAAAAAAAATTCAAGTCAATTCTGACATTATCTGGAGGCAGCATCAGATCCCATGGGCTAAAGGCTCAGTCTCACAAGACCACCCCCCACCGCCCAGCTCAGATTCCAGTCACAGCACCAGGCTGTCACCGGCCTCCTGACCCACCTGCTATACAGATCCTGGTTCCTGCACCGCATTCCCCACCCCTCCTCTGAGCTGACTAATTTGCTCGAGTGGCTCACCGAGCTCAGAGAAACATTACACCAGTCTACTGTGACAGGACATGACTCAGGGACAGCCAGCTGGGAGAGGTGCACAGGGCTGGGGGGCGGGCACGGCCGGCACATCACTCTCCCCACATCTTCACGTGGTCACCCACCTGGAAGCTCTCCAAATCGTGTCCTTTGGGGTTTTTATGGAGGCCTCATTGCACAGGGAGGCTTGATTTAATCACTGGCCGTTGGTGATTAAACTCTGTCTCTAGGAGGGCGCAGAGGTCACCTCTCTGAAATAACATCACACCTCTCTGGCTCTCATCACCTGGGAACTAGCAAGGGCTTCAGGAGTTCTGTGCCAGGGATGCAGGTGAAGACCCAATACGTGTTTCTTATTATAAATTGCAATATCCCAACAGCAATCTACGAGCCAAGAAGAGAGCTGCTTCAGAAGACAGCAGCTCTCCCAACACCTTGATCTTGGATTTCCCGCCTCCAGCACTAGGAGAAAATAAATTTGTCACGGGAACCCCTCATCTGTGGTGCTTGGTCACAGCCACCGGAGCAGGCAATCACAGAGGGCGCTGGAAAGAAGGTCTCGCGGGGATTCCCTTGTACTGGGTCATTTTGAGCAGGGTCAAAGGAAGAGAGAACTTCCTCTGGATTTGGATGTGGTGAGGAGGTGGGGGCTATTCTGTGAGACTGCATGGCCGGGACGTCCTGGCCGGGCTGAGAGTCCACACTGCAAGTCCTGGGCTCCTGTTTCCCTGTCTCGGCGGGAAGCAGCCTGCCAGCCAGGTCCCCACTCTCATCACCTCCTCCTGTCCCTCCCAGACCGGAGACAGCTTCAGGACCCAGCACACCTGCAGAGATGATATGTGTTAGCTCCAGGCTCAGCCCAGAACTCTAGCCTGTGCACCTGCAGCAGGGTCCAGCCCGGCCCTGGGATCCCCTGCCTGTCCAAAAATGCCAGCAGGTGACCCTGACACTGGTGGCTTCCACAGTGTCAGACGAGGCTCCTGCTGTGCACCTGTGGTGCCAGCAAGGGCAGTCCAGCCAGCTGCTCACCTGAACACCCAGGCTTCAGGGACACCATGCTCCAGCTCAGTCCCCTGGAGGCACTGAGATGCTTTAAAATATAGGTTTTGCTATGATTCAGGTACAGCAAGGCCAACAGATCTGAGAATGTGGCTCGTTACAGTCGCAGATCCCAGGAGGAGGGCCAGCACGTTCTAGTTTCCCTTCCTCTTCCTGTAGGGGCACTGATCCCATCCTGGGGGCTCCACCCTCACGGCCTCGGCTAATCCTAATGACTTCCAAAAGGCCTCATTTCAAACAGCATCACATTCGGGGGGTATGGTTTCCACATATGACATTTCGGGGGCAGGGGGACACACATTCCATCCATCACACCCGACAAGAAGAAATACACACCCCAGTCTGCAAAGTACACGTCAAAGAACACCACCTTCTGTGAGTCTCGCCTCAAAAGGTGGGGCCCGGCCCCACAGAGGGGCAGAGAGAGAGAGAGGGAGACACAGAGTCTGAAACAGGCTCCAGGCTCCGAGCTGTCAGCACAGAGCCCGACGTGGGGCTCGAACCCACGAACCGTGAGATCGTGGCCTGAGCCAAAGTCGGACGCTTAACCCACTGAGCCCCCCAGGCGCCCCAGAAAATCTCCTCTTTCTTAAAGCCAGCTTAATTGGGGGCGCCTGGGTGGCTTGGTCGGTTAAGCGTCCGACTTCGGCTCGTCATGATCTCACGGTCCGTGAGTTCGAGCCCCGCATCGTGCTCTGTGCTGACAGCTCAGAGCCTAGAGCCTGTTTCAGATTCTGTGTCTCCCTCTCTCTCTGCCCCTCCCCTGTTCATGCTCTGTCTCTCTCTGTCTCAAAAATAAGTAAACGTTAAAAAAACATTTTTTTAAAGCCAGCTTAATTGAAGTGTAATCGATATACAAAACCCTGTACATATTTAGTATATACTGTGACTCTGGATGTGTGCACACACCATGACCCCATCACCACAACCCAGGTGATAGGCATCACCAACATATCCGACCTTCCTTGTGCCCTTCAAGACACTTCTAAATACTCTCCTCTGAGAAGGGTTTCCCAGGCTCCCAGAAAAACCACCACCCAGCTCTCTAGAACTTTGCATACAGGTTGGGGCTTTATGGTGGTGACTGTTTTGTTTTGTTTTTTACTGTTTTGAATTTTTTTAATTAAAAAATGTTTTAGGGGTGCCTGAATGGGCTCAGTTGGTTAAGCGTCTGATCTCGGCTCAGGTCATGATCTCACAGTTTGTGCGTTTGAACCCCATGTCGGGCTCTGTGCTGACAGCTCAGGGCCTGCTTGGGATTTTCTCTCTCCCTCTCTCTCTGCCCCTCCCCTCACACTCTGTCTCTCCCTCTCTCTCAAAAATAAACATTAAAAAGAAATTACGGGGCACCTGGGTGGCTCAGTCGGTTAAGCATCCGACTTCGGCTCAAGTCACCATCTCGCCATTTGTGAGTTCGAGCCCCGCGTCGGGCTCTGTGCTGACAGCTTGGAGCCTGGAGCCTGCTTCCATTCTATGTCTCCCTCTCTCTCTGCTCCTTCCCTGCTCACACTCTGTCTCTCTCTCTCTCAAAAATAATAAATATTAAAAATGTTTTAATTGTGATGAAATACACACTACCTAAAAGTTACCATTTTAGCCGTTTTAAAGTGTGCAGTTAGGTGGCATTAAGTATATTCACAATGGTATGCAACCAATTTCCAGAAATTGGTGCAAAACTGAAACCCTAAACCCATTAAATGATTCCCATGCTCCCTCCCCCAACCCCTGGCACGGGCCAGGGCCATCCTACCTCCTGTCTGCATGAAGTTGACTCCTGGGCGCCTCCTACCTGTGGAATCGAATACTAATGTCTTCTGGGACTGGCTTATCGCGCTCAGCTTGACGTCTCCAGGTTCCTGCCTGTTGAAGCATGCGCCAGAATTTGCTTCCTTGAGGCTGAATGATATTCGGTGGTGCGCATGCGCCGCGTTTGGCCTCTCCGTGCACCGCGTTTGACCCCGGGCTGCTGTGAACCGGGTCCACCTGCTGGAGACCCGCCCTCAGCTGTTTTCTGTCTGTGCCCAGGAGTGGAATCACCTGTGCCAGTTTGGTTTTTGTTTGTGTTTTCTACTTCTTATCGTGAAGCACTTTTTACATGTACAGAAAAGTTACAAAGACAGCACCGAGTTCCCGTGCACCTCCCCCGCCCGGTTCCCTGATGTTAACGCCTGACATCGCCGGGGAACGTGGTCATGGTCAAAACCGAGGGCCCAGCATTGGCGCAGGAGCATTAAATAAACCACAATCTGTATCCGAATGTCTCAGTTTCCACTAATGTCTTCTCTCCAACCCAGGGTCCCACATGGCATTAATGTTCTCCCGACCGTGACAGTCCTCACTCCTTATTTTTCATGACCTTGGCAGCTTTGAGCAGCAGGGATTTTGCACAACCTCCCTAGTTTGGTTTTGTCTGATTTTTTTTTTTTAATAATTGGACTGAGATTGTGGATTTGGGGGGAGGAAAACCAGAGAGGTGATGTGCCCTTCTCATGACACGGCGTGTTTTTCCCTGATGCCTTTTTTTTTTTTTAAAGGTTTTATTTCTTTTTGAGAGAGAGTGTGTGCAAGCAGGGGAGGGGCAGAGGGAGAGGGGGACAGAGGATCCGAAGCGCTGTGCCCAGACAGCTGACAGCACAGAGCCCAATGCGGGGCTCGAACCCATGAATCATGAGATCATGACCTGAGCCAGAGTTGGACGCTCAACCAACTGAGCCACCCAGGCACCCCTCCCTGCTGCTTTTTTTTATTTTCTGGTGGTAATGGGGACCTCAGTGTATAACTACCTGGGGTATAACCAGAGCACCATTTTATTTGGTATGATGAGGAAATATTTTAGAGGAAATGATACAAGACGGTATCTGAAAGATGACAAGAAGCTATAGGGAGAGAGTTTCAGGCAGGAGTAACAGCAGGTGCAAAGGCCCTGAGGCAGAGAGAAACTTGGGACTGAAGGAACTGAGAAAAACAGTAGATGTGTGTGGGTATGTAGGGGGGTGGCAGGAGTGAGCAAAAGAGGCAGTGTGCCAGAGGCAGAGGCTGGCAGGGCTGCGGGCAGGGGCTCCTTCTGCAGAGTCTGAAGTCTAGAAGAGCTTAGAGCTTCTTTTCGGGTGACAGAAGCCGCTGGCAGGTTCTAAGTAACCCTGGGCAGGACAGTGAGTCCGCAAATGGAGTTTGACCGGACGAGGTGTGCACGCCCAGACACTATAGGTGTTTTTAGCTCTAGTAGTGTGCTAAAATTAAACCATCTTCTTTTTTTTAATGTTTATTTTTGAGAGAAAGAGAGACAGAGTGTGAGCAGAGGAGGGGCAGAGCGAGAGGGAGATACAGAATGAAGCAGGCTCCAGGCTCTGAGCGATCAGCACGGAGCCCGACGCGGGGCTCAAACTCACGATCTGCGAGATCAGGGGACCTGAGCCGAAGTCGGATGCTTAACCGACTGAGCCACCCAGGCGCCCCTAAACCATTTTCTTTATGGCATCACAGGCACATAGGGATTGACCTATGTGACCACCAACTCAGCACAGGTCAGCATAACCTCCAGGGACTGACCACCAACTCAGCACAGGTCAGCACAACCTCCAGACTGCTGTGATCCCTTCCGGGCTATACCTGCCGGGCAGGTGTGCCTCACCTGTGCTGGCAGAAAAGGAACTTTCAAGGACTTTTCTCTCTCTGTGTGCCTCTCTTTTCCTTTCCTTTGCTTTCACTTTTGCACTTGCTGCCTTTTCTAGGGGTGGGGGGCTGCTTGGCCTGAAACCTTCCCCAGGAGACTGAGCAGGAAAATAAAATCGGGGCTGGTCTGGTGGAGGAAGGGGACACCCCGGATCCACAGTGCGGCCCTCCTCTTCCCCCTCGGGGTAAGTTTTAAAAGGAGGGCACTACTGTTTCAGAATCTGTGTCTCCCTCTCTCTGACCCTCCCCCGTTCATGCTCTGTCTCTCTCTGTCTCAAAAATAAACGTTAAAAAAATTTTTTTAAAAATAAAAAAATAAAAATAAAAGGAGGGCACTGGTGCCAGGTTCAGACGGCCGGGTTCAGATCTCAGACCTGCCGTTTTCCAGCTTTGTGACCCTGAGACTCTGGAATATCCATTGCCTAAAATGGAGATATAAGCATTCTCGCCCCATAAGGCACCACGAATAAATCGACATGTGCCTCAACATGTGTCGGGAGTTTACATCTTGTGTGGCATAGTAAATGCTCAGAGAGCAGTAACTCTCACTTTGTTTAATGAGGCGAAATTCACAAACATAAAGTCACCCTCTGAAGTGTATGATTCAATGACACTTAGCACAGTCACTGTCACCTACTTCCACAACATTTTATCACCCCAAAGGACACCCCACGCCCAGGAGCCGCCACTCCCCACTTCCCGTGCCTTGCAGCCCTTGGTGACCGTAACCTGTTTGCATGGATTGCCTGTTCTGGACACTTTGTGTTTTTTTTAATTTTTATTTATTTATTTTTTAAACGTTTATTTATTTTTGAGACAGGGAGAGACAGAGCATGAACGGGGGAGGGTCAGAGAGAGGGAGACACAGAACCTGAAGCAGGCTCCAGGCTCCGAGCTGTCAGCACAGAGCCCGACGCAGGGCTCGAACTCACGGACCGCGAGATCATGACCTGAGCTGAAGTCGGATGCTTAACCGACTGAGCCATCCAGGCGCCCCCCCCCCCCCCCCCCCCCCCGGACACTTCGTTTAAATGGAATCACACACCCTGTGGCCTTTTGTGTCTGGCTCCTTTAACGGAGCATGAGATTTCCATAAGGCTCTTTTTCTTAAAGTTTTCATTTAAATTCCAGTTAGTTAGGGGCTCCTGGGTGGCTCAGTGGGTCACCCGGTGCTCATCACTGGACAAGGGCCCTCCTTCACCCCCACCCCCCGTATTTAACCCAGCCCCCCACCCACCTCCCATCTGGCGACCATCAGTGCGTTCGCTATAGCTCACGGTCTGTTTCTTGCTTTGCATCAAGCAAATATTTCTCCTTTTTAAATTGTGGTAAAATGAACACACCCTAACATTTACCATTTGAACCATTTCAAAGCCTGGTGTCATCAAAGGCATTCGTGTAGTGGGGCGGCCACCGTCTCCATCCAGAAGCTTTTCACCTTCTGAAATTGAAACTGTCAGTTAAACACCAACTCCCCACACCTCTCCCCCAGGCCCCGGCAACCCCCATGTTTCTGGGAAAACAGCTGTATTCTGTGTCTTCATAGGGCTTGGGTGTCTCATTGTCCAAACGCAGCGAGTAGCATATTTAAGACCTGTGCATTTCACGTGCAAATTTTATTTTATTTTATTTTTAATGTTTATTTATTTTTGAGGCAGAGAAAGACAGAGAGTGAACGGGGGAGGGTCAGAGAGAGGGAGACCCAGAATCTGAAGCAGGCTCCAGGCTCTGAGCTGTCAGCACAGAGCCTGACGCGGGGCTCGAACTCACGGACCGTGAGATCGTGACCTGAGCTGGTCAGACGCTTAACCGACTGAGCCCCCCAGGCACCCCTATTTTTTATTTTTTTAAATATTTACTTATTTTTGAGAAAGACAGAGAGACAGACAGACAGACAGACAGAGAGGCAGAGCACACGTGGGGGAGGAGCAGAGAGAGAGAGGGAGACACAGAATCTGAAGCAGGCTTCAGGCTCTGAGCCGTCAGCACAGAGCTCAATGCGGGGCTCGAACCCACGGACTGTGAGATCACAACCTGAGCCGAAGTCAGATGCTTCACTGACTGAGCTACCCAGGCGCCCCTCGCGTGCAAATTTTAACACGAAAGAAAAAGAAAGGCACTGCAAGCCAAGCTTGAGCCTTAGGTAATAAGGTGCTTGGTGAAGTGCCCAAAGGGAAGCATACTAATGTTGGCAACTTACTCAAACCCACCCCAAACACCCAACCTGGTTTGGTGGGCAGCTAGGTGATAAACCAGGGAGAGGAAGTTGTCAGAGGTTGAACGTAAGTGTCGTGTGAATATGGGTATTCACCGTAAAAATGCTTTCAACTCTTCCGTATGTTTTGAACATTTCTCTCCTGGGGCGCCTGGGTGGCTCCCATTCTGTGTCTCCCTCTTTCCCTGCCCCTCCCCTGCTCACGCTCTCTCTCAAAAATAAATAAATAAAATAAAATAAAAATAAATACAAACATTTAAAAAAATTAAAAATAAAAAAAGTGAACATTTCTCATAATAAAATGTTGGAGCTGGGGCGCCCGGGTGGCTCAGTCGGTTGAGCGTCCAGCTTCGGCTCAGGCCATGATCTCGCGGTTCGTGAGTTCAAGCCCCACGTCCGGCTCTGTGCTGACAGCTCGGAGCCTGGAGCCCGCTTGGGATTCTGTGTCTCCTCCTCTCTCTCTGCCCCTCCCCCGCTATCTCTCTCCTCTCTCTCTCTTTTTATCTCAAAAATAAATACTAAAAAAAAAATTTTTTTTTTTTAAATGTTGGAGAAAAACTCTCCATCTGTAACAATTTTCTCCCTTATAGGTTCCCGAGTGTCTTTTAGCCACAAGAGGCTTTGGGCACCTGGCAGAAAGTGAGTGGGAAGAGAGGGGTTATTTAAGGAATCACCTTGATTGGTCTGCTTGGTGACGTAGGATACATTTGTCATTTTCGGCTGTCTGCACAGGGACCCTTTCCCTACGCGGCAAGAAGTGAGGTCTGTTCTGCCTTCCTCCAGGGAGGTCTGGGTGCTCGCTGCCCCCATCCTCTGATCTTGTGTCTCTGACGCTTGTCCCACTGTGTGCTCCCCCCCCCCCCCCAAGTGATTCTTCCACACCGGCTGGAGCCCGATGCTTCCATTCTGACACCAGCTGCCCGGAGGCAGAGTCAGATCCCACAGGTGAGGGCTCGGCCCCCCAGGACGGCCCCTCCCCACCCCCCAGAGGCCGATCCAAATCAGGTTATCTATGTACTTCTGTCCACTACAGATCAGGGGTTCCCGTGCCCCCCTCCTTGGATGTGATGAATCCATTTGCAAGAGCAGCCTCAAGAGAACTCAGAACATTTGACTTACCAGACACCCGTTTGTTAAACTGAATACAGCTCGGGACACACGGCCAGGCACGGGGACGGCGCCCTCTCCCCTCACCTGTCAAGCTAAGGTTGTTTTTCTCTCTGGCGAGGCATTAACATCGAGACAGTAGGGAGTAGCTGGACTTTAGGCTATGATGGGATCGCCCTTCTCTGGGAAACTGGTGGAGACTGTTACGCGTTTCATCATTTGTTTTTTGTCCCTTCCTGTTTCGGGGTAGCTGGGAGTGTCCAAGGAATGTCACAAATGTCCCACCTTGGGGGTGGAGGGGAGCGCCAGCTTGCGTTGTGCCCTCCGGCTGCCTCATGCTCCCTCAACAACCTTGGCGACGTATTCCCTTTCTGCACAATCACTGGTACTTTTGGGCAACTAACCTTGATGAGGGAGCATCGGGCAAGCTGACAGGCCACCCACACCTCCCCCCAACCAGGTGGGATTTGTGATATTCCCCGGGGCACTCCTGGCCGCCCAAGAACAAAGGAAAGGGGAAAACCAATGGCTAACTGATAGAGATCACAGTCCTTCAGGACGTGGGTCTCCATCATCCCTCCACAGTGTGATGTGGGCAACAAAGGCAGAAGGAAATGCCAGATAGAAGCAAACTTCGTATAACCTGCAGCCCATTACAAATACTAGAGGCCGGCAGAGTAAAACATCTCTCCAGGAACTCCCTACGTCTTAATGCTAATGTTTTGCCAGAGGGCAAACAACCTTAGCTTTTGACAATAGCTAAGGCTTCCAGTATCCGGTGGGCCTTCTTTAGCATATGAAAGTCTCACTGGAAACTCCCCCTGGACTTTACCTCCCCCAGTCTCTCCTCCTGGTCCCCGGGCAGCTCTTCCTGCCCACGGGTCCTGTCCCCGTGCTTTAGTAAAATCACCTTTTTGCTCCCCAAAGACGTCTTCAAGAATTCTTTCTTGGCCATCGGCTCTGGACCCCACGAGCCCCACTATCACCCCCCCAAAACCTCATCACCCTAAGTGTGTACACAGCACTTTCATTCACTGGCCAGTGTCGTGGTCCCTTGGGCTGCGGGAGCAAAATCCCACCGACCGGGTGTCTTGCCAACAGCAGACGTGCATTCCTCACGGTGCTGGAGGCTGGAAACCCAAGATCAAGGCTCCGGCAATTCGGTGTCTGGAGGGGGGCTCTCGGCCTTGTGAAGAAATCAGGAAGAGGTGCCTCGCCAGAATCCAGCTGCCCAGGACCCCTGATCTCAGGCTTCCCTGCCTCTAGAACCGTGAGAAGTAAGTGGTCTGTGGCGCTGTTGTTACAGCAGCCAAACTAAGACCAGGCTGGATGGTCCTTTGCTGTGGGGGCTGTCCTTGGCCGCCACCTGCTGGACTCCAGGAGTAACTCTCTCTCCCCACCCTGAGTTGTCACCATTAAAAATGTCCCCAGCCATCTCCTGACGTCTGTATTTGGGACTCTTCCATCATTACTGCTGATTCCATGACTCCACCGTAATCACCCAGCTGGCTCTGGGAGCCCCCAGTGCAATTATCCAGCTGGTTCCTGAGACTACGCAGTGGTTTTTAGCTCATTCCAGTGACTGTACATCCTTCAGTGACTCTGCATAATTATGGCCAATTCTTAGAACACTGCCATGATATCTGGCCTTGTGTAGAAATCCAGCCATAATTACCCAGACAATTTGCTTATTTTCTTTATTATGTAGGGTGCTGTTGTGGCCTCCAGGATCTCAGTCCCTTTTCTGGGTACCAGGGACATAGATGGGATTCTGATTCTATCTGGTCCTAAAAGAGCTCATAGGCTGTTGGGAGGAGAGAAGTTAAGACACTGTACCACCCAGAGAAATGACGTAGCCAGCACAGAACTTGGTGGGACTGTAGAGGGAAGACATCAGGGCTTCCTGTACAGCTGGGTAGTTTGTGCACTACACAACTCTGGGGTCACCATCCCACAAACTCCATTTCCCCCTGTTATTTTTGAGAGAGACAGAGTGTAAGTGGGGAGGGAGCAGAGACGTGGTGGTGGGGCACACAGAATCCAAAGCAGGCTCCAGGCTCTGAGCTGTCAGCACAAAGCCCCACACGGGGCTCGAACTCATGAACCACAAGATCACGACCTGAGCCAAAGGCAGATGCTCAGCCAACTGAGCCACCCAGGCGCCCCTGGATCTCAAGAGTCTTGAAGTATCAGCAAATACTTATTCAATGAAAAAATACTTATTCAGTAAATATCAGCAAATACTTATTCAATGAAAAAAAAATTAATTTCTCAGATGGAAAAAAAGTTTCCCTTTGACTTCAAAGGGAATTTCTTCACTGTGACCACAAGAGGGAGCACGAGATACATGTTAAGTCTTTCCGGCCCCAGGTGGGTGATCTGTGATGATGAACCTGGTCCATTTCTGGGATTCTAGCACCTCTTTTCTTTATTTTTTAAAAAAGTTTATTTATTTATTTTGAGAGAGAGACAGAGAGCAAGAGGGGTAGAGGCAGAGAGAGAGGGAGAGAGAGAATCCCAAGCAGGCTCTGGGCTGTCAGCACAGAGCCTGGCACGGGGCTCAGTCTCACTGACTGTGAGATCATGACCTGAATTGAAACCAAGAGTCGGATGCTTAGCAGACTGAGCCACCCAGGCACCCCATCGCACCTGTTTGAAACTTGGGAGACCCCAATTCCCCATGTGCCTATCTCCCTGTGCTTGGTAGGGGATCCAGCCGCAGGAGCAACCTGGAGAGAAAAACGCATCTCCAAATCATCCCACCCCCTGGAGTCCATCAAAAGACCTTGCAGGATGAGCTCAGGAAGGGGAGGGCTCTCATCCAACATTCTGATATTTTAAAACAGACTTTCCAAGGAGACAAAAACTGCTTCACACTCATTCTGATGGCTACTAAAACACACACACACACACACACACTCACACACACACAGAAAATAACAAGTGTTGGCGGGGATGTGGAGGAGTTGTGCACTGTTGGTGGCAATGTGAAATGACGCAGCCTCTGTGGAATGGGCAGAGGCATAAAGAGATTAATTAGTTTGCTCAAAGTTACAGAGCTTGTAACCGGCAGAGCATAGAAATGTGGTCTCTGGAATTGTGTTCAATGTGCACAAGGTGCCTCCATATACTTCCTATTATCCTGTATGTATCTATTTCTTCATCATCATTCAGAAGTGCTTGTTGAATATCTACATATGTCAGGTACTGTTCTAAATGTATGGATGCAGTAGGGGCCACTGCAGAAGAGAGAGAGAGAGAGAGAGAGAGAGAGAGAGAGAGAGACAGAAACACTGTAGTAAAATAAAATCCAGTAGAAACTAAGATAAGGATGCACTTTAGGGGGAGACAGGCAGGAAAGAACACCAAAATGGAAAGTACATAACAGGTTAGTAGTTTAATACATGCCAAGGATGGGGAGGAGGGGGGGAAGTGGCAAAAGATCATGTGAAATCTGGAGGGGGTGTAGCGATTTTAGATAGGATGGTCCGGGAAGGCGTAAATGAGAAGAGAACAGTGGAGCAAGACTGTAAGAGGAAGTCTCTGGGGGAAGAACGTTCCAGGCAGAGAGAATGACAAGTGCAAAGGTCCTGGGGCAGATGCACACTTGAGACATTCCAGGCAGGGCAAAGAAGTCAGTGTGGCTGGAGCAGAATTGACCAGTGGGGTAGTAGGAGATACAGTGAGAATACTAAAAAGAGAGAGAGGATGAGAGAGAGAGAGAGAGAGAGAGAGAGAGAGAGAGAGAGAGAATGCAGAGCCCTGTACATCTGACTGAGGGGAAAATTGTATTTTAACATAACAGCATGCTTTACGCTGTGGAATCAGACTCATACACTGGCGAGAGATTCTGTTTGTTTTCAATGGAGATATATTTGACTTATAACATTGTATAAGTTTAAGGTGTACATGTGTTGACTTGATACATTTACATTGCAATAGGATTGCCACGTGGCTTTAGCGCATATCCCTGTGTGCAACATAATTATCGTGTCTTCTTACTGTGAAATCAGTCTAGTACTTGTCTGTCTCTATTTGACTTACCTCGCTTAGCATAACGCCCTCAACGTCCATCCATATTGTCGCAAACGGCAGGATTTCCTTCTTTTTCGTGGCTGAATAGTATTCCGTGGTCTATAGACACCACACCTTCTTTATCCATCCATCCGTGGACAGACGCTCAGGTTGTCTCCGTACTTTGGCCGTGGGGACTTAACGCTGCGGTGAACGTGGGGGGCAGACATCTCTTCGCGGTCCTGTTTGCATTTCCTCTGGATGCAGACCCACAAGTGGGATTGCTGGGTGGAGGAGTAAAGGATTCTGGTTTTCATAAAAGCACGGTGCCCAGGGGAGATGAAGCCCACATTCTCAGGGGAGCTGCCTCTCGGACGGACACCCCCTTGTCGATACCTGGGTGTTATTCTCACAAGTCTGTTCCGTGGCTGGTGTTAGGAGACAGTGGCATTCGTGTCTTAGACCTTCCCTCTCCAAGGAGACAGACCGGGGTCTCACCTGACAGCTTCCTCCCAGGCTAGGGACTGGGGGTGGGGGGGCACTTCTTGTTCACGCCTGACTTTGTCCAAATGTTAGTCCTTTTCCACCATGTGGCATACTTGTCTCGTGTCCTTTCCCGAAGGTTTATTTTTTATTTATTTATTATTTATTTTTTTATTTAAAAAAAATTTTTTTTTAACGTTTATTTATTTTTGAGACAGAGAGAGACAGAGCATGAACAGGGGAGGGGCAGAGAGAGAGGGAGACACAGGATCCGAAACAGGCTCCAGACTCCGAGCTGTCAGCACAGAGCCCAACGTGGGGCTCGAACTCACGAACCAGGAGATCATGACCTGAGCTGAAGTCGGACGCTTAACCGACTGAGCCACCCAGGCGCCCCTTGAAGGTTTAGTCTTTGATCTCCGGGAGGTTTGGTTTGCCTCCATCTGGCTCCCGTCTACGGACCCATGCTGCTGTTCACCATTTCTCTCTTCCAATGAGTCCAATTTGCTGTTAACCTCATCGGTTGAGCTCACAATTTCAGTGGCTACGTTTTTCAAAAATTCTAGAACTTCCATTTATTTGCATTTATATTCTCTAGTTCCTGCCATTTGTTTGTTTGACATGATAGTCACAGTTATTATAAAAATCCAGTGTGGGCTATTCCTCTGACATTTCTTTCCTCTGAGATGTTGGGTCTAATCTTGACCTCGCGATACATAATTGCTTCTGAATATGTGCCAAAAATTATGTGTGGTGTTGTTTAGGCTTCTTTGTGGGTGTGTGGTAATATCCCTCCCCTCCCTGCCCCCACTGGGAGGATTTTGTTTTGCCTCTGGCAGCGAGGTGGGTTCAGGACCAAGCGAAGCACCTTCATTTGACACTGGGTTTCTGGGGTGCCTGGGTGGCTCAGTCGGTTAAGCGTCCAACTTTGGCTCAGGTGATGATCTCGCGGTTCGTGAGTTCAAGCCCCGCGTCGGGCTCTGTGCTGACAGCTCAGAACCTGGAGCCTGTTTCAGATTCTGTGTCTCCCTCTCTCTCTCTCTGACCCTCCCCCGTTCATGCTATGTCTCTCTCTGTCTCAAAAATAAATAAACATTAAAAAAAAATAAAAAAAATAAAAAAAGAAACTGGGTTTCTGTGGGCACCTGGGTGGCTCAGTCGGTTGAGCATCCGACTTCGGCTCAGGTCATGATTTCACAGTTTGTGGGTTCGAGCCCCTCATGGGGCTCTGTGCTGATGGCTCAGAGCCTGGAGCCTGCTTTGGATTCTGTGACTCCCTCTCTCTCTGCCCCTCCCCTGCTTACACTCTCTCTCTCTTAAAAATAAATAAACATTAAAAAAATTTTTTGAAACTAGGTTTCTGCCCTTCTGAGTTCTCGCTAATGTCCAGTCAACCTTTATCTAAACCCTTGGGTCCCAATCTGGAGCCTGGGGTGTGCGTGGCTTCCTTCATCCACGATGGGCCCTTCTGCTGGATGCCCAGTGATTGGAAATGCTGTTTAAGTTGATTGCCAAATGTTCCTCCAGCTTGTCAGCCTCCTGTGTTCTGCTTTCACTTTTGGAATCAGCAAACGGGCCTTGTAAAACTACCCCCAAATGATAAATTCCCCTCTCTTGGCTTCCTTCCCTTCCGCCTCTCGGAATCATGGGTGCATCCTCCACGGTCTACAAACAGACGTTTTTATTTGGTTTGGTTTGTTTTGGTCTATTTGTTACCAATTTAGTTCAAAACAACCTCGTGGAAAATTTAGTTCAAAACAACCTAGTCTGACATTCCTGGACACCAAACCTTTCCACCGGCCTTTCTTTGGGGAATGCCTCCCAGCCTTAAATCCATTTATTGAAATCCGATTTATTTAAATCCGAGCAACTCATCTCTCTCCTGGAGGTCAGGAGCTTCCCGTCCACACAGGTTTTTATCTTCTTTAGTAAACGTAAAATACAGTTTATTACATTACCGTTAAGTATAGCGTAGCAATTCTAGGTGAGAAATAGGAATGCTCCGATCAGAATACACCTCCACCTCTTACTCCGTTGAGCACACTAATCAAATTAATGAACCGTCTGAGCCTCAGTGTTCTCGTTTGTAAAGTGGATCTGGGGTGCCTGGGTGGCTCAGTCGGTTAAGTGTCTGACTTCGGCTCAGGTCATGATCTCTTGGCCTGTGAGTTTGAGCCCCGTGCTGACAACTGACAGCCTGGAGCCTGCTTCAGATTCTCTCTCTCTCTCTCTCTCCTCTCTCTCTCTCTCTCTCTCTCAAAAATAAATAAAAACTAAAATGGATCTCATAGTGGAAATCCTTCCCCTGAGTCGTGGTGACAATTAAGTGAACTATCCATATTCAGGACTCACAACTGCGTCTGGCACGATAAGTGCTCAGAAAATGTTCACTGTTATTTTTACTGACTGCCCTGATTCTGTCTCCATGAATATTTCAGACAAAAATCTGATTATGCCAGGCTTATGTTTAACACCTTGCCTATAGTTTAAAAGATAAAATCCTAAGTCTTTACATGGCCTGTTAGAAAGCCCTGCACATTCAGTCCCTCTTTGTTTTCCCATCTCCAGCTCTTCTGGAATTGCCCCAACTTTCCTGAACTGCCAAATCGTTCCCTGACTCTCTCACAGAAGCTGTCGCCTCTGCCCAGATCTTCCCAGCCCTCCAGTCCGCTTTCCCAGGCCAGTGGTTTATCAGCCCACGCACTCCTGCAGACACTCAGTGTTATCATGTCTGCACGCAAGATCAAGTCCCCTTTTTACCCAATGTCACAGCCACTGCTTTCCTTAGAGCACTTCCCACATGAGCAGGGATGGCTTACGGAGCACCAGAACTTCATGACTTCTCTTCGACTGTGTGGCCCAGAAGAGATATGTGCTGCCTTACGGTTTTTTGTTGTTTGTTGTTGTTGTTGGTTTTTGTTTTGTTTTGTTTTGTTTTGTTTTTTAAGGAAATGGATGTGCCATTTTTAGTCTCTTCAGTAACAGAGTATGCCAAGGTCTTGGGAAGTGTTGGAGCCAAAAGGTAAAAGAATCCTGGGAGCGTGAGTCACCCCGAGTGCCAACCTGGGATGTCTGTACTAAAGTGTTGCATGAATGAGCACTAAACATTCCATTGCCATGAACTACTGATATCTTGAGGTTGATTTGTTAAAAAACAAAAACAAAAAACTGGGGTTACTACAGGTTACATATCACCACTGCAATTCTATAATTTTTTGAAAAGTTTAATATGTGTCCTCATTAGATCATGAGCTCCACAGGTTTTTAGTTGTCCAATATTTGGCACAGGCACAGACCCTTAAGAGGTACTCAGTCAATATGTATTGGTTGAAGAAAAAAAAAAAAGGAAATTCACCAAATCCCATTTATCAACATTCCTTGGAGAGCTGATTTGCTTAAGGTACCATATTCTATGTGAGACATTTATGTGTAACACCCGTGTCAGTGCTCAGAATCCCTCTCCACACCCCAGGGCCGGTGTTGCCGATCTGGATTTGGTGTTTCAGTCTGAGATCATGTTCAAGGAGGGCATGAGTGTGTGTGAGTCCTCTCCCACCCTCCCATCAAGGAAAGAGGAACCAGGTCTTGTGGATGGCCTTTCTGTTAAACATTCGGTAGGAAAACCACAGGGTGGTTAGAACTGAGTCTCTGACCTCCCCACTCTGTTCATCTGTCTTTGTGGCTGGCAGTGCAGAAAAATAGCCAAATTACTCATCACGTCCCTGGCAGCAGAATGGGCCATGTGGAACCTTTCAAGCCCAAAGTCAAGACCCAAGAGGACAAGAAAGCAAGACCCAACAGCTACCTCTCTTTCTTCTAGCGGGTCGCGGCAACTGTCTTCAACTTAGCCAAGACGCATGCTGTGTTTTGGAGGGAATGTGGGAATGTGTCTCTGTGTTGTGACTCAGATCCCCAGTTTGGCAATTTCCTGTTGCATTCTGAGGAGACAGTCACCCCAGATGGTACATAGTTTGGAGGGGTTATAAGAACACATTCCTCTGTTATACATACTCATATGTATTTCGTTTTTAGATTACTTCCCACATGAGACAGAGATGTCTGGTCGTTCACCAGAAAAGTGAGTGTTTTTCCTCTCCTGTAGCAGCTGGAGTCACCAGGAGCTGGCTACCCACAGGGCCTTTATTGTCTGCAACCTCACAGGACTGTAATAACTACTTATAGCCAAGAAATCTGGGCAGACATAACGTGTCACCTCCACACCAGGGACTTTTGCAAGTGGACATACATTCTCTGTTCTTTTTTTCTGTTTCCATTGGTTGGAAGTGGAGGACATTGTTGCCCAAGAGCGTGGCGAGGCCACAGGCGGGAAGAAGCTGCTATGTTCCTGAATCATCTTAAAGAGGACATTCCAATTCTGCCCAGGGAAAGCCACGTCGCTTACTCACGAGAGTGGGAAGTAAAAGCTCCCTTTGTGTTAAGACACTGGCATCTTCAGCACTTTCAACAATAGCCAAATTACGGAAGGAGCCTAAATGCCCATCAACTGACAAATGGATAAAGAAGATGTGGTTTATATATACAGCGGAATACTACTTGGCAGTGAGAAAGAATGAAATCCGGCCATTTGCAGCAATGTGGATGGAACTGGGGGGTATTATGCTAAGTGAAATAAGTCAGGCAGAGAAAGATAGATAACCTATGTTTTCACTCATAAGTGGATCCTGAGAAACTTAACAGAAGACCATGGGGGAGGGAAAGGGAGGGAAAAAAAAGTTCGAGAGGGAGGGAGCCAAACCGTAAGAGACTCTTAAAAACTGAGAATAAACTGAGGGTTGATGGGGGGGGGGGGGAGGGAGGGTGGGTGATGGGCATTGAGGAGGGCACCTGTTCGGATGAGCACTGGGTGTGTTGTATGGAAACCAATTTGACAATAAATTATATAAAAAATTAATTAATTAAATAAAAAAAGAAAAATAAAAATAATAAGATAAAAAAAGACAATGGCATCTTTATTTTTTTTAATTTTTTTAACGTTTATTTATTTTTGAGACAGAGAGAGACAGAGCATGAACAGGGGAGGGGCAGAAAGAGAGGGAGACACAGAATCTGAAACAGGCTCCAGGCTCTGAGCTGTCAGCACAGAGCCCAACGCAGGGCTCGAACCCACGGACCGCGAGATCACGACCTGAGCCGAAGTCGGCCGCTGAACTGAATGAGCCACCCAGGTGCCCCCACACTGGCATCTTTAAAGTCGACTCGTGGCTGTGGCTCGTGTTACCTACCCTTCCTTACATCCCAACAGGAGTTAAATAATTTATGATCAGCTGTTTGGTTCTGTCTCCTCATCGGATGGGAGCTCTGTGGAGCACAGGGACTGTATCTGTTTTATTCACTCCCGAATCCCAAACCCCAAACCCATGACAGTCACACGGATACGTTTGGGTCGCTGGTTCTGAAGGAAAAGAATTCACAAACTCATTTACGAAGGTTGACAGAAGTGGTTTGTCCGAGGTCCCTGCGGGTGGGAAACAGGGTCGGAGGAAGATCTCATTGTGTCTGACTTTGCAGCCCACGCCATAGACCTCTTTCAACGTCTTAGAGACTGTGTTGCCTCCATAGGCCCATTAGAGCGGCCAGAATCCCAGACGCTGACACCAAGGGCGTGAGGCGTGCAGAGCTGTGCTATCCAACATGGCAGCCACGAGGCCCATGTGGCTCTTGAGCACTGACAAGATGCCACCTAGGATGTCCTAGAAGCTTCCGGAAGCTCAGAGAAACCCAAGATACACGCAGAAACAGTGTCCACTGCTTCAAAGTGAATTCATCCAGGGGTGCCTGGATTCAGTGTCCGACGTCAGCTCAGGTCATGATCTCACCGCTCGTGAGTTGGAGCCCCGCGTCGGGCTCTGGGCTGACGGCTCAGAGGCTGGAGCCTGTTTCAGATTCTGTGTCTCCCTCTTTCTCTGCCCCTCCCCCGCTTGCACTTGTTATGCCCAAAATTCGTGTATCCCCAAATACCGCCAGGGAGCCGAGTCCGATGCAAAAGCAAAAGAGCCTTTATTCGAGCTAGCTCGAGCTCAATCCCCTACCTGCACCGACGCAGGGGTGAGATACCGGGGAGAGAGAGCGAGTTTCAAAAGGACAAAGGTTTTATTGGGGCCTAGGGGCAGTTGGTGTGTTGCATCCACACGACTCCTGAAACAGAAGGCTACGGGCACCAGTGACAGTTGCAACAAAGTTTATTACAATGAGAGGCAAGGCCGACCGATCGGGACCAACACTCTTGATAAGAGTGTGGCCTCGAACAGCCGGGGTACAGAGTTTTTAAAGCCGATCACATCGTTTTATCATTATCTGGGAACAGAACAGAGAAACAGTTCCCAGATGAGTTAGAAACAGTTGCCAGATGAGTTAGAAACAGTTGCCAGATGAGTCAGAAACAGTTATCGAATGAGGTGATTATTTTAGACTTTCTGCCTCTAAGTTGCAACCAGTGGATCTCCTTGACCTTGTCTCTGATGCTCTTTTTTGAGGTTTTGTTTCCTTCTTTGGTAAAGCCTGATTCACAAGAGTATGGAGTATGATTTACAAGAGTAAAAGCAAGGCTGTTACCTTTTGACATTCAGTGTCAGAACAAAGTTGTTATCTTTCAAGCTAAGTGGTAGCCCTATAGTACAATTTAACCCTTACAGGTGAGGTAATGGCTGTGGCCTCAGCCGATTGGCTGGGGAGGGGTCCGAGTCCTGTTAGGCAGGTGTGGGGGGGGGGGTTGTTCAAGGGGAGAAGGTGTGGTCAAGGTGAAGGACACAGAACAAGATGGAGTCGGCCAGCATAGGCCCACCCTTTCACTCTCTCTCTCTCTCTCTCTCAAAACTAAATAAACATTAAAAAAAATAAAAATAAAACTGGAGAGCCTGAGTAGCTCAGTCAGTTAACCATCCGACTTCGGCTCAGATCATGATCTCACGGTCCGTGAGTTCGAGCCCCGAGTCGGGCTCTGTGCTGACAGCTCAGAGCCTGGAGCCTGCTTCGGATTCTGTGTCTCCCTCTCTCTCTCTGCTCCTCCCCTGCTCATGCTCTGTCTCTCTCTGTCTCAAAAATGAATAAACATTAAAAAAAATAAAAAAAATATATATATTTTTTTTCTAGGGGCGCCTGGGTGGCTCAGTCAGTTAAGCATCCCACTTCGGCTCAGGTCATGATCTCGTGGTCTGTGGGTTCGAGCCCCGCGTCGGGCTCTGTGCTGACAGCTCAGAGCCTGGAGCCTGCTTTGGATTCTGTGTCTCCCTCTCTTTCTCTGATCTTCTCCCATTCATGCTCTGTCTCTGTCTCAAAAATGAATAAACGTTAAAAAAAATTATATATTTTTTTTCTAGGGGCGCCTGGGTGGCTCAGTCAGTTAAGCATCCCACTTCAGCTCAGGTCACAATCTCACAGCTCATAAGTTCGAGCCCTGCATGGGGCTCTGTGCTGATGGCTCGGAACCTGGAGCCCGCTTCTGATTCTGTGTGTCCCCCTCCCTACCCCTCCTCTGCTCATGCTCTGTCTCTCTCAAAAATAAACATTTAAAAAAATTAGATCTCCACAATGAACATATCTGACAAAGAACTCTGGCGCGTTAATACCTGCCATTGACTCAAAAAAGAGAGCCAACCCAATTTTTTAAAATGAGGAAATGACAAAAACACTCACTCACTCGCTCACTCACACACACACAGTCCAAATGACCACAATCATATGAAAATGTTCCCAGCAGCATTAGTCATCAAAGTAAAAGCAAACTGAAACCACAGGGAAGACAGCACGACTGGCAATGGCATGGTTGAACAAAAAAGGCGTGAAACTGACAGTCGGTGAGAATGTACAGAGAATGTACCGTCGAGCGCAGCGTGTATAAATGGATACAGTCACTTTGAAAACTGCTGGCCGCACCTACCAAAGGTGAATGAACGCATAGCGGAAAACACGACGCTCACGCTCCCAGGTTCATACCAACGGCCGTGCACCTGTCCGCTCGGGGCTGAGTTAACGCCCGCTGACGCTGAGCGGGTAAGCACAGGGTTACCGTGCTGTTCACACAATAGCATACTCTACAGCAGTACCCATTGATGGCCTGCAATTTCCCACGTTCTTATGGAGAAATCTTACCCACGTTTGGTGGAGCGAAAGGAGCCAGACACACTCAAAGACACTGTAGAGTATACTCAACATCTGGGTAAAGAACCCAAACCGGGAGGGGCGCCTGGGTGGCTCAGTCACTTAAGCGTCCGCCTCCTGACTGTGGTTCAGATCACCTGTAAGGGTTAAATTGTAGTGTAGGGCTAATGCTTAGCATGAAAAATAACAGCTTTGTGTTGACACTGAAGGTTAAGAGATAACAGCCTTGCTTTGCTCTGGTAAACGCCTCATACCCTTGTAAATTAGGCTTCACCAGTTAAGGAAACAAAAGTTCAAAGAAAAGAGCATCAGAGGCAGGGTCAAGGAGATCCACTGATTGCAACTTAGAGGCAGAAAGTCTAAAGTAAACACCTCATTAGGCAACTGTTGCTAACTCATCTGGCAACTGTTTCTAACTCATCTGGAAACTGTTCTAACTCATCTGGAAACTGTTTCCTTGTTCTGTTCCCAGGTGATGATAAAACGATGTGATCAGTTATAAAAACTCTGTACCCCAGCTGTTTCGGGGCCGCACTCTTATCAAGAGTGTTGGTCCCGATCGGATCGGCCTTGCCTCTCATTGTAATAAACTTTGTTGTGACTGTCACTGGTGCCCGTAGCCTTCTGTTTCAGGAGTCGTGTGGATGCAACACACCGTCTCCAGGTTCGTGAGTCGGTGAGCCCTCCGGCGGGCCTTTGCACTGACAGTGGTGGAGGCTGCTTGGGATTCTTTCTCTGTCTCTCTGCCCCTCCCCTGCTCGTGACTTCTCTCTCTCAAAATAAATAATAAACATTTAAAAAAGAGCATTTCAGATAAAATTCTGCAGAAATCGTTTTTATATGCATCATACAATGCTATTGCTAATCATATAGAACTCTAAGACACATTCAGCAACTCTTTCATGACGGAAAATTGAGGGCTTTATAAGTGATAGTGGGTCAAAATTCTAATTGGAATAATCATTTGAATTTGTATGTTTAAAAATTTTTTTGCAAGAATACTTACATACTCAGTTAGTAAAGGAATAGTGTAAGTAATAATAATGCTTTGGGGTGCCTGGGTGGCTCAGTCGTTTAAGTGTCCAATTCGGCTCAGGTCATGATCTCACGGTTTGTGAGTTTGAGCCCCGCATGGGGCTCTCTGCTAACAGCCTGGAGCCTGCTTCCAATTCTGTGTCTCCCCCCTCTCTCTGCCCCTCCCTGGCTCATGCTCTGTCTCTCTCTGTCTCTCAAAAATAAATGTTAAAAAAAATTAATAACAATAATAATACTTTGTAGTTCCAGAAAAAAGAGGAAAGAAAAAAAGCTTTTAAAGCTTTGATACGAATTAAGCATTTGGTGACACCAAATTGTGGTCTCTTTGGATGTGATGCTTAGACAGAGACGGGGTTCATGTCTGCCACTAACTGGGTGGGTCAGTTTGCCACGTAAGCCTTGGGTCTCCTGTAAGAAAAAAAAAAAAACACAAAACTTTCCAGGAAGCTGACTTCTCTTCTCTGCCCAACGTGGGTAAGATCAGTACAGAGCGAAAACCATTCACTGTTATGGAGGAATCCTCACTTGCAGACTACCTAAACCCTGTGTTACATCCCATGCATTTTTTTGAAATTGAGGTGCAATTGCTGAGCAACATTGTGTGAATTGAAGGGAACAAGGGGTTGATTTGATACATTTCGGTGGTAACTAACTAGCCCATTGTTACATACTTACCATTTATTTCCTCTCGTGGGGCAAACAGATCTAGTCTCTCAGCAGGTTTAGAATACAATTTAGAATTGTATTTAGAACATTTAGGGTACAATGGTGTTGCCTCTAATTGCTGTCCTGTGCTAGGCCTCCAGGGTTCATTTATCTACTCATACAAGTATACACCCTTAAACAACTTCTCCACCAATGCCCTCGCCCCCAACAGCAGCTAACCACCATTTCCACTCTGGTTTTTCATAGAATTCTTCTCTCTTTCTTTTTAAACAGAACTCCTCTTTCAATCACATTTCGTGTTGCATCTTATGTCATTGTATTTCTGTGGACTTTTGCCTTTGCAAACTCCCAGTTTATGTTTAATTTACAAAGGTTGTGTATATATCTGAATCTACTAAAGGAAAGGTCAATCAGTACCGTGGGAGGGTCCAAGGGAGGATTCTGTCGGAAGATGTGCTGTGCTTATCCTGAAGTGAGCCTTGACATAAATATTCTCCAGTTGGGGGTCAAAATCTTAGAAGAATACAAAGGTTGAGGGGCTTTCTGAGAGCATTGAGGGATGATAGCTATGCATCACCTTCCATTAAAACAAACAAACAGGGGTGCCTGGGTGGCTCAGTCGGGTGGCCGACTTCAGCTCAGGTCACGATCTCGCGGTCTGTGAGTTCGAGCCCCGCCTCAGGCTCTATGCTGACAGCTCGGAGCCTAGAGCCTGTTTCAGATTCTGTGTCTCCCTCTCTCTCTGACCCTCCCCTGTTCATGCTCTGTCTCTGTCTCAAAAATAAATAAACATTAAAAACAAACAAACAAACAAACAAACAACAGACCCAGAATGGCCAACTTGATGGACCCTCTGACCTCAGTCTTCGGAGAGGCCTATAGGTATTGATACTTAGAGCCGTTCCTATTCTAAGTAGACAACCCACCCCCACATCCTCCCTGGGTGTTTGCAGTGCAGGTATGTTGAAAGTCTGAGTTAGGATCCA